>NC_086017.1:133495378-133798409 GCF_029281585.2 Gorilla gorilla gorilla | reverse complement strand
AAGGAGGTCACTCTGGGTTAGAGACCTTTGCGAGACGTAGGGTCAGCGGGGCTTGGTGACATGTTAGACAGACTAGCGAAGGAGAGAGGAGGTGGAAGGCAACAAGTTAGACAAATGTTAGGGCTTTGCCAGGAGTTTTAGTGAACCCAAACTAGTTGTTTAAAAGTCTCTTAAATCTAAAAACTTTATTGAGTAGCCAATATGTTTACCTGGTCACAAATGAAAATAATATAAAAAGGTATTTACTGAGAAGCCTTGATTCCCATTTTGCTACTTATAGATAACCTACTAAGATTAGTTTTGGTTTATTTTTCTAGTGTATAGCAATGCTAATATAAGCAAATATAAATACATATGTTCTTATTTTTACTGTCTTATTTTCACAAAAGTTACCATGCTATTAAGCTGTTCTGCACCTTGCTTTTTTCACTTTTTTGATACGGATATTTTTCCATATCAAAACCTAGAGAAAGCCTGGGCAGCAGAACAAGACCCCTCCACTTACAACAGAGCATGCCCCTCCAGCCAGGCATGATGGTGCATGCCTGTGGTCCCAACCACTAGAGAGGCTGAGCTGGAAGGATCGCTTGAGTCCAGGAGGTCAAGACTGCAGTGAGCCATGATCGTGCCACTGCATTCCAAGCTGGGAGACAGAGCAAGACCCTGTCTCTCTAAAAATAAAATAAAATAAATGGAGAAAATCTTCACACATTTTAACAGCTGCATAATATTCCATTGTGAAGATACACCCTAGGTTATTTGGTCAATCTCCTGTTTCTGAATATTTGGTTGTTTTCTGCCTTTCTGTTCTTTCAAAGGATGGCACAATGAACAATCTCGTTCGTAAGTCACTTTGCACATGTGCAGGTGCCTCTGTGGTCTGTTTTTGCCTCTCAACTATCTGTGAAGAGGCAGGTTTGATTTTTCAATTTACAATCTGTCACAGATGGATACTTACGTAAAATTCAATAAAAGTAAATTACTAGAGAAATGAATTGAAATAAAACATGCAACATACAAACCTGAATATTTTGTTATTAGATTCAATACACATAAAATTACTCTGTCAAATTATTGTAAAGATTTTTAAACACTGACTCTCAAATCTCTGCATTTCTGTGACTGTGGAGTTGTTCCAGTGTGTGAATTGACACTGGTTTGTGGAACACACTTCAAGGAGAAAGAGTGTAGACTCAAAGAATTAGGTTGCTAGGTCAACGGGTAAATACATGGGTGGTTTTGCCAGATATTGCCAGGATCACCCCACAGGGATTGTGCCATCTTGCACACCCCAACCCCTACAGTAGTATATGGTAGTGGCCCTCTCCCCACTGCTTCACCGAAAGACTGCAGCAAGTAACTTGGATTTTTGCTAAACCGATAGATGAGAAGTGGTATCTCAGTCTATGTTTTAACTTGTGTTGCTCTTGTTATGAGTGAGGATAAGTGTCATTCATATTTTAAGCCCCTGTTTGTATGTACACTCTTTGCCTATTTTTCTACTGGATTGTTAGTCTTTTCTTTCTTGATTCCTAGAAGTTCTATAATCGCCCGATGAATTCATCTTGCTCACTGTCCAGAAAAGCCAATGCATTGAGAACAGCGGGTTTTTGCAATAGAGAAAGAACTTAATAGATGCAAAGCCAGCTAAGCAGAAGGACAGGAGTTTATCATTATTCAAAGCAGCCTCCCCCAAAATTTAAAGGATAATTTGGGGAGCAGTGGGGCTAGGGAGTGGAGAGTACTGATTGGTTAGGTCGTGGATGAAATCACAGGGAGTTGAAGCCTGTTTTCTTGTGCTGAGTTCAGTTCCTGGGTCGGGGGGCCACAAGGTCAGATGAACCAGTTTATCAGTCTGGGTGGTATCAGCAGATCCAACAGAATGCAGGGTCTGAAAAATACCTAGAACACCAATCTGAGGTTTTACAATAATGTTATCTATAGGAGCAATTAGGAATCTTGTGACATCTGGCTGAATGACTCCTGAGCCATACTGTCTTATCCTGTGGCTGATTTGTTAGTATTACAAAGGAGATCTGATCTCCAAGCAAGGAGGTGGTTTGCTTTGGGAAGGGGCTGTAATCTTCTCTGCTTCAAAGTTAAACTGTAAACTAAATTCCTTCCACAGTTAGCTTGGCCTGGGCCTAGGAATGAGCAAGGGCAACTTGCAGGCTAGAAGCAAGATGGAGTCTGTTAGGTCAGATTTCCTGCACTGTCATACTTCTTGCAAAGGCAGTTTCAGTTCTTTATATATTAGGAATATTAGTCTCTTGTCTGTGATATGAATTGCAAATATTTTTTCTAGTTTGTCATTTTCCTTATGATTTTGATTGATGTTGTTTTTGGGGAGAGGAGGGGGAAGTGCAGGTGTTTGTTTTTTAATGTAGTCAAATTTATCTATCTTTTCTTTGATGGCTTCTGGATTTTGAGCCATGGTTTCCCATGCCAAGATATAAAGGATCCTGCCTGAATTTTCTTCTAGTATTTTTATGATTGTTATCCTTAACATTGAAATCTTTTGTCTATTTGAATTTTTTCCTAGTATATAAAGTATGAGTTATGGATCCAGATTTATCATTTTACAAATAGCTACCCATGGCCTCAGCTCCATTTATTAAAATCCCTAAGATACTACCTTTATCATTAAAACTAATTTTAAACCATTTTGGGATCATAAATAGAAAAGGCACTATAATTTGTCAGTTTTGTACAGAATGCTATTACAAGGGAAATTAGCTTTCAGGGAATGATCTATATCTTCGCATTTACTAGAGCAGAGCAAACTCTGAGTAACATAAATACAATAGAAATTTATTTTTCAAATCCTGTGGGGGCACTGTAACCACAAGGAAATTGAGGGAAGTGGGCCCAGTTGGAGGGAGCGCTTGGTGAGACTGAGTGTTTACGTTGCAGGTCTTCTCCCCTGTCTGCCTCCCGGAGCTAGGACTGCAGAGGGGCCTATCATGGTGCTTGCAGGCCCCCTGGCTGTCTCGCTGTTGCTGCCCAGCCTCACACTGCTGGTGTCCCACCTCTCCAGCTCCCAGGATGTCTCCAGTGAGCCCAGCAGTGAGCAGCAGCTGTGCGCCCTTAGCAAGCACCCCACCGTGGCCTTTGAAGGTAAGAGCTGCTTCCTACTTGGCCCTGTCTTGCAATGGCCGTGTCCTGAAGGACTTAGGTCAGACCTTGGCAGGATGTTTCTGGCTGTTGGATGTCCTTGGGATGTTCATTAACTGCTGGGTCCCGGGGTCCTGAGACTCTTCCTCTGGTGCTGGATGTTTTAAGAAGGATGGGCAGCAATGGGCTGGAGGGGTCTAATTTTTGTCTCTCAGTAATTTATTCAGGCCCTTCATGCATGCCAGCCTGGGGCAAGGGGAGTCTTTTGCTAGAAAAGGAAGTTGTGGATGCCCTGGGTGGGGGTGGCCAGGGGTCTCAGCATGACTCATGCGTTAGGAGGTGCCTGGAGATCTCTGGAAAGCTTCCTTCTGCTCTAAGGGGCTGCAGGGATCCCTCTCTTTAGGGTCTTGGGAAACCCCGGTGCAAGGGCCCTGGTGACTCATAACTCCTTCTATTTGTCAAGGGAGGGTATGAGAATGTCCTATTAAAGTGTTTCCCAAACTGGGATCTGTAAATCACTGGACATATTCCAATGGGTCTGTAAATTCTTGATAAGAGTTTCTAAAATTAGTATATACATTCTAATACTTGCTAAAGAAAAAAACAAAACACAAATACCAGAGCATCCCAGACATTCTCTCATGATCTATTACCCAGTTTGGGGGGGTCATGGTTGTGTTACAGTCACATTAGTACTTCTTGAACCACCACCTACTTGGCAGCTCACACTGGGATCTGCAGATGTAGTCTCAGGGGTTCCTAGGTTCTTAAGTTTGATGGACACTGGCAGGTTTCCTCCTCATAGTAACCCTGTTGGGGAGGCAGTGCCAGGAGATCGTCACTGCCTTTTACAGATGGGAAGGCCTAGGCATGGTGGGCCAGAGAGGCTTGTCAGAGCCAGTCCTCAGTTCTGGGCTCCTGATTCCACGTGCAGTGCTCTGTCCACTGCCCACTGCAGAGCGATCCGTTGCTCTATGCTCCGGTGGCCCATACAGGAGGACATGCAGAGCCCCATCCTGCAGGAGTGGGTGGGGTACGATGGAACCCAGCTGGAAAAATCAACCAATGAGGCCTAGGATTTGAGAGGTGGGAGAGGCAGTATGCATGAGAGTCTGGGGGTGTTGTGGAAGGGTGGGATTCCCAGCTGTGGGTTGGCTCCTCTCAGGGAGGAAGGTTTCCAGCTGTCTTCTCGGCGCTGTCTTGTTTGAGCTGGGATCCAAGGCTTTGAAGGCTTAAGTGGATTAAAGTGAATTAACAATGTCCTAAGCCTGCAAAATGCGTGCACACCCTCAGACTTCTGATGGCTCCTGGAATGCTGGTGGCTGTCACTGAAGAGGACAGAGGGGGACAGAAGGAGTGGATTCTTAGGACTAGCCTCCTCACACTGGGGCCTCTGTGGCAGCTCCTAATGAAACATTTCCTCCCAGGGGCTTTGTTGGGGGCAATATTGGCCTGGCTGAGTCTGGGGGCAGGGACATGGAAGGAGAGCTGGGGAATCCCTGTCTCCCGACCAGGCAGGTCTCCATCTGTGCAAATTGGGTTGGGGGAGGAAGTCAGAGAGGTGGGAGATGTCTTCTGTGTGTGCCTGGGTTCCTTGAGACCATTTTTGACCCTCAGGTATGCATTGAATGAATCTGACTTCTCGCCCCATCCTCCTGCAGAATGAAGGAATGCGCCCCTCCCCTTCCCCATTCTGACAGCTTTGAGTTTTCCTATCCGTTTGCTGAATTTTTATTGGGCCCTGCTTTGTGCCAGGCACAGAAGCGGATGCTGTGGGGCCTCAGAGGTGAACAAGAGTTTTCTCTGCGTACCTAATGATCTCGTATTGTTGGTTAAAAGTCACTGCCTTTGGTCCCTCAGCCCAGCTGGTACTGGTTCTGGTCTTGGACCAGGACTGGTTCTCTTATGTTCCCACATCCCTTAGCACGGCTGAGCACACAGTAGGGACTCAATTCACGCTGGGCGAAGGACTGTGCTCTGGGGATGCTGTGTTCAGGAGAAGTTGCCCTAATCAAGGACAGCACCAACCCCAGCCTCCAAGCCCCCTAGGATGTTACACTTCCTTTCTGACCAATCTGTAGGCTGCCAGCCTTGTAACTGTGAGTTTCCCTCTCCCCTGACACCTGACTGAGCTGTGAATAACCCCTAAATACCCTAGAGGAGCTGCCAGTCACAGAATCTGACTGCTGTTTTTCTGTTTTGTAAGGCTAAATTTTCCCCTGTGGGTTTCTCTTAAGGGGGGCCAAGCTGTGTTTCTCTTCAGCCTGCATATTCTCTCATTTGCCAGTGTTACCTTTCCAGGCAGCAGGAGAAGCCAGCCTGGACTTAACACTGGCGGTGGTTAATCCACAAGGTGGGTAATTGAATTGACTATAATTAAAATCACAGGCGCGTCATGGAGAATGTCTTTTTCTCTTAAAGTCACCGTCCAAAGCCTTTGCCGCACACGGAGCTCGGAACGTGCTTGGTGTTTTAAAGACAGCCTTCCCTCTGGTCCCCTTGGCCTGTTTAATACGAGCAGGCTGGTTCCCTTCTCAAGGCCCCCCCAGGATCCCTGTGCTATGCCCGGCTCCTTCTCTCCCCACTTCCCCCATCCCCCTTGCCCATGTGGGTGAGGGCTGCTGGGAGAGGGACGGAAACTGGAAGAGGCCACCACCCTCCATGCCCCCACCCCCACCTCCCCATTTTTATCCCATCTTCTACCCTGTTTCCTCTTCTTTTCCCCTCCTCCCCAAGAAAGGGCCTAAGTGAAGACTGAGCTGGGAAGTCCCCAGATGGAGTATCTACTGCAGACCCGTCATGCCACCTCCTCCCTCATTTAGCTGCCTACATCTGGAATGCCCTTGTTGAAAGGGAAGGAGGGAATTAAGGTGCTTGCTGCTGTTAGGGAGCACCCAGTCTCATAGGGACAGGGAAGACCCTGCCCTACACACACAGAAAATATTTGAACACATTCAGAGTGGTCAAATACACCATAACATACAATGTGAATGGAATGGAAAGAGTAGAGAGAATGTGGAGCAAAATAAGATCAGGGTGGAGAGGTTGTAATCCAGGAATGCTTCCTGGAGGAGGAGGATGCTTGGTTTCATTTCTAAGGTAATATAATATTTATCCAGGATTTCTGAGAGGTCAGCTAAAAACCTAACCCACCAGACTCCAGATCCACTTCTTATCCTATATTGTCCAAAAGCCATCGTGACTACATGACAATTCTTGCCAACCTATAGTCACCAACCTATAATCACCTGCTGGGGGCAAAGGCAGGCCCAAGGGGTTTGCTTCATTTTGCTGCAGAATTTCTTTCTTCTTCTTTTTTTTAATCATGCCTATCACAGTTTTCTGAAAAACATCCAACTCACAAAACCTCCAGTTCTCCAGGGAGCGATTAAGTGTTTGCCTGTCGTGCAGAAATGAAGGGCTGCTTTTACTCTGTAGTGGAGGGATAATGAGCAATGATTTATTTCCTTTGGATTACACACACACAGATTCTCTCTCTCTCTGCCTCTCTCTCTATCTCTCTCTCTCTCCTGGCCCTTCTGTGAGTCAGTTGCTAAGGCACTGTGGGGAGAAAGCACAGTGCCTCCCATTACCCTGAATCTTTACCACCATCGGCATGAAAGTTCCTCTGCTCCATGGCTCTCTCCTTACTGCGGCCAATTCCCACCCATCCATGGGTCATGCATAGGCTGAGGGAGAGCTATCAGGAGGCTGTGAATCAAGAAGGGAGAAGTGTGTCTCCAGCAGGAGGGAAACCGGGCGAGTCAGCTGGCACTTTCTAAGCAGGCCCTCCCAGACCACTCCCCATCCGCCCAGAGGCTGTGAGTTCTCCTCTCTGCCCACCCAGTCCCTTTGAAAGGCCTTGATTGGGAACAACCTTCCTTGGAGGCAGGGTGGACACTGACCGCCCAATCTCTGCACCTCCCACCTCTGCAGAATCTTGTCTGAAAATCCAATTCCCCTCATACAAGAAGGGATTGAGGATTATTCATATATTGGTTCAAACACTGCTAGGTGCTGGACTGAGCCTGGAGATCTAGGAAGCAAAGTCTTTCTTGGTCCCCAGGGCAAACTACCAGGCTAGACACACAGTGTGGCAGTAAAGTAGAAGACTATGGGAGCCCTTTACCCTGGCTTGAAGCAGTCTGAGAAGGCTTCTTGGAGGAGGTAGGGATGGGGGTGAACAGGAATTGTTCCATCAAGGGAGAACAGAAGCACAAAGGTTTGCAGGCTCTTGTGGGATGGATATGGGGAAGTGTGAAGTGTTTGTTTAGTGTGGCTGGGGTGGAGAGTTTAGGGAATATAAAAGGTGAAGCATCATTCTTTCAGGGGATCAGTAAATAATCACTGTGCCAGGCACTGGACTTGGGAGGACAGTGGACCAGAACCCAAGGGCCCTCACAGGAGTTGGACTTTTCCTGGGGGTAGCTGGGAGCTATGGATGGGTTCTGGGCTGGAGAGTGACATGACCACATTTGCATTTGAGAACAAGCGTTCAGGTTGCTTTGTGGGAAAAGGACTCGAGGGGCAGGCCTGGAAGCCAGGCTGGTTAGGAGGCTGTTGGCACTGCTCCAGACAAGAGCTGGTGGTGGCTTGGATGTAGGTGGGATACAGTGGGAAAAAAGTGGATGGATTTCAGAGGCAGTGTAGAGGTAGAACAGGCAGGATTTGCCAGTGTGTACTTATGTGGCTAGTGAAGGTCTGGGGGAAGTCAAGGGCGAGTATAAGTATCCCTTCATGCCTCTGTAGGGAGGGTAGTGCCCTCCTCTGAGCTAAGGAGTGTGGCAGAATAATGACTACAACACCCACTCCCAAATCCCTAGGGGCACACAGAGGTGGGCAGGTGGCACCAGGTCTCCCGGGTGCCACTGCCCCACTTCCCCCTGACTTTCACCCTTCTGTTCTGTGGTCTGCTGTGATGCAGCTGGGAGCCCCTGGCCCAACAGTAACCACAGGGTTGCCTCTCCCTCCACCAGATCTGCAGCCGTGGGTCTCTAACTTCACCTACCCTGGAGCCCTGGATTTCTCCCAGCTCGCTTTGGACCCCTCCAGGAACCAGCTCATTGTGGGAGCCAGGTAACAAGGGGCAGAAGGGTCGGGGCGGGAAGTGCAGGGGCTTGGAGCTGGGTAGAGGGAATATGATTCAGCATGAACTCACCTGGGCAGACCCGTGTGCTGGGCCCCATCCTCTCTGCTGGGCCCTCTCCTTGTGGATGTCTGTCCCCCCACAGAAGGAAGCGTGTTTTTGGCTGGGTGGGGGTGGGGGTGACTCTTGACCTCGCAATCTCAGCCAGCTGCAGGCCTCTGCGGTTGGCAGTTAGTGAGGGCAGGGACGCCTGCTGGCCACCTCCTGCCCGGTCCCTGCCTGGTCGCTGCCCGGCTGTCAGAATGGTTTTCTGGGCCAATTCCCTGGGAGTTCCATGCAGAGAAGGTGCCCAGGGGCCCCCTGCCGGCCAGCCGGCGGCCTGCACCCGGGACAGCTGGGTAGGGGTAGAACATTTCCCGAAGGACCTCACCTGCCTTTGGCCTGACCTCTTAGTCCACTGTTCAGATCCAATATCAACAGACAGTACTCTCCGGGGGAACCTGTGGAGACTTTCTGGGTGGACTAGGAGGAGCTCATTCCTCATGAAACCACAGACCATTGGCTCTGGTAGGGAGGGGGCTTAGAGAGGGCCGACCCCAGTAGCTCTCATGGTGCAGTCTCTGGCCCAGCAGCACCTGAGAATGTGTTGGAAATGCAGATTCTTGGGTCCTTCTCAGACTCTTGAGTCAGAAACTCTGGGAAGAGGCAACCTGTGTTTTAGCAACCCTTCCAGGTGGCCTGATCACACTCAAGTTTGAGAATCTCTGGTGTCATCCAACCGTCCTTATTTTAAACAGGCGGTAGCAGAGGCACTGAGAGGGGAAGGTGACCTTCCCAGCATCACATAGCATGATGACAACAGGGTGCGGGGACTACAGCCAGGTCTCCTTAACCCAGGCCTAGAGTTTCTCTGCAGGTCTGTCTGTGTTATCGCCTGGGACTGCACTACTTTTCAGCTCTGCAGCCCAGAGGTTCTGACTCAGTGGGTGTGGGGTTGGGGAGAGGGTGGCCACTGGGTTGGGCACTTCCGGGCCATGCTGTAGCTGACCATCCTTGCCCTGGAGCTTTATTTAGTGTCTCCACCCCTTCATTTGCTGTATGAAAATGAGGCAAGTCAAGAACAGAGCCCTGGATTAGGTGTGGATGAGCTGGGTTCCTGTCCTGGGGGATCTTGACATTGGAGCCTCAGTTTCCTCATCTGTAAAGTCTGGGTTACAGTCTCTGTGCCACCAATCTCACAGGGCTGCTGTGAAGCTGGGCCTGAAAGCATTTTTCTTTTAATTTTTTAATTTTTAAATTAACTATTTTGTCTTATGGTAGGACATTCAAAAGGTACAAAGGAGTATATGGTGAAAAGCAGGGCCACCCCCTCAAACAAGCAGGACCCCTGACTGAAGATTCACCTAGTGGTGAGGTTCTTGACCGTGCCCCCAGAGGGAGTCTGTCCATATGCAACTATACAAGAGGATGGACTTTATTTTCCCAGTAAAGAGAGTAATTGTTTTACTCTCTATTTTGAGATGACTGCCGATTTACACACAGTTGTAAGAAATAATAGAGATCCCATATACCCTTCACCCAGTTTCCCCCAAGGCTAACATCTTGCATAACTGGAGAACAACATTAAAATCAGGAAACTGGCCTTGATGTGATCCTTCAACCTAATTCTGATTTCACTCGTTTTACATGTGTACTTTAACAAACCCAAATGGTAGCATCCGAAGACTCTAATCTGAACCTTGTGAAAGCATTTCAAAAGCTGCCATTTATTCCGCACCAGCCATGTGCCAGGCACTATTTTATGTGTCATATATGTAGTAAGTCAGTTACTGCATGTAGTGAAGGTAGTAAATCACACACGTATTTAATCTAATACATGTAGTAAATCATGCCTGCAGTAAATCATTGAATCTTCACAAGTGGGTGAACCCAGGAAGTGGGTTCTATGTACCCCCATTTTATGGACCAGGAAACTGAAGCTCAGAGAGGTTACGTTACCCTGTGACTGTGGTCACACTGTTCTTCCTCATCCGCTCTGCGGCTTCCCCAGAAGGTGGTTATGTTTTCTGTCTGGAGGCTTCCCACACAAAGATGGAGGGACACTTTTTCCTGCATCCTTGAGCCTGGCTATGCCCTCAGATGGACAGGGAAACTCAATTCTAGACCTGGTCCCTTAGGCTTCTTAGAGCCAATGTAGTGGGTCTTTGGCCACTTTCTTTTCCTGTCTCTAGCTCATTTTCCTTCCTCCTTTTCTTCTGCCTGACATTGTCTTCTCTTCTTCTTGACCCCTGGATCTCTGGAATTCAGGCTAGGGAAATTTTTTATTCATTTATAACCCTCCCTTGTTCCGCAAGGGATTTAGGGTGGGTCAGGCTACAGAGATTTCTCTCTGTTCTCATATTCCAGCTCCCAGGAGAGTTGACTGCGATGTTGTGATGAATGATTTTTGATGGGATAAAAATGAATAAAGTGATGCAATGTCTCCCCTAATTTGTTAAAGCTGTGAACAGATGCCTGTGTTACCTGAGCAGGCAGCTGGGGCACAGCCATTAGCTGGAGCTTATCTGTTCCCAGGCCAGGAGGGTGGGATGGGGAGAGCTCTGCTAAGGACTTGGGGAGGGGGTTGGAGAAGGACAGCAGAGGCCTGGAGCCAAGGTCACCCGGGAGGCCCGCCCAGCCCCAGGACAGCAAAGAAGATGAGTGGGGCTGGGCCTGGAGCCAGAGCTGGGAAGAGAAGCCTCCTGGCCTGCGGCATCTCCTTCCGGCTCTGGATTCCTTCAGCAGGGGCCCTCTTTCTCTTCCGGTCCCACTCCACAGCCTTTCCCCTCATTTCCCTCCTCAGCTGAGGTAGGCCAGAACTTTCTAAAGTCTTTATTCCTAAAAAGTTTAGAAAACAAAATAGGAATAGCCCAAAGAAGACAGAAGAACCAAAGAAAGAAAATTGTTGGGGAAAACCAAGACTTTGCATCTGTTCAGCATGAACAGAGCCTTTAAATGTGCATCACACCATTCCTCTGTCTCCACAGTCCTGTGAAATAAGAAAGATAGCCATTCACTTCCCCATTGTACAGATGCAGGCACTGAGACTCTCAGAAGGTGGCAGGTGGCTGAGCTGGAATTCTCCCTGTCTGTGCATGGTGGCCTTCTGACTCCAGCATCCATGCAAACAAATTTCAGCAGCAGCTGACACTTATGATACTCAATAAGTGTCTGATATCATTATTACTACTAGTAGTATCCTCTTTATTACTGAAGGTGAAAACTGTTTGAGGTAGATAAGTCTGGAAGCCCTGTGCAGGCTGGACTGTGGGGAGAGGGATGGTGAGGTGGTGGATGGGGTCGTTTGGGTTAGAAGAGAGAGGGTGGTCCAGAGAGGTGGCCACAGAAAGGTCAGACCTGGAGTCACTGACTGCTGGAGAGACTGCAGGAGATGAACAAACAAATCGGACTCAGGACCCCGGGATGTGGAGCCAGGAGAGATGGCTGGCCTGTGTGAGAAGGGGTGAGTCAGGGTGGAGGGCCAGAGTAGGAGGAAGCTGGCTGTTTGCATCCCTGTAAGAGTGCTGTGAGGCTTTACATTTAACAGCCTCCATGGTTGGAAAAGGTGGGGTCAAGGGGTTCCTCCCAGGGCTAGCTGAGTTGGCTGGGAGCAGAGACAGCATGGAACTTGGAGGAAAGTCTGGGTTTCAATCCTAACTCCTTCACTTACTATCTTGGTGACTTGGGCCATTTACCCACCTTGCTTCCTCATCTGTAACTTGGAGCTTCCTGGATTTCCTCCCAGGGTTGTGTGAAGATTAAGTGAGCAAATGGAGGTAAAGCTCTCCTTAGGGGTTGACCCTAGGCAATCAGCACCCAGTCCTGGCATCCCAGGAGGCCCAAGCCAGGAGGCTGCTCCCTGGGTCCTGCCTGCAGAACCAACGTCACTTAGGATGTCTGTTTCCATTTTCACAGGAACTACCTCTTCAGACTCAGCCTTGCCAATGTCTCTCTTCTTCAGGTACGATTGCTTTCTTCCCTTCCCTTCCTATAATTTCCCCTATTCCAGAGCCCAAGGCAGGGCAACGCAAGTGGCGCCATTCAGAATTCAGCCCCTAAAGTTGAAAACAGGAGCCACTTGTTCTTTTCACTGGCCATGGACTCAGACCCTAGCTATCAGAGTCACTGCCCGCAATGTATGTGGAGGGAGGGTGTGGCTCACATATACGCAGAGGCACACAAGGCTCTTGCATCATGCAGCGAGGCTGCTAATGAGGAAGGGAGGAAAAGAATGCCAGGCTGGGGTGACCAACTGTCCCTGTTTGGGACTGAGAATGCAGAACTTCCAGTGCAAAAACTGGGACAATACTGGGCAAACTGGGTTGGTTGGTTTTTTTAAGTCCCCAAACCTGGCTCCACAGGAGGGTCTCTGAGTTCAGGCCTCCACGGAAACGGTGTTCCTAGTTCCTTTCCCAGCCCAGTCTGAAAGATCCCATTCTAACTCAGCATTTTCTTTGAGCTGTGATTGATTTATTATCTGCTGCCAAGAAGGACTTCCCAAGCATAATTCCCTAAGTGCTCTGAGAGGCGTTTTAATGGGACTCCTTGATCCAGAACATTTATCCCAGATTGAGAAACAGATGTCAAACCATCTTTGCAGAGGCTGAATATTGTAGAGAAAGGAAGGCCATCTCTTCTTCTTCAATGAGGGGAGAGCCTCAATTCTCATGTCTAGGAGACATGTTCTAGTCTCCCAATGATTAAGCATTCATTGAGTACTTACTGTGTACCAGAACTCATGGCTAGGGGGCCACGAGACTATAAGAAATGCAGAGTCTCTGGCCTTCAGGAAAATATGATGAGTGACTAACCTAATCAGAAGTTAGAACTTAATCATTTGCTGGGCTGTTTGGTATAGAGTTTCACTGCCACAAGAGAGACCTTCTTGGGGAGCTGGTATGACATTCTGGCCACACCTGGGTCCACACACCCAGGGACATTGCAGCTCTTGGCTGGTTGCTAGAGGGGAGGTATAAGGAAGCAGAAAATCTGTGCCCATTGGAAGGGAAGGGTTGGGAGGAACTAGGGCAAGTTGAAAGAAAATGCCATTCATCCATTTGTCTGTCCATCTATCCTTCTATCCTTACCTTTACTAGCCAGCCTGCCCATCCATCCATCCATCCATCCATCCATCCATCCATCCATCCACCCATCCAATAAACATTTGTTGAATAACCACTAAAGGCCAGGTCTCATCCTAGGCATGGTACAAGGCATTTGAGTTCTAAAGTGAATCAGGCCCAGTACCTTGCCGCAAGGAATATGCACGTAAGGGATCATATACGATTCCCTTGAGGGGCTGTGCAGCATATTCCTGGGATCTGGGCTGGAGCAAGGCAGGGGAAGTTCCCCAGAAGCAGCATCTTGTGGCCTGTGAGCTCAGTCACAGGCAGCCAGTCCAGAGCCTAGTTTCCATTGGCCGGAAAGTAAGCCAAGTTGCCAAACCCAGCAGGTCAGGGCCTGGGGGAAGCCAGTGCAGAGGAGGTTCAAAGTGGGCGGGAGGAAGTGGACCCAGGGGTCCCACCCTGAGCTCCAGGCAGCTGGGTTTTTATTTGGTTCCTGTGGTGTGCAGATGAAGGCCTTCTAGGAGTGTAATGTGGCTGAAGGGAGGAAGAGAAATAGATACACAGAAATAAAAGCAATGCTGTTAAGACTGCGCTTGATGACTGAGTTCTGGGGTTTGGTTCATCCAGGTCAGTGTTGACCTGGTGTCAGCCTGGGGCAGGTATCTTATGGCTTGGAGCAGGGTCTCAGCTCCAACGGCATTCCCTGAAGGGCCCTACAGACAAGCCCCCAAAGCACCAGGAACTGGTTGACCACCTTTCCCAGCGTGTCTCTTAGGGGCCTGACCTCAGGATTTCAGACTGGATTCACTGTGACAGAACTAAGGGAATAAATACATTTTATGTCCACGTTCCCACTCTGGTGTGTACCATCTGTCCACAGAGGGGAGAGAACAAGCAAGAGGTTGGGGTGGGCCGTCCATTGTCCCCTGGAGCAGACCTTGGCCTCTGGTCTTCAGTGCCCAGTCCTCCTGTCTGTTGTCTGGCCTGGTGAGGAAGCCCTGACTTGTAACTCTCAAAGCCTAACTTCAGGGGTTGCCCTGCCAGTGCCCTCTCCGGGAGCTTTGGGTCCCTGGTTATAAGCTTTCAGTTCTCAGTGTCTGCTGTCACCAGCAACCAAGTGCTAAAAATGATCTGTACCACTTTGCTGACAAGGGCGGCTGGGCCAGGGTGCCCCCGCCCAGCTTCCTCTACTCTCCCTGTGGCCTGGGGCTACACTTGGGTTAAAACTCCCCATTATGGAGCCAACTGATTCTCCCACTTGGCCCCAGGGCATGATTTAAGCAAACTTAAAACTCAATGTTTTATTGATAGTTTAAATAATTAACATTCCGTAAAGAAAAATCTAAATGTAAACAGTTTTTGCGAACGAGTATCCATTAAGGGACTTCCAAGTACCTAACCCCTATTAAACAATTTATGTAAACCACTCTTCCTTAAAGAAAATCGAACGCCCAGCTCCTTCCCAATCCTCCAAGCTCTGAAGTAGGGAAGAGGTGCAGCTAGGAGCAGATGGGGCAGTGTGTATGTTGGGGGTGGAGGAGTGGGGGAAATCAAATCAGCTCACCTGTGTGGTTATTTATCAGTGTAACTTAATAAACTGGTACTGGGACAGAAAAGGAGGCTAGTGATTGACAGCGTCCCCGGGCTGCTGAGAGGACCAGCATGATGAGCTGTCTTGGAGTTGGCAATTAGGAGCTCGTGAGCGACCTTTGCCAGAACAGTTCCATGGGACGACCTGGCTGGAGGCCTAATTGCAACAGATTTATGATCTTGGTTTGCCAGATATCCTGCGAGGCAGAAACGAGGACTGTTCTGCGCATATGCATCAGGACGCATAATGGGGCTTTGTTCGGGCCTGGGCAGACATGGAGGGCAATGCCTGAGCTCTCTTCCAGTTTATCTCCACGTCCTCCAAGCTCAAATCTGGCAGCCCTGGAGTGGTTTGAAGTTGAAACTCCACAGAGCAGTGGACTTAATGCTCCAAAGATGCGTTGACATTCAGCCATTGTCCCTGGCCCCCAAGTGTCCGTGGGAGTTGCTGAGTTTACACGGAGATGATCCACGTCCCTGGGTGTCGCCTGCTTCCTCTCACAGCATGAAAACCACACAGCTACTGTTACTAGAGATCATCCTGGAATTTCTGGGACAGCCCTTGTTTAAAGCACTCTGTGTTCCAGATTGATCAGACACGTCTCTCTCCACCCCTTCACAAAACTCCACTAAAAAGAGTGAGAAATTTTAAAGGGTGCACATTCACAACAACAGAGAGAATGAAAAAGATGTCAGTGAAGAAGAGATTATGCATTCTGGGGCAATGGAAAGTGGATAGAGGCTGGGCACAGTGGCTCACTCCTCTAATCCCAGCACTTTGGGAGCCCAAGGCAGGCGGATCACCTGAGGTCAGAAGTTCAAGACCAGCCTGGCCAACCTGGTGAAACCCCATCTCTACAAAAATACAAAAATTAGCTGGGCATGGTGGTGGGTACCTGTAATCCCAGCTACTCGGGAGGCTGAGGCTACTCGGGAATCACATGAACCCAAGAGGCGGAGGTTGCAGTGAGCAGGTATCGCGCCACTGCACCCCAGCCTGGGCAACAAAGCGAGAATCTGTCAAAAAAAAAGAAAAAAAAAAAAAAAAAAGAAAGAAAGAAAAGAAAGAAAGAAAGATAAAGAAAAAAAAGTGGATAGAGCAGGTCAGCTTGCAGAAGGGATGCAGTGGGCAGGCAGCTGACTCCTCAGAAGGGCCCCAAAATTGGGTGTCACATATTGTGTGATGTGAGGATGAGGTACAAGGATGAAAGGGAGGATTGATTGAAATTCTCTAAATTAAAGGGTTGGGACCCAGGTCTCCTGTCCCATCCTGAACAGCAATCCCTTCTTCCATCTTCTCCCTCCCTCCAATAAAGGAATCAAGACCCTTTCTCCAAAGATTCAACTGGAAAGTCTCCATATTCAGAGATTCCTAAAGGGCACTGATGGGGTGTGATCAAACGAAAGTCTACTTCCTCCTCCCACCCCCTGCTCCCCCAGCCCCACTTCCAGGCAGGAGACTAAGGGAGTCTTTGCTGGAAAAACTCAATGACTACAGAGACCAGACTTTTAGAATATGACATAGAGGGCCTCCCAGTGAAAAAGGCTCCTCACCCAGCACCCTACAAGAAGCCCACCAGTCTCTATGAGACCTCCCATGGAGTTCCCAGTGAGCTGCTTAGTACTTTACTCTTAAAGCAAACAAACAAAGATGCTTTTTTTATCACGTAATTTCATACACACACAAAAGCAAAGAGAATTGTACATGAACCCCGTGTACTCAATAGCACTTTAACAATTATCAGCTCATGGTCAATCATCTTTCATCTACATACATCCCCCCATGTCCCTGTCCTGAAGCAAATCTCAGACATATCATAACATCCATAAATATTTCAGTATGCATTTCTAAAAAATAGGGATTCTTTTTTTTTTTTTTTTGAGGTGGGTCTGACTCTGTCACTAAGGCTAGTGGCACAATCATTACTCACTGCAGCCTCCAACTCTTGGCCTCAAGCTGTCCTCCTGCCTCAGCCTCCCAAAGTGCTGGGATTACAGGTATAAGCCACCATACCAGGCTGGGATTCTTTTTATTTAAGTGGCCCAAAGTTAATAACTTCATATCACTAAATGTCCAGTTAATGTTTACATTTCCCTACTTGTCTTATAAAATTTTAAAATAATTTTGGTTATTTGAATCAGGATTCAAATATGCTGCAATTTGTTGATATGTCTCTTTAAAACAATATTTCTCTCTGTGCAATTTTTTATTGTGCAATTTTTTATTGAAGAAACCTGGTCACTTGTCCTATAGAGTTTCCCATAGCCTGGATTTTGCTGATTGTAATGCAGGTGGCATGACTGAACATGTTGCTCTCTTCCCTGTATCACCTGTACATTGATTGTTAGAGCTAAAAACTTCATTCAATTTAGATTCTGGCAAGATTACTTCATCGGTGTTCTTGTGTCCTTTCTTTAGGAGGTACATAGTGTCTGATTTTCTCTCTTTTGATGTTAGTAATCAGTGATGATCTTTTTCTAGATCCTTTAATTCTTTAGGTATTACAGTCAATTAGCTGGGCTACTTCTATAAAAACAAACTTTTTGGGCCGGGCGCGGTGGCTCACGCCTGTAATCCCAGCACTTTGGGAGGCCGAGGCGGGTGGATCACCTGAGACCAGGAGTTCGAGACCAGCCTGGCCAGCATGGTGAAACTCTGTCTCTACTAAAAGTACAAAATTAGCCGGGTGTGGTGGCGTGCACCTGTAATCCCAGCTACTTGGGAGACTGAGGCAGGAGAATCACTGGGAGGCGGAGGTTTCAGCGAGCTGAAATCATACCACTGCCACTCCAGCCTGGGCGACAAGAGTGAAACTCTGTCTCAAAAAACAAAAGAAAAAGAGAAAAAACCTTTTCCTCATCTACTACACGATGACCCAATGATGTAGTCATATAGGAAAAGCAGGATAAATATTTGATATTCCATCTTTATTTACCAGTTTTCAAATAATGAGCTGGTTTGCTAGTATCTTTCAATGGTGATCAATTAATTTGTCTTTCATTATTATGTTCAACACAGACTCGTGGATATAAACATTGTTGATGTCTTTCAATCCATTGCAGTTATCTTTCATGACTACCCCATCTTTCACCAGCGGGGACCTCTTCATGTTGGCTCCCAGGTCCTTTAGACCCACCCTAGTCGTCTTTGATTACGTCCTTGCTGTCCGATGTGACAGAAAGTTCCAGCCTTATCTTGTGCATTTGCTGCCCCAGATCTGGAATCAGCCATTTCTCCAAGAAGCCCTGGTTCCTTTCTGGGGGAAGTGGTTAGTAATTTATTTTTAGGTATGAACAAATAGACAGAAATCACTAGACATTTGAGGAAAACCTCTAAAGTGAAAGAGAAGGCCAAAACAAGCAAATGGAATGAGAAACACTGTCAGAAACAGAAACAATGAGAGACATAATTTAAAAAAAAATTGGCTGGGCAGGGTGGCTCACGCCTGTAATCCCAGCACTTTGGGAGGCCAAGGTGGGTGGATCACCTGAGGTCAGGAGTTCAAGACCAGCCTGGCCAACATGGTGAAACCCTGTCTTTACTAAAAATACAAAAAATTAGCCGGGCGTGGTGGCCGGCACCTGTAATCCCAGCTACTCAGGAGGCCGAGGCAGGAGAATCACTTGAACCTGGGTGGCAAAAGTTGCAGTGAGCAGAGATCATGCCACTGCACTCCAGCCTGGGCAACAGAGCAAAAGTCTGTCTCAAAGAAAAAAAAATCAATTAATGATAAACAACCAATTAGTATCTTCTGAGAGATACAAAATATTTTGTTTATAAAACAATAAACTTAAAATATGGAAATTTAAAATGTGATAGGGAAAATAAACATTGAATTGAAGGATTAGAAAATAATGTTGAAGAAAAACCTACCAGAACAACAAAAAAGAAATGAAACATAGGAGAGAAATATCAGAAAACTAGAGGATCAATGCACAAAGGCCAACAGTGGATTGGAATATTAAGAGTTCCAAAAAGAGAACAGAGGAAAAGGTGAGGAAGAAATTAAGGATGAACTAATGTAAGAAAATTTGCCAAAACAGAGAATGAGTCTTCAATGCTAAAAGGTTGACTGAGTTCCCAAAAGAGACCCGTCCTAAGGCACATCAGTGTGAAATTCAGGACACTGTTGTTAAGGAGAAGATCCTAAAAGTTTCCAGAGCCTAAAGAAAAAAAGAAAAAGAAAATGTCATCAGACTCCTCAATAGCAATGCTGGAACCTAGAAGACAATGGAGGAATAAATGCCTTTAAAATTCCAAGTGAAAATTATTTTCAGCCTAGAATTTGGCATCAAAACTACCAATCAAGTATGAAGAGAGAATAAATCAGACATGCAAGAATTTGAAAAATTGATCTACCATGTTCCTTTTCCTAGGAAGATACTGAAGATGTGTTCCACCAAAATAAGCGAATAAATCAAGAAAGAGGGAAACATGGGATTCAGAAAGCAGGAGAGGAAAGAAGGTAAGTCCCAGGCTAACCGTCAAGCAGGAGGCCTCGAGAGCAGCCAGAACACTAGGCAGGAGGATGAAGGTTGGGGGATGAGGAAGAGGATGGGAACTCACAGATTATCTGAATCATTTGTGCATGCAGTAAGAAAATCATATTGAGGCCAGGCACGGTGGCTTACACCTATAATCCCAGCACTTTGGGAGGCCGAGGGGAGCAGATGACTTGAGACCAAGAGTATAAGACAAGTCTGGGCAACACAGCAAGACCCTGTGTGTACAGATAATTTTAAAAACTAGCCAAGTGTGGTGGTGTGCATTTGTGTTCCCAGCTACTTGGAAGGCTGAGGCAAGAGGATCACCTGAGCTCAGTGTTAGGTTTTGAAGGGAAGGTGAAGGTTAAAGAAAGACACACACACAGCAAGAGGGTGGCTCAACAGCAAATGCAGGCTCTATGTCCAGCATAAAACCTATACAAGTGGGAAACTAGCCTAATGCCAGAGCCCACCACTGCTTACAGGCTAGGGGTACTTATAGGTATGGGTGGGAGGGGTCTGGGCAGTATGGCTTGCTGCCCAGTGGGATATTGATAAGATGTTCCCATGATGAGGCAGTTCTGGCCCTTATTCCCGTGGGATGTCATCATAGTGTTCCTTGGACCTTTGCCCAGCGAGATATGATAGGGATATTTCTTTAGTTGGGCTTTTGTCTACCTTGTGGTCAGGTGATTAAGAAGGATGTTTCTCACAGCCCAAATGCCTGGGAAATGTTTCACTTTGACCAAGGGTTGCAAAATAGTGGGGAAGCTTAAAATGGTGCAGTTTGGACTAACACCCAGGAGGTTGAGGCTGCAGTGAGCCATGATTGTGTCACCGTACTCCAGCCTGGGGGACAGAGCAAGACCTTCTCTCCAAAAAAAAAAAAAAAAAAAAAAAAAATCATATTGAGAGGGATGTGTAAGACCTGTTGGACATTTGGGGAAAGTCGGTGATAGTTCCATGCAAAACAAGCAAATGGAGACAATCAAGACAATTATTCAGTCCAAGAAAACCAAAACATTGTTCAAAAAAGGGAAACCTTATCAGAATACGAATATTTCATTGATTCTCACTCACATGCACATGTTTTCACATTTTAATGAGTCTGAAGTTGGGACGTGTCTTTCAGTCAAAGACATCTGACAGTCACATTCAGCCAGGTGCAGTCTTGATGTTGTCATGCCTGTGCAGGTATGAACTTAGTCATTTTTTCTGGTGTTCTGACCAGACAACAGCAACCCCTCGACGTTTCAGTCCACAAACCATTTTAGGATCACATGAGGGAAGAATGTGATCCTGGTGTGTCAGAAAACCTGTGGGCATCTTTTGGTATGGTGCTCATTCTATAAGCATCCAGACTTGCAGGATGATGTCAATGGCATGGAAGAAAATTGTGGAGATCAGAGTCCTTTAAGAATTATTGCAACACTGACACCTAGGTAGTTGAAAGAGTGATTCTCTAAACAGACAAACAGCAAAAATGAGCACTGACAACTCTAAAAAGTGATTCAGAAGAGATGAACACTGAATTCAAAGGTTTAAAGATACTCAATCTTGCGTATATTTTTTGTATGCCAAGATTGATATATGATAAAACATATGTCTGAATAAGAGCACTTTCAATATGTATACGTTAAAATTTTAACTAATAAGAGCATTTGATTGGCAGCAATTTTGTTTCTCAGTGGTTCATATTACAAGTTGGTGGTGCCATATATTCAGTGAAATCTGGGGTACTGGCTGTAAATACCAATGTTGATTTTAATTAAAACTGTCATTATAATGGGAGGATAGGGAGATGGGAAATGTTACGTGTGCTTTGGTGCGGGGAAGAACGGTGGTGGGTAAGTGGGAAAAATCTTCACCTCTGTAACAGGAATTCAAAAGATGAAGACTGAGATTGATACATATTTTTTAGAAATCGATTTTAAAAAACAGAGAAACAACTAAAATAGGTGAAGGTGGTTGTCCTTGGGAAAAGGGGTGGGCTATGGGAGGAGTGGGTCGCCGGGGTTTTAATTAATACGTTTTAATACTATTTAAGTTTTTAAACTCTGTGCATCACTAATTTGATAAAAATAATTTTTGAAATAAATTAAAAATAAATAAATGGTCTCAAAAAAGCCATTCTGTGCTGTTCTCTCTATAAACATATATATTCTTTTTGGGGCATATGGCCTAACTTCTGGTTAGAGAAATCTATTCACTGTGAGAGGCTGCAGGATGTAGCAGAAAGAGCTTAGTTCCGGTGTCAGTTGTCTGGAGTCATCTTGGGTTTCTCGTTTACTAGCTGTGTGACCTTGGGCAACTTGCTCCACCTCTCTGGACTTTAGTGTTCTTCCCTGTAAAACAAGCAAAAGGCTATGCGTTTCACTGTTTTCTGTGAGGATCAAAGAGAAAAAGTGTGTCAAGTCCCTGGCACAGTGCCTGTCCCATTGTTGAGTTCAGCGTAACTTTAACTCCTTTTACGGTACAGCCCCCTCTTCAATGGGATCAAGGCTGACCCCTTTGGTGTGCTCCTCTGCTCAGAGACTCGAGGACCCTTTGCTCATGTGGTCCTCTCAGAGCCACCCACCGTCCGGGGCTTTTGGCCTGCACAACTGCAATGCTTGTGGCTCGTTGCTCTTTTCTGTCCCCAGAAGCCCCGAGATTTCTTATTTATGGCCCTCTCTTCTCTCATATCAGGCTCAGCCTGGGAGTTGATGGGTCCTGAGTATGACAGCACTCAGTTGTTTCTGTCCAGATGAACACCATGGCTCTGTGGCCAGATTCAGGGTCCTTTGCTCTTCTCCAAGGTCTGGGAGACACAGAAGCCTGGGCTCCAAACTTGTCACTCATCTCCTGAATCCAGGGTGTGCAGGAGTCAGCCTCCCTCTGCCTCACAAAGCAGCCATCACCAGGGCAGGTTGGCTGTGGGCTGGAAAGCAGAGAGAGGCCTGCTGCTCGCTCTCCCAGCCCCCTGCCTCCCCTCCCACACTGCGGCCCCTGGGGCTCTGTAGGCAGTGACTTCGTGGCTAGAAACAGCCTTGTTAGAAATTAAAAGCAGGTGGGCTCTTTTTTTCCCTCCCCATTTGGAAGACAGAGCTGCTTGCTCAGGGATCCCTCTCCCAGGACAGGTAGGCAGTTCATGTTTATACATGTGACCCAGAAATATATAATGAGCCACACCAGGGCTGTTGACATTGCCTGGACGTGGAGGGCATCACGCCTCCCTTCAGCTGGTGTTCAGAGAGAGTAGAGGCAGAATAGATGAAGGGGAAGAAGGGATCCTGGGTTGGGGACAGCCCTCTCCTAATGCCACAGGCATGTGAGAACATGGCACTGTCCTGCAGGTCCCCGCATGAAAGCTGTGTCCCCAGACACACTACCTCACGGCAGAGCATGAGTGATGCTACCAGGGAAGCTGGGAGGAAAGTGCAGACAGTGGGGGTGGGAGGGAGGAGAGCAATTAGGAAAGGGGAAGTCCTAGCCCTTAAGACAGTGGGAACACACATAACCTTTGGAATCAGAAATGTGGGTTCCAGTCCCTGCTCTACACGAGGTTCTGTGTGACTTGCTTAGGTCACACAGAACCTTGGTTTTCCCCATCTGTTAAGGAAAAAGCCCAGAGTTGTTACCAGAAAATTAAATCTCCTACATTCAGGGTTTGCCAAATCTTTTCTCCCTTCCTGCCTGCCGCTCAGTTGAGGGCCATCTGGCACAGAATAGGCGCATTCCCCACTCAGGGCCTGGGGTGGGATTGAAGGTCCTTCGGCCACTTCCAGCTCCCTGGCTGACACCAAGGGCAGAGCTGCGTGGGGATGATGAAAGATTCAGAAGCTGTTCCTCCAGGCCTCCGCTGACACAAGCAGGCAGTGGGGTGTTGGGCTGAGGGTGCCCACCTGTGAAAGACCTCTGGGTAAGGAGATTGGGAGCCCTCCCAGGTCCATGTGGATGTAGTGAGAGGAGCCCTCACCCTGCAGACCAGCCCTCCTTCACAGCTTCCTGTCCACTCCCGACACTGGCTGCTGCCTGCTCTGGCGGTGAGTGGCAGTGAATGACACAGCCATGTGATGTCTGTGTGCTCCTGTGTTCCTCCCCCAGGCCACAGAGTGGGCCTCCAGTGAGGAAACGCGCCGCTCCTGCCAAAGCAAAGGGAAGACTGAGGTACGTGGTCTCGGTGGTCCAGGGGCCCCACCTGGAGCTGGAAGGAGGCCTGTGGTTGTGGGGATGGAGCAGCACTGTGTGGACTGAGGTCCCCTGCTGGAGAGGCCTGGCCAGGATGAGCTGGGGCTCCTTGGGCAGGTGGGGATACAGCCCTGTGGCGAGCTGGTCCTGAGCATCTGAGTGAGCAGTGATGCGGAGAGATGACCTTGGTGGGAGGGGACGTCCACAGACGTGACCCGGAAGTCGGGACAGGTGGATCTGGGGTCAAGGGGAGTGTTTAGAATACTTGTTGGCATCCATGACGCAGTGGTGTGAGGGTGAGATATCCAGCATCGCACCTGGAGAGCTGTGCTGTCTGCTCCTTTCCTTCCTGCCTCAGGAGGAGTGTCAGAACTATGTGCGAGTCCTGATCGTCGCTGGCCGGAAGGTGTTCATGTGTGGAACCAATGCCTTTTCCCCCATGTGCACCAGCAGACAGGTGGGCAGCTCAGGGTGGAGGAGACTGAAGGGGGCACCATGCCGGGGGTTCTCCTGCCTAGGCACACAGCCTTGAAGGGGGGTTGCCAAATTTTGCAAACAGACACCCAAAACAGAAACAAAAGGACACCCAGTTAGATTTGGAGTTCAGATAAACAATAAATGATATTTTAGCATAAATGTGTCCCATGAAGTGTCTGGGACAAACTTATACTAAAAATTTACTTCCTGTTCATCTGAAATTCAAATTGAGCTGGGCCTTCTGTATTTTGTTGGTCAGCCTTACCTTGGAGGGTCCTGACTGGGGCTGGAGGCAGATGGAGCTACTGGGAGGACCTCTCCCTCACTGAGGGCTGCTCCCTCAGAGGGACCATAAGCTAAGCAGTGAGATGACGCTGGAGGAGGGGAGAGGCCCAGAGAGACTGGGGCACGGTAGGAAACAAAACTCAGATGGAAAGAACAGGCAGCCCCAGGGCCTCAGGGAAAAGTGTCCCCTTCTCCCCATTGCCCCCAGGTGGGGAACCTCAGCCGGACTATTGAGAAGATCAATGGTGTGGCCCGCTGCCCCTACGACCCACGCCACAACTCCACAGCTGTCATCTCCTCCCAGGGGGAGCTCTATGCAGCCACGGTCATCGACTTCTCAGGTCGGGACCCTGCCATCTACCGCAGCCTGGGCAGTGGGCCACCGCTTCGCACTGCCCAGTATAACTCCAAGTGGCTCAATGGTAAGGAGGCCCCAGTGCCAGGGGTGGGGACTCCCCTGGTTTTGATCCCACCAGCCCACTCTGAGCCCCCCATTCATCCTCCTTCCTGCCAACCTCTGCAAGTGCTCCCACTTGCCTCATCAAGGAAGAGGTCCAGAGTAGGGCAGAGTAGACCAGAGCATGCTAGAGATGGGCCCCAGACGAAATCACAGGTGATGTCCCGAGGCCACAGAACAGATGGAGGGTGGGCTATTAGGAGAGAGGGAGATAATTAGGAATTGTTTAGGGAAACAAGTTATGGATAAGAAAAAATTATGGGGCCAGGTATAGTGGCTCATGCCTGTAATCCCAACACTTTGGGAGGCTGAGGCAGGAACATCTCTTGAGGCCAGGAGTTGGAGACCAGCCTGGGCAACATAGCAAGACCCTGTCTCTAAAAATAAAAATAAAAAATAAATCAGCCAGGTGTGGTGATGCATGCCTGTATTCCTACCTACTCAGGAGACTGAGGTGATAGGATGCCCTGAGCCTAGGAGTTTGAGACTGCAGTGAGCTATGATCGCATCCCTGAACTCCAGCCTGGGTGAAAGAGCAAGAGCCAGCCTCTTAAAAAAGAAAGAAAGAGAGTGAGGGTATGGAAAGGGCCATATGAGTTTCCTAACCCTTGGGGTTGAACCCCTGCTTCCTCACTATTAGGTTGGCGCAAAAGTAATTGCGGTTTTTGCCATTAAAAGTGATGGTGAAAATTGCGATCACTTTTGAACCAACCTAAATAGCTGTGTGTCCTTGAGCAAGTACTTAACCTCTCTGTGCCACAATGTTGTATCTGTAATATGGAGATAATCATAGGATTTACCTCATATGTTGATGGACTGGATTAATCCACATAAAGTACTTAGGATGGTGTCTGGCACCCAGTGAGAGGTGGGCGGTAACACATGTTTAATATTACAGCTGCCCTTGGTATTGGAAGTGGGAAGAGAGTTAGTTAGGGCCCCCAGGTCACCAAGCTTGCAGAGAGAAGGATGTCAGGATGCCCATCTGGGAAAACTGAAGTAGTTGAGTCCTCCCAACTCTGCCATCTTCTTCCCCGCTGGCCTGCCCTGCCCGTTGTTCCTCTTCTGCCCACCCAGAGCCAAACTTCGTGGCAGCCTATGATATTGGGCTGTTTGCATACTTCTTCCTGCGGGAGAACGCAGTGGAGCACGACTGTGGACGCACCGTGTACTCTCGCGTGGCCCGCGTGTGCAAGAATGACGTGGGGGGCCGATTCCTGCTGGAGGACACATGGACCACATTCATGAAGGCCCGGCTCAACTGCTCCCGCCCGGGCGAGGTCCCCTTCTACTATAACGAGCTGCAGAGTGCCTTCCACTTGCCGGAGCAGGACCTCATCTATGGAGTTTTCACAACCAACGTGTGAGTCCTGCCCTCTGCCAGCCCCTTGCCTGTGATGTCAGGAGCCAGCCTGGCCTCACAGCCTGGTGGGCTTCATCTATAAAATGGGGACTGCCGTGCCTCCTGCCGGGGGTCATCTGAGGATTTTGTGACTTACTGCTTCTGGAGCGGTAAGCACGTGTTCTGGGTTGCTGGGAAGGGCAAGCCTAGGCCAGAGATGAATAAAGCAAATGAATCTACCTTAGGCTGCATGAAGGAGGAACATGCTGGCGATGAAGGTGGAAAAGCCTGCCTTGGATGAGGGGATATAGCCATGTGGGGGAGGGGAGCAGGCAGCAATAGCCACAGGGAGGCTCAACAGGAATTCACTAAGGTCCCTTCCAACCTCAGGACTATGTGATTCTGATCTAACCAGCAGTCTTCTGGTAACCCTGCCATCACCTCCCATCTAGACTGTGCTGGAAAACCAGGCTGGGAATGACAGCCCCTTTTGCTTCCTAGGTGTGAGGACGAGTAACCCTCACAGATCATGGGACCCTCCTCCCACCACCTCCCTCTGTGTAAGAGGCTAACCCAAACAGGTGACTTTCCTATAGACCAAGCTTGTCCAGCCCAAAGACTTTGGGCTGCATGTGGCCCTGGAAAGCTTTGAATGAGGCCCAACACAAATGTGTAAACTTTCTGAAAACTTCACGATACTTTTTTTCTTTTTCTTTTTTTTTTTTTTTTTTTTGAGACGGAGTCTTGTTCTGTCGCCCAGGCTGGAGTGCAGTGGGGCAATCTCGGCTCACTGCAACCTCTGCTTCCTGGGTTCAAGCGATTCTCCTGACTCTCAGCCTCCAGAGTAGCTGGGACTACAGGCACGTGGCACCACGCCTGGCTAATTTTTTGTATTTTTAGTAGAGATGGGGTTTCACTGTGTTAGCCAGGATGGTCTCAATCTCCTGACCTCGTGATCTGCCTGCCTTGGCCTCCCAAAGTGCTGAGATTACAGGTGTGAGCCACCATGCCCAGCCGGCAATATATTTTTTTTCTCATCAGCTATCGTTAGTGTTTAGTGTATTTTATGTGTGGCCCAAGACTACTCTTCTTCCAATGTGGTCCAGGGAAGCCAAAAGATTGGACACCCTGATATAGACAGTGATGGATGGGCACCGAGACCAAGGAAGGCACTGGCTGCACAGTCTGCTTTGTAGGAACACCAGAAGCCTATAAGGCATGGAGTGGTGTTTGCTCACTTTGGGCCCCAGATAGCAGGCACTGGATGAGGGCCAGGCTAGCTATAGGAAAGACAGTGTGAGGCGGTGGACCGAAATGAGAGTCAGGAGTAGGTGGAGAGGCATCGAAACTGACGCCATCAGTGTGGATTCTAAATAGTGTATTGATTGCATGCCTTCTCCATGCAGGTGCCTGTCCTGGTAGGGGTGCAGCATCAGGGAGCAAAAGCAGACATGGTTCTGCCTTTAAAAGCTTAAACAGGGTGATGGATATTAACCAACACATTTTAATCATGAGAAATGCTACAAAGGGAAAGGGCAGTGTGCAGAAAAGCCTCTAACAGTATAGAGGAGTGGTGATCAGGGAAAGCTTCCTGTAGGAAGTGACATCTATAAGATGAATAGGAATAAACTAAGGGAGAGGAGCATTCCAGCCTGAGGGAACATGTGCAGAGGTTTGAGGTGGGAAGAAATGTTTCAGGAGCTGAGCAGAGATCAGTGTGGCAAGACATTTAAGGGTGAGGAGAAGAAAGACAGGAAGGAGGGTGAAGGGGTAGGGCAGGGAGGGTATGTCCCACAGGACATTGCAGACTGCTTTAATCTTTATTGTAAGAGCAAGGAGAAATTATTGACAGGTTTGAAGCAGTCCAGCGACCAGCTCGGAGGTGCATTTTGAAACGCTCACCACTCTGGCTGCCATGTGGAGAATGGATTAGGATACTAGACAGGCTGCAGGCAGACCACCAGGAGGACAATGCAGCATTCAGGGGACTAGAGGGGGGCTGAAACCAGGCAGAAGTGGAGAGAAATGGACACATTTGGGAGAAGAACTAAATGCGAAGAACATAACTGAAGGCGTTTGGTATGGTGGTTTCCACTCGGTAAGCTGTTCATGTAAGATTCATGGAAACATGCTTCTGTGACTGAAAGGGTCTCCTGGGTCATCTGAACTCAGGGTGTGGCAGGCTACGGCATAACTCAGTGGTTTGGTAACCAGCTTTTGTAAATAAATAAATCAGAATAGAATGGAATAAAATATCAGAGTCTTAACATATTTAGTAAGGGTAAGTTCATAAAACTTCTTTATGGATGTGTGCATATTATACTGAGTTGTAGGGTAAAATATATCTCTTACCATGGTCCATGGACTACAATGTTTGAAAGCCACTGTATTTCAGCCCCCCCTGGATAAGGGAGGGAGGGAGGGAGGCAGTAGCACAGAAGGATTCACCAGTGCTTCTTGTCAGTGGGTCGTTCCCAGGGGGTTTACAGAGTGTGAGGACCACATCTCTTCCCTTTGAGATCCCCCCATGGTGTGCCAGACACATCATAGATGCTTACAGAGCCTTGGGAATTGGACATGACAGCTGGCTGTGGGGTTTATGAGGAGGGTGCCAGGTCTTACAGGGAGGGCCCTGTGCCACCACTTCTTGCCTTTCAGAAACAGCATCGCGGCTTCTGCTGTCTGCGCCTTCAACCTCAGTGCTATCTCCCAGGCTTTCAATGGCCCATTTCGCTACCAGGAGAACCCCAGGGCTGCCTGGCTCCCCATAGCCAACCCCATCCCCAATTTCCAGGTACAGAATCTCCTCCTCTTTCCCTGTCTTCACACACTGCCTTACCCCCAGATTACCAGCCACAAGCTGATTCCCAACTGCTTAGCACAGACAGACACCAGACCCGTCCCTGCCAGTCCATGCCCATCTCTGGGGTCCACAATGGTTCCCTGAGGGTATTAGCCTCTATGACTGTGAGGGAGAGTGGGTGAGGGGCAGTGTGAGGAAGCATGCTCGGAGCCATCTCTAAATGTGAGCCCACACCTCCAGGGAGGCAGGGAAGTGGGACCTCAGCTCTCCACAGTGTAGAGGACCAGGAAAGCACTACACAAGCTGTCTGGCTGGAATTTGGGAATGTTAAGCAGAGCTTTCTCGCAGTGTGTTCAACGTGGGTACTAATTCCTGGAAGTGGTCAGTGCTAGGAGTGGTCAGGGTGTGGTCAGGGCCCAGCCGTGGGTAGTGTGAGTATCCCCCATCCCCATGGAGAAGGGGAAAGAACCAGGGGGCAGAGGAGGCTGCTGATGGTTGACTTTCGTGTTCGCCCATCTTCCCACCCAGGGGGTGGGATGGAGCTGGGAAAGACCTCAAGCTTTGCAGTCCTACCATCTAGCCTATCTCTGTGTGACCTTGGACAAAAAAGTCATCCAACCTCCTTCAGTCTCCTTTTCCTTATCTGGAACTAGGGATAATACTGTAAGAGATAATACCTCACAGATATGTGAGAAGGTTCATATGCCTGGAATGTAGGAGATGCTCAGTAAAAGGTGGTTGGCTTCCAGCTTTGGTTTAGAAATCATAAGAACTTTGAGCTGGTAAGGACACAGGAGAGGGACAGCAGGCTTGGCCCAGGGTAGGAGAGGGGCACCTGCAGCAACAGCATAAAAATCTCCGGACACTCGTCCACACTCAAAGTATCCGTTTTTAGATAGTCCAGTCCCCTTTGCTCTCCTCCCTCCTCTTCCCCAACCCTGGCAGGATCCTCCTTCCCCATCTCCCCAGTCTCCTGTTCTTAGTTCCCAAAGAAGAGGCATCCCACCCTGGAAAGGGTGCAGGACGCCCAGCAGGGATGCTGGGGGTGGGGGGTGCTGGAGAATCAGCGTCCGCTGCTGTGGCCACCTGGGTTGCCAGGAGGAGGGAGCCGGCGGGGCATGGCGGCAGCCCTGGTGGCCGGGGCGCGCGTGACCTGGCTCCCCGCGGCAGTGTGGCACCCTGCCTGAGACCGGTCCCAACGAGAACCTGACGGAGCGCAGCCTGCAGGACGCGCAGCGCCTCTTCCTGATGAGTGAGGCCGTGCAGCCGGTGACACCCGAGCCCTGTGTCACCCAGGACAGCGTGCGCTTCTCACACCTCGTGGTGGACCTGGTGCAGGCTAAAGACACGCTCTACCATGTACTCTACATTGGCACCGGTGAGCCGGCCCGGCCCAACCTGTACTGCAGGTCGGGGGTGGGTTGAGGGACGGGGCGGGGCTGCAAGATTCCGGGGCCTTCAAGGCCACCTTGGTCTGGCTCCCCCTCTCCCCCAGAGTCAGGCACCATCCTGAAGGCGCTGTCCACGGCGAGCCGCAGCCTCCACGGCTGCTACCTGGAGGAGCTGCACGTGCTGCCCCCCGAGCGCCGCGAGCCCCTGCGCAGCCTGCGCATCCTGCACAGCGCCCGCGCGCTCTTCGTGGGGCTGAGCGACGGCGTCCTGCGGGTCCCACTGGAGAGGTGCGCCGCCTACCGCAGCCAGGGGTAAGCCGGGACAGGGCGGCTCCCGAGGCCCCCATTGCGGAGGAGGCGCTTAAGAGGCGGGGCTTTGGACCCGGGAGACCTGGGGTCGGTCCCTGCAGTCTCCACTAGTGTGCCTTAGAACAAGTCACTCCACCTCGCTGAACCTTGGTTCTCTCCTCGTAAAACATCTTGCAGGGTTTTTGTGAGGGTTAATTGAGATAATCTCCATAAAGCACTTATCAGTACCTGGAGGAAGTGTATGCTTAGCAAATTTTGGTGGGTGGCTGTTGTTATCCCTGTTGTCAAACACATAGCTAGGGCCAGTCAACCATCTCTAGCCCACTTGATTTATTCTCAGTCCTTTCTGTACAGAGAGGTCTTTATCTTTGAAACCACAGCACTTATTGCCCAGATATGGGGGCAGATGGAGATGATGCTTTGAGTCAGCCCCACGTTTTTGCTCCTCTTGCTTGCTTCCTTAGAAGAGGTAGAGAGGGCTGCTGCAGGTAGGGCAGAGGTGAGGCGCCACGTGGAGGAGTTGCCCTGGCTTCCCACTGCTTCTGAACTTGGTTCTTCATGCCATAGCTTCAAGTGGACTCACAGATTTGACAACTATGGCATCAGTGTTTAAGGGGGAAACCAAAGCCTATTCCAAAGCCGAATGGAAATGTAGCCCAGACTCCTACCACCCGAGGCTCTCCCAGGCTGCATCGCCTCATTTTCATGATACTCAGAAGCTGGCACCACCACAGCCACGCGAGCTTCTGTGGCCTTTGCAACCAAGAGTCCTGGCTGTGCCATCTGTCCTCAAGATTCGGAAGACAAATGGTATCCATGATACAGGGCTGTTCTTCAGCTCCAGTGGGGTGTGCTAGGAGCTGGGCAGAGGCCTGTGGGGGCCAAGAGGAGCTGGGTGGTCTTGGTGAGGCAGCCAAGGAGGGGGAGTCTCAGGGCAGACACTCCAGCTCCCTTCAGCCCCAACACAAGTCTCCATCAGCGAGACACCACACACTTACTAAGACCTACCATGTTCAGGGCACTTTGTAAGATTGTTGGTGTGAGAGAAGGCAAGAGAAATAGGCCCCAAACACTGATTTCCCTCAGATCTCCAGATATCTGGGTGGGAAGAGAACCTTGGCCTATATCAGACATGTGGGGAGAGATGGTCGGGTGTCGGGGGAAGGACTCACATGGTGGAACCAGACACACCTGGGGCTCCATCTCAACTCCATCATCTACCAACCGTATGATCTTGAACAACTGAATCTTTTTGAGCTTTGGCTCTCTCTTCTGGAAAATGGGGAGACATTTGATGGAGCAAATGATTTTGGCTCTCTCTTCTGGAAAATGGGGAGACATTTGATGGAGCAAATGATGTTTAACAGGCAGAGTTGTAAGGATTGGGACTAGTATTCATAAAGTGCCCAGTCTAGCAAATCACAGGTGGTAGCTGATATCTTTATTACTTCTTATCTCCCCAAATGCATTTAGGAGCCCTCCAGCCTCCTAGGCCCTCTGGAGTCTCATTGAATATAGTCAGTACAGCTTGGCAATGAATCACAGGCTTTCACATATGGCTTGTTGTCCAAGAGGTTGTAAATCCTTAAAGGCAAACCCAGTGTCTCAGTATTTTTTATACTCCACCAGGGAGTCCCACCCAGCCCAAGGCACCAAGTGGCCTTCTACCCATGACTGATCCTTCAGTTGACTGACTGTTTCGCTTGAGAGGAGTTTGGTGCAGGAGAAACATGGGGAATGGGACTGGAAACTGGATTGAGGCCAACTGAGAAGGCCAAGGGAGGATTTTGACTTGAATCCTGTGGCTGTGGGCACTGGAGTGGTCCTAGAGCAGTGGAGTGCAGTCATGGGCTGTGTGAAAAGATCAGTCAGACAGTGGTGAACAGCACTGTCATGTAGCAGGTGGGTGGTTCAGGTGACCTAGTATGGCTCTAAGCCAGATCTGAAGGAACGGGGCCTGCAGTGGACGGGAGGATGGAAAGGGGCTGGGATGTTCAGCTCCAGTGGGGTGTGCTAGGGAGGCCTGCGCTCACATTCTGCAGAGACGGGCTGAGGAGTTGTGTAGTGTGCCATTGCACTCTTGCCCTGGAGCAAGGCAGAAAGAGGTCAGTTTGGAGTTTGGTGCTTTCATCCTATTTTGTTTCCTGACTTTGAGATAGGAGCCCCTGATGTGTACAGTGAAAACCCTGCTAAAAAACTATAGGTGAATCCAAAAAGTATGAAATGCAAGGTCACATTATCAGAAGATTAGAAAAATGGCTAGAGCAAGTACACACAGTCACCAAGCTGTGCACTCCAGGAGTCTGGGAGCCAACTGCCGCAATATATTAGAATTTGCACTGTTGTGGGTTGTGTTGTCACAAGGTTTTACTGTGTTCTAGGATAAGCATTTCATGCTTTTTCCCTCATGCCTTCCAAAACTGGCAGGAAGATTAGGGTGGGTAAGCAGAGGCCTCTTCAGGCTCCCTCCTCTGCCCAGGATCCAGGGGTTATCTCCAACTGCCTCTTTTCACTCAGGAGAATCTCAGCCCCACGGGGCACCTCCAAGACCTGGCCTGGCCAGAGAGAGATCAGTGCTCCCATGAGGAGGAGCTGGGGAATAAACTGCTGACTGGCTCTGCAAAGCAGGTGTTTTATTCATGGACCACCCCTTTCCTCCTTCCAGCATGCCTTTCACCCTGCCTTTGAGAGGGGGTCCTCTACCCCCAACTCATTCACAGATCTCCCCTGGCTGCCCCATGAGCGCAGGGAAGGCCCACTCTCAGCCATTTTTTTGCTCACAACCTCCAGAGATACCTTTTCCACCCTGGACAGCTCCCACTGTGAGACTACTACACCACAGTGCTGGAATCAGCCTGCCTGCAACTTCCACCATCCATCTCTGTCACACCTCCGAGCCCATGGAATGAACCTGTTCCTTTTTGTAATGGCTGCTTGAGACATTGCAGTAAAAAAAAAAAAAAAAAAAAAAAAAAGAAGAAGAAGACATGGTGATATATTACTGGTCTGATGGCTCCTTTATGAAAAGGACTCTAAACTGCCACCCATTTCCACAGTCAGAGACACACTTTAAGTCTCTTATCCTTGGAGCTTTCATTTTTCTTAAGAGCGTTCCCTGCTCTGTAAGCTTTGAAGTGGCCTTTGGCCAAAAGCAGCAAACGTGGTTCCACTTGAGCCAAGGAGGCAGTTATCCCTTTTATTCACAAGAAGAGAGCTCGGGCACTGGCCTCAAGAAGCCTCAAGGGTCCCCTCAGGCTGCCAGGGAAGGGGCAGGGCAGGCGTGTCCATGAAGAATTCCTCTTTCTTCTCTGGGACTTAATTGAGGGCAGGGGAAGCTGAACGGGTAAGAGGGCTTGGAGAAAGGAGGCTGGGGCCAGCACCTACTCCATGTTTTTCTTCTTTGCTATTCTGCCATGGTTTGGAAAGACAAGACACTTCATCCCTTGGCTTGGGAATCTTGACAAAAGTGGCCACTGGCACAGCAGTTCTCAACCATGGGTACACAGCAGAGTTACCTGGGGGGTATTTAGAAGATTCCAGTGCCTGGACCTATTCCAGTCCAAAAAGCCAAAGTATAGGTTGGTGGGCTTTTTGTTTTGTTTGCTTACGCTTTTTAAAGGATGCCCAGGAGATCCTAATTTGCAGTGAAGCCTGGGAACTCCTGCTGTAAAACTGGTTAGGCTCTAGATGGAAGAAGGAGCAAGAGGCCAACTGCATTTCTCCAGAATCTTCTGCATTTGTCTTACATCAGCTGATTCAGGTTTTCTGCTCTTACCCATTTTCTCTGCTGGCAGACATTTGTTTTTGATAATAGAATATTGTTTATTATTATTATTAGTCACTAGCTATGGCTAATTCTTTTTTCCAGTTAATTTGTGTCACTTATAATGCCACATAAGCTGCCTGTAGAGGTTGATACCCCTTTTTGAGTGCTGAAGGAAATAAATTCAGGAGTGGGCTTTGCTGAGTTCTCATTGGTTGAATTTGCTAGCAGTCCTCTTGATCCCAATGTCAGCCAGTAAGCAGAGTCTCAAAACCACAGGTTGCTGGGACTACTTGTGTACATGTGTTGCATGTAGTCCCACGATGTCCAGTTTGATGGACTCTGCTGATAAAACACCCTCAAATCAAACCATTGATCCCAGAGGAAAATATGACCACACTTATCTTGTACAATTTACCCAAATTGTCCTTGAGTGAATAAACTGGAAACAGATTCCCCAGCAACAGTTAAGTATTCTGGATTCCTGGGTGGGCCACAGTGTGCTCACCGGGCTCCCATGATTGCCTCGCTTATATGAGGCTGCGGGTTGGCCCCGAGCAGCAGATAGTACTGTCTTCTTTGCCCTCCTTTGGTGACAAGGAGAAGCCCCACCCTCTTCTTTGTATAATTAACCTCATTTTTCTCTGGGGCCTGACATGATCTATTGAACCCACTGCAAGTTAAGAATTCACCTGACAGGTTACTCTCCCTGAAGCTTCAAGAGATAAGAAAAATTCTACCCCAGGGATGCCAAAAGCTGCAACTCTTAGCTCTTCGTTTGTTCTTGGTGTATCTCTTTAGCCCTAGGCATCTTTGGCCCCTTTGTCCAATGGGAAGATCCCCCTGCAAACTTACAGAATGGTGTGAACTCCCCACCAGGCTCCATCTTCTTTGCAGTCCAGTACCTCTTTCTCCAAAGCCTCTTCTGTTTTCCAATCTCCAATTTCTGAGCCCATGCTTAGTACTCTCTCCAGACCCTCTTCAGCAGACTGGCTCAGAAGGGGGTGGAAGCTGGGGACAGGAACCAGAGGGATCGAGGTATCCCCCAGGATTGGCAGTGGGCTGAATGTTGGAGGGACCCTCCTTCTGGCACCAGGATTGGATACTCTCTGTACTTAGCAATGGATAGCAAAGCCTGATTCCATAATCCCCACAGACTTTTTCTCCCCTTTCAAGTCCTACTAGTGGAGATTAGATTTTTCTGTTAAAAAATTACATGAAGACATCAAAAGGAGAAAAAGAAGAAAGGAGCTCTGGACTATGAGAAGTGGAGGCATTTGGGGCATGCATCAGTATGTGAACCAGTTATCATTTTGGGGCCACTGTAGAGAGACCAGCCCTCAGGGTTGAGGAACTGAGAACTGGGATGTGACCGCCTACAGCTTGAGCTCATTCTCATGATGCTAAAGCACTAGACTCTGATTCCCGCCACTAAGCAGCACAAGCATGTGGGTGCTCCAGGTGACCATGGACAGTACCTAGGTGTCTGCTGATCCTGCGCTGTGTTTTGAGGGATGGGCTCATATTCAGTGTGTGAAGTCAGACACAACCTCCCGTGGGAAGCAGAAGTGTGAGGGGAAAAGCGTGGTCTGAAAGCTTAGGTCTGTGCCCAGCTCCACCACCTATGATCTGTGTGATCTCAGGGAAACTACTTATCTCCTTGCCTTGGTACAATGAAAAGGTTGTATAGTGGATCCCAGAGGTTCTCAGCCTGGCTCCCATTAGAATCACCCAGGGAGCTTTTAAACACTACTTCGCCCCTAGAGAGTGTTGAGTGGGGTGGGCTCGGGTATTGGTATGTTTTGAAAGCTCCTCAGGTGATTCTAATGTGCAGCCAGGGTTGAGAATGGCTGGATTAAACCATCTGTAAGGCTTTTTCCATCTCTAATGTTTTATGACTCTATGATCATAGCATGTGCCAGGGAGGCATTTCCTCTTTGGGTTCCTGTTAACCACATCTGCACCTGTGGCTGTGGGTGAGGAGTATGGGGCACCCATATTTGGGGAAAGCAGTGCCGTCTCTTTTAAACGTGCAGTCTCTGGAGGATGAGGGTTTGAGTCCTGGGTCAGGTCGCTGGGTTTCCCCCAGATAACATGGGAATAATAACAGTACCCACTTCACTGGGGTGCTGGATTTAAATTAATTCATGCTTATAAAGTGCTTAAAATGATGCCTTACACACAGTAAAGGCTCAATGAACTTCATTATTATCATGGAGGACAAATGGATGGAAAGTGGTGCACAGAGGGGAGTGTTCACGTGTGTTCCTGAGATGTAGGTGAGGCTGGGAAGCCAGTGGGCTTGAGTCCCAGGACGTCTGTCTGGCAGGGCATGCCTGGGGGCCCGGGACCCGTACTGTGGCTGGGACGGGAAGCAGCAACGTTGCAGCACACTCGAGGACAGCTCCAACATGAGCCTCTGGACCCAGAACATCACTGCCTGTCCTGTGAGAATCCCCTTGTGTCCTCCCACCTCAGATCCCTCCTTAAATTCAGGCTATGACTCCCCACCAATATTCCCCCAATCCCCTGAGATCTTACCACTTCCCTGCCCTTGGCTTGGGTAATAGGGGTACTGTCCCCCATGCGTGTCTTCAGGTGCGGAATGTGACACGGGATGGGGGCTTCGGCCCATGGTCACCATGGCAACCATGTGAGCACTTGGATGGGGACAACTCAGGCTCTTGCCTGTGTCGAGCTCGATCCTGTGACTCCCCTCGACCCCGCTGTGGGGGCCTTGACTGCCTGGGGCCAGCCATCCACATCGCCAACTGCTCCAGGTATGTGAGGACAGGGTTTGCATGGTGTCTGCCTTGGACCAGGGTGGGGAGAACTAGGGAAACGGGGACCCCTCACTCGGGTGTTTGCACTAAGGGACAGAAACCACTTCAGGGCTGTGCTAGGGACTGGATAGGTGGCTAATATCTGAGGCAGGAAACCTGAGCCCTGAGGGAGTTTCCACGCTAGTGAGAGAGAAGTTTCTATCTCTTGGTGACTCTTGCTGCAAAGAGGAATGCTGGGCAGGCATGGAGGTCACTCCTAGACAAAAGCGTGCCTCAGCAAGTGTTATCCCAAACATGAGGAACAGCATAGGATGGTGGCAAGGCAAGAAAATCTAGTGCCAATCCCAGATTGCCACTGTCTGGAGGCGTGGCCGTGGCCTAGCCACCTAACCACTCTGAGCTTCTCTTAGTGAGGGTTATAGTACCCACCCAAGAGTTGTTGGGAGGGTTAAATGAGATAAGGTATATACAGAGCTTGCACAGTGCCTGGTACCTGGGGACTCCATAAAATAACTAAGCCATAATTTTAGACACTTTTTCTTTCTTTGAGACAGCGTCTCACTCTGTTGCCCAGGCTGGAGTGAAGTGGTGTGATCATGGCTCACTGTAATCTCCTGCCTCAACCTCCTGATTAGCTGAGACTACAGGTGCCCACACCATACCCAGCTAATTTTTAAATTTTTTTTTTTAGAAACAGGAGTCTCACTATATTGCCTAGGCTGGTCTCAAACTCCTGGCTTCAAGTGTTCCTCCCACCTCAGCCTCCTGAAGCTCTGGGATTACAGGCATGAGCCACCACACCCAGCCTTGGACACTCTTAAAAAAACTATTTCATACACATTTGTTAATGTAGCCCTCATAGCGACCTCATGGAGGTAGGAATACAATCATTGTCCTTACTTTAAAGTTAAGAGTACTTTAAAGTTAAGTTACAGAAGGTTCTAGTAACTTGCCCAGGGTTTCACAGCCAGCAAATGGTAGAGCCCAGATTTGAAAATTGGCGTCAGAGTAGGCATGAGTGAGCAGTGTCTGAGGCTGGAGCAAAGCATGTGCAGTGTAGTACAGGGGACAGAGTGTTGGTTTCAGTGCAATGATTGGGACCAGCCAGGAAGGCTGAAAGGGAGGCTGCAGATTGGAAAGGGGACTAGGGCCTTCTTCTCTAAAGAGTCTGCTCTTTTGGCCCTTGTGAGATGCGGCCATGTCCTATCTCTACGTCCTTAGTCCTGAGCACAGCCTGATATATAGAAGAAGGCTCTCAATACATGTCTGAAGGAGGAATAAATGAACGGATGGATGAGCGAGTCTGCCTGAGATGACCTGTTTAGGAGAAGATATTTCTATGTCACTGTCCAGCCCTTTCTGACAGCAGTAGAAAATACATCGGCCCAGAGACAGACTAGATCTAAGAAGCTAGGGCTCAGAGGGGCATCTGTCTCTGTCCCCTCCCACCCCGCCAGGAATGGGGCGTGGACCCCGTGGTCATCGTGGGCGCTGTGCAGCACGTCCTGTGGCATCGGCTTCCAGGTCCGCCAGCGAAGTTGCAGCAACCCTGCTCCCCGTCACGGGGGCCGCATCTGCGTGGGCAAGAGCCGGGAGGAGCGGTGAGGGAGAACAGGCTTGTTCTGAGGTCCCAGACTTTCCGGGCCCCCCAGAAAGTGGCCTGGATTCTCCTCGTGATCCCGGGGACCCTCGTCCTTTCCAGTCTTGCACTCCCAGGGACCTCTCGTCAGGGAAGGGGGTCCCCCTCCCTGGATTGACGCCTCTCCCCCGACCCCAGGTTCTGCAATGAGAACACGCCTTGCCCGGTGCCCATCTTCTGGGCTTCCTGGGGCTCCTGGAGCAAGTGCAGCAGCAACTGTGGAGGGGGCGTGCAGTCGCGGCGTCGGGCCTGCGAGAACGGCAACTCCTGCCTGGGCTGCGGCGTGGTGAGGGTTGGGGCCGTGGGCCAGGGGCGTGGTGTAGGGTACTGGAGCCGAGGGGAGGGCGGGCCTGGAGACCGTGGGGCTCTAAAGCTGCCTCCGCCGCCACCCGCAGGAGTTCAAGACGTGCAACCCCGAGGGCTGCCCCGAAGTGCGGCGCAACACCCCCTGGACGCCGTGGCTGCCTGTGAACGTGACGCAGGGCGGGGCACGGCAGGAGCAGCGGTTCCGCTTCACCTGCCGCGCGCCCCTTGCAGACCCGCACGGCCTGCAGTTCGGCAGGAGAAGGACCGAGACGAGGACCTGTCCCGCGGACGGCTCCGGCTCCTGCGACACCGACGGTACCGCCCCGCGCCCGGCGCCCCCTCCTTCCTCTCTCCCAGCCCCGGAGCGGTGAGGGCGGGGGTGGGAGCCCCGGGGAGGCCCAGGCCGGGGTCGGGGTGGCCGGGTGCCCAGTCGCTGAGGCCTAGCCCCTCCGCAGCCCTGGTGGAGGACCTCCTGCGCAGCGGGAGCACCTCCCCGCACACGGTGAGCGGGGGCTGGGCCGCCTGGGGCCCGTGGTCGTCCTGCTCCCGGGACTGCGAGCTGGGCTTCCGCGTCCGCAAGAGAACGTGCACTAACCCGGAGCCCCGCAACGGGGGCCTGCCCTGCGTGGGCGATGCTGCCGAGTACCAGGACTGCAACCCCCAGGCTTGCCCAGGTAACCCTGCACGGAAGGAATCCTTGGCCTAGCGAAACCCTGTCATCCTGGAGGCCCCCTTCCCCTCCCCAGGCCTACCCAGGAACCCCAATGCCCAGGTGACCCCTTCTCCCTGCCAACTCTGTGCTAGGGGCCCCCAGAGCAAATTTCTGCCCCGGCCATAGATGCAATGGCTACTCCGGTGGAGTACGGCCTCAACTTATCCTCCCTGTCCCCCTTTTTTTTTTCACCTTTCTTAATGAGTTAGACAGAAGCTTGATTGGAGGTGGAGTCGGTCTCTCTCCCTCCGGGTGTCTCTGCTGCTTCCTGCGTTTCCCTCACCTGCTGCATGGGGTGGGGGCACTCCCTAACAGTGGACTGTTGGGTGGCGGGTCGATCAGGTGGATGTTGAGGTCACTGTGGCTCAGGGCAGAGTGGTCTGGGCTGGTATGGGATGGAAGACCGTCTTGGGCCCTGCCTGCCCCTACAGCCCCTCACACACCCCGTCCCCTTGCAGTTCGGGGTGCTTGGTCCTGCTGGACCTCATGGTCTCCATGCTCAGCTTCCTGTGGTGGGGGCCACTATCAACGCACCCGTTCCTGCACCAGCCCCGCACCCTCCCCAGGTGAGGACATCTGTCTCGGGCTGCACACGGAGGAGGCACTATGTGCCACACAGGCCTGCCCAGGTATAAGGCACATCCCGCCAGGGCTGGGAAGCGCCATGGAGCCCTCTGATCCCCACCAGGGGGTCCCTGGGCAGTTAACCTCATCCTACCCACAATCCCCAGAAGGCTGGTCGCTCTGGTCTGAGTGGAGTAAGTGCACTGACGACGGAGCCCAGAGCCGAAGCCGGCACTGTGAGGAGCTCCTCCCAGGGCCCAGCGCCTGTGCTGGAAACAGCAGCCAGAGCCGCCCCTGCCCCTACAGCGAGATTCCCGGTAGGTACCCCTGCCAGCACCTGCGCAGCAACCCTTCCCAGCCTGCACTCCCAACTTCCTTCTCCTTCTGAAGCTTGTATCCTGGTGGGGAGCAGGGGGCACAGGATGAAACGTGGAGGTGGGGGGAAGGAGATGCCGAAAGAAAACTCCCATATTTGCCTCCATGCACACATTTGGGGTTTGGGCCCTCCTCATCCGGTGGATGGGCTAGCCCTTCTCAGAGGTGGGTCTGAGGAGAGAGGGAGGGGAATGAAGGCCCCCATGCCTACCTAGTCCTATGGCTGAGCGTTGACCTAGAGGTCCTCCCAGGCTTACGCCTACCCTGCAGGGCCCCCCTCCTCTCGTCTCCGCCCCTGACACCCTGTCCACTGGTCTTCCTGCAGTCATCCTGCCAGCCTCCAGCATGGAGGAGGCCACCGGCTGTGCAGGTAAAAGAAACTGGCCCTACCTCATGCTGCGGTCCTCCCAGCCCTCCGGCACCCCACTCCAAAGTCTGGACTCTTTCCACATCCTGCTCCAGACAGCCAAGCTTTGTTGGGGTCCCCACTGCTTTGAGATGGTGTGTAGGGTGGTCTGGGCAGTTCCCTCCATGCCCCCCCAGCTAGGAGGCCATCATCAGTCTGTACCCAAGGAAGAGTCATCTGACTCTAGACCCTCTGGTTGCCACCTCTGACTTGAGCCACAGGGTACCTTGTGAAAGAAGTCCCCAGTGACAGCCTCCCCAGCCTCCCTGTTTCCTTTGGCTGTGGCCTCAGAGCCCTTTCCAGGATGCCTCAGAGCCTCCTGTTGCTGTTTCTGCTCCCAGGGAGGCAGGCAGGAGTCTGTCCTCTTCACAGTGGCCCTTATCTTACTACCTGCCTCTCTTCCCCCAGGGTTCAATCTCATCCACTTGGTGGCCACAGGCATCTCCTGCTTCTTGGGCTCTGGGCTCCTGACCCTGGCAGTGTACCTGTCTTGCCAGCACTGCCAGCGTCAGTCCCAGGAGTCCACACTGGTCCATCCTGCCACCCCCAACCATTTGCACTACAAGGGCGGAGGCACCCCGAAGAATGAAAAGTACACACCCATGGAATTCAAGGTGGGAGCCTTCTTGTAGAAGCAGAGGGCAGGGTAGGAGGGCAGGGTGAAGAGCGCAGGGGTTCTGGCCCTCAGCTGGGCGGAACTGGGCAGTGGTGGTGTGAACAGAGCACTGGATCCGCAGTCTGAGTGTTCTTGCACGGCTGGCTTCTGGACTCCTTGCCCTGGCCTGTTCCCTTCCCCTGTGTGTTCTCTCACCCCTTTCTCTGGTTCCTTCTTCCACCCACAGACCCTGAACAAGAATAACTTGATCCCTGATGACAGAGCCAACTTCTACCCATTGCAGCAGACCAATGTGTACACGACTACTTACTACCCAAGCCCCCTGAACAAACACAGCTTCCGGCCCGAGGCCTCATCTGGACAACGGTGCTTCCCCAACAGCTGATACCGCCGTCCTGGGGACTTGGGCTTCTTGCCTTCATAAGGCACAGAGCAGGTGGAGATGGGACAGTGGAGCCAGTTTGGTTTTCTCCCTCTGCACTAGGCCAAGAACTTGCTGCCTTGCCTGTGGGGGGTCCCATCCGGCTTCAGAGAGCTCTGGCTGGCGTTGACCATGGGGGAAAGGGCTGGTTTCAGGCTGACATATGGCCGCAGGTCCAGTTCAGCCCAGGTCTCTCATGGTTACCTTGCAACCCACTGTCACGCTGACACTATGCTGCCATGCCTGGGCTGTGGACCTACTGGGCATTTGAGGAATTGGAGAATGGAGATGGCAAGAGGGCAGGCTTTTAAGTTTGGGTTGGAGACAACTTCCTGTGGCCCCCACAAGCTGAGTCTGGCCTTCTCCAGCTGGCCCCAAAAAAGGCCTGTGCTACATCCTGATTATCTCTGAAAGTAATCAATCAAGTGGCTCCAGTAGCTCTGGATTTTCTGCCAGGGCTGGGCCATTGTGGTGCTGCCCCAGTATGACATGGGACCAAGGCCAGCGCAGGTTATCCACCTCTGCCTGGAAGTCTATACTCTACCCAGGGCATCCCTCTGGTCAGAGGCAGTGAGTACTGGGAACTGGAGGCTGACCTGTGCTTAGAAGTCCTTTAATCTGGGCTGGTACAGGCCTCAGCCTTGCCCTCAATGCACGAAAGGTGGCCCAGGAGAGAGGATCAATGCCATAGGAGGCAGAAGTCTGGCCTCTGTGCCTCTATGGAGACTATCTTCCAGTTGCTGCTCAACAGAGTTGTTGGCTGAGACCTGCTTGGGAGTCTCTGCTGGCCCTTCATCTGTTCAGGAACACACACACACACACACACACACACACACACACACACACACACACACACACAATCACAATTTGCTACAGCAACAAAAAAGACATTGGGCTGTGGCATTATTAATTAAAGATGATATCCAGTCTCCAAATGTCTCTGTGCATCTGTGCGTGGGCTCCTCTTGCATAGTCTAGGCAATCTGAGCAATGCACCAGGGTGGCAGATGGTCTCTCAAGGTGGAGGAAATGCCCCAAGTAGCCTTATCTTTAATTGATGATATCTTTCCATTTGTAGAATGGAAATACACATACAGTGTACACATACATTGCCCTACATCCTTTTTGGAAAAGATGTTGGGGATAAGCAAATTCACAAGTGGGGACATAAGGTACACCAAAGGCAACAAAACAGGAGAGAGTTCTGCCTGCTCCTTTAGCATCTCTTCAGGCAACAGCTCCAGGGTGTGAGTCCAGCGGGAGAGTGTTGATGAGAATTATTTTATGAGATATTTATACTGCTGAGTTTAATAAAATCAAATTTGAGAAACAGGCAAATCTGTGAGGTGGGAGAAGCCTAATATAGTTTTTGCTGGATTAAATAAAGATAACCTCAAAGCCTCAGCCCACCAAATCAATGCTGCCATTTTGGATGAGATTGACGGACATGTTAAATTTAGAGAGCAATTTCCTGACTTAATTGGCTGGATCAGTTCTCCTAGGATTCCCAGCAGAATCTAATTGTAGGTCAGGCTGTAAAACCTGCCATCCTAGTGGTAGAGGAGGCGGAGGCTCTCGGGGAGTGGAGGGAGGAGTGCTTGAAGCTTAAAGGTTCCTGGAAGCAAGGAGGAGGAAAGAACATGCCTGAAATCTTTCCTGCTTACCTGGGACAACTGGAATGGCAGTGTCATCAGCACAGTGGAGCCCCATCCGAGAGCTCAGAAAGCATGTGAGTACTTGGGATTCCTGACTGGTTCCTCTTAGCCCCATGTGTCTCGAGCTCATGGGGGCCTACAGGGCATTTTATTTATTTATTTATTTTTATATATTTATTTTTGAGACAGATTCTTGCTCTGTCCCCCCGATTGGAGCACAGTGGTGCGATCTCAGCTTACTGTAACCTCTGCCTCCCAGGCTGAAGCGATCCTCCTACTTCAGCCTTCTGAGTAGCTGGGACTACAGGCGTGTGCCACCATGCTTGATTTTTTTTTTTTGAGAGGTGAGGTTTCACCATGTTGCCCAGGCTGGTCTCGAACTCCTGGACTCAAGCAATCTGTCCCCCTCAGCCTCCCAAAGTGTTGGGATTATAGGCGTGAGCCACTGCACCCAGCTAGCAGGGCATTTTAGATCCTGGGGTCTCAGAGCCCCCTTGGACCGGAGGGTCATTGAAGTTTAAGAGTGTTCCAGGGCCCAGGGTGCCTGCTTCAGAAGGGCCCCTCATGGTGTGTTCAAGTGGAGGGACCAGGTAGGTCTGTAGGAAGTGGTCATGGAGACTTCCCGGGCAATGCCCACCCGCTGTTGACTGCAGTGGCATCAGCAGAATGTCAATCTTTGAGTGCCAGTTCAACACACACACACACACACACTGAATTCTCTTTGCAAAAATGTGGCTTTGGAGGCATGACCATTCAGAATGCATGAAGGATCCACACTGCTCGCAGATGAGCTGGCAAAGTTGGTAAGGGCTATTAAGTAAACAACCCTGGCCCAGAGGTGAGGAACCCCAGGATGTGCTCCCTGACAAGGAGGGTCTGGGGATCTCTGACAGATGTCAGGGAGCTGAGGCGTGAAGGGCAAGGGATTCTTCCTTGTCCCAGCTGGCTCAGCAGGAGTAAGGAAGATGCAGGAGTGGGTGCTCCAGGCTTTTTTGCACCCCTTTGTGTATAAATGACTTTTTGAGTGTGTGTGCATTTTCTTATTAAAGTCATATGTGTTCATTGCAGAAAATTTAGAGGATACAGAAAACCAAAAAGATAATCACAGTTATACTAAAAACCAAGGCAGAGACTTAGGGATTTTAAATGGTGGTATAAAGACATTTATCCCCCTTTCTCTCAGAATCACCCCCAAAACAGAATAAAAAACAAAAGTTCTGTCACTATTTTCAGTAAATCTAGGATGTATGTATAACCTCAAGTCATGATCCATGAAGACAGAAAGCAGATGGAGGAACCAGGCATCCAGTAGAATGGATGTGGGCCAAACTTAAGCATCCAAGTGATTTCAGAAAGAACCGGATACTGGAGAAACCAGGAATGAGAAAGGTGGGGTTAAGGTGGGGACTGAAAAGAGAGGGATTGGTTGTACATCTGTGTGTAAGCTTCAGCTAGACTTTCAAATTGTCTTCACTCTCCACCTTTACAGCTCGTCACCACTCCTCTGTCTCCACAGGGGGCAATAAGTATGTTCCCTTAAGACACTGAACCAGAGAAACCTTGGACTTGGGGACACCAGGCCCAGAGGTGGGTGTGTGGTAAGGAGTTGTCTGGACAGACTCTGGTTGTCAGTGGGATTCAGCCATTGCCTTTCCTAAGCTAACTCCAAGACTCTGACAGCCAGGCTTTTCCTCCCCCTCCTCTTTTTCCTCCTCCCCTTTTTCTTCCTCCTCCTCCCCAGGCAGAAGACTAGAAGATGATCTTTTGAAGAAATGAACTAACCCTACAAATTCTGAAATAAGCTAGCTGGTCATCATGCTATATAGTCCTAGAGCAAAGTACACTCGTTTACAAACAGTACCCTGTACACAGAGCTTGCGGTTAGTTTTTAGTGCATCCACACTGCTTGCAGATGAGGTGGCATAGTAAGCAAAGGCTGTTTGGTAACCAGCCCTGGCCCAGAGGTGAGGAATCTCAGAATGTGCTCCCTCACAAGGAGGGTGGTACGAATGGGCACATAAGGATCACAGACATCAGAGGAAAAGGTCCAACATGAAAGAGACGCCAAAACAAAGAAACAGATAAAGTGGAACTCAGTGAAAACAGAGACAATACAGAGAGAGCACTTCAAAGACACCATATTCTTCAGAAATGAGTGAAGATGCTATATGAAATAAACACATGATGTAATTTTTAAAGGACATATTTAAGTTCATAGAAATTAAAAAATATGACAGCAAAAAAATTAGCTAAAGGGCTTAAAGAGACAAGAAATTTCCCAGAAAGTTGAACAAAAGACAAAGAGATAGAAAATAAGAGGGGATGCTCTGGTTTCCCTTCAGAATGAATAAATCTTTTGCCTTTTACAAAAAAAAAAAAAAAAAAAAAAAAGAAAGAAAAAAGAAAAGAAGAGGGAAAGATAAGAAAACAAGAGGATCAGCCCAGGAGGTCTAACAGCTCATGAGAAAACTCAGAAGAGAAATATCAAAGAAAGAGTACAGGAAAATTTACCAGGACCAAAGAAGGAGGTCTCCAGATAAAAGGCCACACTCACACTCAGTACCTAGAACCATAGATGAAAAAGATCTCCCCTGAGTCATATGACTTTTCAAAATACTAGGCTTCAAAACACTAGGCTTGAAAAGAACATTTCAACAACAGACCGAAAAAAAAAAAAGGAATATGAAAGTCTCTTACTAACAAAATTTGAAGCTAGAATACAATGAAAATTGTACTTAAAATTTTTTGAGTAAAAATGATGTTCAGTTGTGAATTTTATATCCAGCCAAACTATGAGTCAGTCATATGAGAATAAAGACATTTAGACATGCAGAGTCTCAAAGAATATATCTCACATGTGCCTTGGTTTCATTAAAACAAGGAAGTAAACAAAGAAAATGTGCATCCAGAAGAAAGGGGACCTAACACAGGAAGGGGGTGAAGAGCGGCTGAAGCCAGGAAGCAGTCCTAGTGGGCAACCAATTCAGATTGGTATTGGAGGATGGTGTGCACCCCACAGGATCCCAGGAGAAAATGGAACTGATAGGTTATGTGGCAGGTTTGTATGGAAAGTTGTATGAAGATTTATTTTATAAAACTACTGGGGGTGGGTTGTAGAAAGACTTAAATTTGCATTCAAAGAAAACTAAGCAAATAAGGAGAGGCTTTATTGGTTCTTGCTGCATAATTTATTTAAGCTTTTTTTCTTTTTTGTAAAATAAAACACAGGTACAGAAAATCATAAAAAAGCAAGTATAGCTTAGTGAATGTAGGGCAAACACCCTTGTAACAATAATCCAGGTCAAGAAATAGAGCTTTAACAGCCAGCCCAGAATCCCTTTCTTTGTCCCATCCCTGTTACATCCTCTTCCCTCCAAAAATGAGATGATTATTGGCACCAGGAAAGGAAAAAAAAAGAGCACAAGGAAGGGAAATGTAATCCTTGTTTACCATTTGGTTCAACCATGATCATATTGATAATAGTCACAGTAACTGAAACACTGTATATGGACTTAATCATAACTTTTTAATATATATTACAATTTTTAATCATGCAGGATACAACACCAGAGGGACGAGCCTTTGAGATTTTTGGTCCCAACTGAATGTTGGGGTAAATATTGGGAGGGAAATAAATAACTTCTTATTTTCCCCTGATTATAACCATGGTACATGTTCATTAAAGAAATTTTGGAAAATAAAAAGAAAAGCTTATTAAAAAGAAAAATACAGATGCCCTAAAATCCAACCAGGAGACAACCATCATTTTAATATGCTCTTTTTCCAGGTGTTTTTCTATGGCTCTGTGCAGATTTGAGAGTGTTTCATAAAATTAAGATATTCTATGTGGATGATTTTTATTCTGATTTTAAGACAAAACATTATATCATTATTTTCCTACATTGTTAAAAATTGTCTTGGGAGGCTGAGGCAGGCGGATCACCTGTGGTCAGGAGTTCAAGACCAGCCTGGCCCACATGATGAAACCCTGCCTCTACTAAAGATATAAAAAAAAACATAGCTGGGCGTGATGGTGGGTGCCTGTAATCCCAGCTACTTGGGAGGCTAAGCCAGGAGAATTGCTTGAACCCAGGAGGCGGAGGTTGCAGTGAGCTGACACGGTGCCACTGCACTCCAGCCTGGGTGACAGAGTGAGACTCCATCTCAAAAAAAAAAAAAAAATTCTCTCTAGAGCCTCAGGATCCCTTTCAGTGGCTGCCCTAGGATGGGGTCAGGGAGGGAGAGAGGGCTTTGTTTGCAGGGCTCCACAGGTAAAAATGTACCCCACCCCACCACTTCAATAAGAGAAAGTTCAATTTTTATATATTTTATTTGTTTATGCCACTAAGATTTACTTTGGAAAAGGTTTGCATAATGGTTGAAAAATCCTAACTTTCTGTTATATAAGTTCTATTTCTATTACATAGAATTATCCATTCCACAACATACATTTTATTCTCTATTATGTAAATGTACCATTCTATTACATAAATGTATCATAATTTATTTAAACCACTCTCATTTGTTTCAAAATTTCTTTTACCAATGAATACTATTATGAACCTCCTTCTATTATACATATTCCTATGTCCTTAGGATAAATTTCCAGAAGTGAAGGTTTGCAGGTAGCAAGTACTCATCAGTGTTAGCCCTTAGGGTTAGTAACCATCAAATGAGAATACACTGCTGGTGGGAGTGTAACATATCAATCCCCTGAAGAGAATTTTGGCCATAGAAGTAGCTGTGTGCCTTAGGCTGGGCCATCTGGGGAAATCAGACACCCTGAACCCATCATCCTCACACAGGAACCTGTGAATATGTCTTCCTTGGACAGCCAACTGGACGAGCCTTGCCTCTGAGACTTGCAGCATTCCAAAAGGGGATCTTCCAGAAGAGGAGAGACATCCCGCCATTTCTACCAAACGATGTGTCAGTCACCTGGGTCCAGCATTTCAGGAGCTCCCTAGGAAGGAGTCTTTTAACTGGAGGTCCACCAGGCCTGTGCTCACTGGGGCCCCAGGCTCCTCCCAGGGCCCAGCTGTTCTGAGCCAGCCTGGCCTGCCACTCAGACCACTCCATGGCCCCCAGCTGCACTGCTAGGTCACCCTGATGACTCACTGAGAACCCTGCAGGCCAGCCCCAAACACGCTGCTCTGGAAAAGCCTCTCTCCTCATCCTGAGCTGCCAACAGGGCACTCACTTAGTCCTTGGGGGCTGCACCTCTAATTCTGTAGCTGTGCTGACTGGAGGAGGCTCAGGCTTTAGAGTCTGGAATGTGAACTCTGGAGTTTGTGGGAAAATTTATCCCTACCCATAAGGTCCTTCCACCAATCACCCTCCAATCACCCTAAAAGGGAGATGTTTCCCTAGGTTTGCACCCCAGTTTCCAGGGCTGGTAGGATACAGGACCCCCACCGTACTTGGACATTCCTAATCAGCTCTGCCCAGCACTGAGCACTCTCAAAAACAGAGGGTCCACTTCCCCCACCACCCCTGATAAATCTCCCTTCCGAGATTCCTAGGGGTGTAGGCTCCAAAGAGCTCACAGTACAAAAGGATATCCAATAAAAAGTGAATCTCCCATTCTTGATTCCTAGGCCCCAAGATCTCATTCCATGAGGCACCTAGAGGTAGATCAGGGACACAGACACATATATGTATGTTTATCATGTGTGTACATAAAACGCACCAAAAGTCGGCTTTGGCCTCGATATTCAGTAGAAATCTTTGAATTGGCCTTCAACCTCAGCTTTTGGAAGTCTCAGTAGCTGAATGCCTACCTCAATATTATTTATAATATCCCTGAGAGTTTGTGCTTAATCTACAGTCATCGTTACACAGGTTATCACTATATCTTTTTTTTTTTTTTTGAGACTGGGTTTTGCTCTGTTGCCCAGGCTGGAGTGCAGTGGTGTGATCATGACTCATTGCAGCCTCAGCCTCCAGGGCTCAGGCAATCTTCCTACCTCAGCCACCCAAGTAGCTGAGACTACAGGCGCATGCCACCATGCCTGGCTAATTTTTAAAAATTTTTGTGGAGATGGAGTCCCACTATGTTGCCCAGGCTGGTGTCAAACTCCTGGGTTCACACCATCTTCCCACTTTGGCTCCCAGAGTGCTAGGATTACAGGTGTGGGCCACTGCACCCGGTCTATCATTATATCTAATCAGCATATCAACATTAGTAATATGCACGAGGCATACCATTTAGATTTATTAATAGATGATACTCACTATAAATAGCAAATGAGTCTTGAAGTGAAATGAAAGTCTCTTTTATGCTTCATATGTTAAAATTCTCAGTCATTTGAACTACATATATTTATTATTATAAGATTAAAAAGCCACAGTAATTAATGTTTCACATAATGATGGTGAAGACTGCTAATTTTATGTTCAAAAACAATTAAGCACTTTTAAATAGCAAATAAATTGAGAAAGAGACTGAGAATTAAAAAGAATATTGAGAGAGAATGTTAGTGAGATAACTTTAGGAAGAACATTATCATCTCTGTAAGCCAATGAATGTTAAACAATTTTCAATAATACCAGTCAGAATAATAGATATTTGATTAAGTCATAACTCTAGTATCTGTCTAGTTTGGTGCATATCTCACATGCATTATGGTAAATAAAATCACCTTTAACAATTATGTTTGATTTTTGATACTTAATTCCATTTAGGTTATGAGTCTTTCAGGAATAAATTCTATTTGGGAATTCACATCTTATGAAAATGAATTTTTAAAAAAAGAATGTTAGCTTTTCTATCTCAACATTCCATAAGCAGAAAAAAATTGCAAAACCATGAACAATATCCATGACAAATCATCTTTGATTCAGACATAACAAGGGATATAAAGAGAATGAAGAAAAGAAAAAAAGCACAGGAAAATGTAATATCCGAAAAATACCTGGCTTCTCTCCCATTCTGAGTGGAAAGTGACCGTCTATTTCTTATGACAAAACTGCAGTGAAGGCCAGGTGCTGTGGCTCATGCTTGCAATCCCAGCACCTTGGGAGGCTGAGGCAGGTGTATCACCTGAGATCAGGAGTTCGAGACTAGCCCAGCCAACATGGTGAAACCCCATCTCTACTAAAAATACAAAACATTAGCTGGGCATGGTGGTGGGTGCCTGTAATCCCAGCTACTTGGGTGGCTGAGGCAGGAGAATTGCTTGAACCTGGGAGGTGGAGGTTGCAGTGAGTCGAGATCTCGCCATTGCACTCCAGCCTGGGTGACAAGAGCGAAGCTCTGTCTCAAAAACAACAACAACTGCAGTGACGTGATCACAGAGCCGTTTTGCAGCTGATCATGCTGAGTGATTACTGTTCTTGCACCATAAGGTCAAACTTAGAATTTGACCATTAGCAAAATTATAATAATAATTACATTCTTTGGGATGAAATTTCAGGTTAATTCTTGCATCCCAGGAGTTTCATTCTGAGATGGTAATATTTGGTTTTGACCCCAACTTTAACCCAATATTGATTTTAGCATTTGCCCAAGTGTGTGTTCTGGGCAACATATGGGCTCACCTGTACACACTATTCTGCACCAGCTTTCCCACTTAACAGTCTGTCACCTAGAGTGTTCCATGTCTGTCTTTCCCCCAACAATTGCCACCAGCATTTATTTAACCAAACCCCTAATGATGAACTTTTAGGATATTTTCAATCTTTTGTTACAATGTTGCAAATACTTTTTTTCTTTTTTTTTTTTTTTTTAATAAGACAAGGTCTCATTCTGTCACCCAGGCTGGAGTGCAGTGGTGCAATCACGGCTCACTGCAACCTCTGCCTCTGCCTTCCAGGCTCAAGCGATCCTCCCACCTCAGCCTCCTGAGTAGCTGGGACTACAGGTGCATGTCATCACGCCCAGCTAGTTTTTTGTAATTTTTTGTGGAGATGAAGTTTCACTATGTTGTCCAGGTTGGTCTCAAACTCCTGGACTCAAGTGATCCACCCGCCTCGGCCTCCCAGAGTGCTGGGATTACAGGCGAATACAGGCGAATACTATCCTTATATATATATACAGCTATAATGGCAGAATGAATTCTGAAAAAATAGAATTACTCAAAGAGTATACATGTTTTTAAATTTTGATAGATTTGCCCAACTCACTGTAACATTACCTTATATCTTTTCTTTTTATGTCTTTCTCTTATAGAAGTGATTCTCCACTTTTAGTGCAGGGTTCATTCTAGGGGAGCAAAAAAGTCGGCCAAAGTGACTTGACAGTCCCTGCAACTCCAGGCCCTTCTCATGGGAGAAGAGTCCCTTCTTCCTCCCATGGCCCTGGTTCCCCAGGAACCTGGTCAGATGTTCCTTTAGAGCCACACTACACCTGGTTTTGTTTTGTTATTTGGGTTTTTTGTTGTTGTTTTGTCTTGTTTTTTCAGACAGAGTCTCACTCTGTCCCACAGGCTGGAGTGCAGTGGTGCAATCTTGGCTCACTGCAACCACCGCCTCCCTGGTTCAAGGAATTCTCCTGGCTCAGCCTCCCAAGTAGCTGGGATTACCAGAGCCTGCCACGACACCCAGCTGACTTCTTGTGTTTTTAGTAGAGATGGGGTTTCACCACGTTGGCCAGGCTGGTCTCAAACTCCTGACCTCAGGTGATCCACCTGCCTCAGCCTCCCAGAGTGCTGGGATTACAAGCATGAGCCACCGTGCTCGGCTTACAACTTATTATTTTTTTTTTTTTGCCATCAAATCTTGCCTCTTTTGATGTCTTATGTTTCCTGGGTTCCTTTTCTTTAAAATATCAATTGGCTACGCAGATTCCAGCCTAAGTGTGACTGGTTGACCGTGCATAGAGGTTTTCAGGGTCTGACCTCAAAGAAGTCAGTGATGTTGGGGCTTTCAGGATCTATACCTGGGCATTTTGGGCAGAGGGAATCCCAAAGCCCTCGACACTGAAGCTGTCTGGGATCCTACGGCCCTCCCTTCTTCCACCCCTTTCCTTATCTCAGGAGTAGGGACAAGGCCCAGGGTTCCTGGAATTCCTCCCTGGTTCCCCCAACCCTCCGTTACCAGCACTTGTGATCTGGGCAAGGAATGGGGCCCTTCTGGCTGTTTAGGGCATCTTTTTAGACTTACAGAGTTCCTGTGTTCTCTTCATCTTCATTTTAATGTCCATATGGTCCCTAAATGGTGATAGAAAAGCTGTTATTGTCACTTGATGTGTGGGAGGGGCTTGAGACAAGTGGGCATGGGAAGACCAGACTTCCATCTCCACCCTAGAAAATGACAGGCAAATGGATATCTCAGTCACGGTTTTGTCATGTCCATTACTCCCAGGTTTCTGAAACAGCTCCTCCCACCCATCCTCCTCCCATCAGACAAGCAGTGTTGAGCTGGTCTTTGCACAGGGATGGCTACAGATTGGCTGCCTGCCACGGTGTGCAGTCTTGAAGGACCCTACCCAAAAGCCCAGAGGGAAATCAGCTAAGCCAGTCAGAGTGGCTGTCTGTGGGATCTGGGCTGAAGAATGAGGATAAGATAGGCTAGTAGCGATAGAAGAAAGTAGCAGAAACACCGAGACTGCGAGGGAGAAAGACCGGACTGGCTGAGATTGAGAGACAGGGAGGGAGAGAGAGAAAAGGTAGCTGGCCCCCTCTTGGCTCCAACCCATATCCAGTCGAATCACCTTCTTACGATGGCTGAAGTGACTCTATGATTCTTGTAACTGTAGGAGCTCTCTATCTCATGGACATCCACGGTGGCTCAGAACTCACTCTCCTGGACCAACTTCTCCCTCTACCCAAATACCCTACAAAGGAGATTCTTTGCCCAAAAGATGTTTCCATTGGCTTGGCCTATGATCTTTACTTTTAAATTCCCTTTCAGAGAAAAGAGGAGTTTGACACATTTGTGTTTGCTTTCCTGGGCCACATCCAGAAATAAACGGTCTATGTGCTGAGGTAAATCCAGTTCCCGGACATCTTATCTCCCCACTCAGAGGAGTGAATCCAGCTCTCAGCCAGCACCACACATGTTCCTGCTTGTTCGTTTCTGTGAAGTACTGTGGGGTAGAAGACTATTATTGTTATTATTATTTTTTTACCACATACTTTCTGAAAGATTTCCAAAACATTAGTTACACCCTCACAATTTTTATGTTGACATCTAGAATTTCTCATCGTAAAGAGCTGCAAAAGATGTAATTTCTGGCATATTGTAAATAGTGACATTTTAAAAATATAACTGTTCTTTTAAAATGTAGTCAAGAGAATCTAAAAAGTACAGCGTTTTAAAAAAATACAGAAAGAATTCTTGAACAATTGGAAAATTTGCTTTGTTCCTTTTACTCCTCGGAGTATCCTTCTACTTCCCCCACAGAATTTTATTTTAATGTAATACATTTTTAAGCCTGAAAGTCTTTCATTGTTCACCTATCATACTTCTCTGCAATGAAAATATGTATATGAATTATAATTTTAATTTTAAAAATATCTTATAAAATCTAAGTTTAAAAATGTATTTGGGATTAAGATATCCATGATTATTATTGATATCAAACATTATAAAGATATTTGAACTTTGACAATTATTAAATACAAAGTAAAATTTTAGAGAACAGAAGTTTAGAATAAACGTCACTTATTACCACAATGAGAAAAATTAACAGGAGAGAAAGACAATGTGTGCACAAGAGAGAGTGTGCGACACCTCAGAAGGCCAGTAAGTTCAGAAATTGAAAAATCATTGTTGTTAAATGAATTATTTACAGATGAAATCTTTTAGATTTTGGACATTGAAATCTATGGCAGAAATTTTTAAGAATAGACTAGTTGGCAATGATGAGAAGACTTGTGCCCAAGTAAAAGATGAATATGGATTTTATAGTATTTGATGATAATCTTTTGGCAGAATTTAATAAAAATGGTAAAACTTTTAAAAGAAAAATACGAGAAAATCTTTATGAGCTTGGGTTAGGCAAGGATTGATGTGACATCAAAGGCACAACAATCCATAAAAGAAAATATTGATTTATTGTACTTCATCAAAATTAAGAAAGACATTGTTAAAAGAATGAAGAGATAAGTCGCAGGCTAGGAGAAAACACTTGCGAATCCAGAACATATAAAAAATGATCAAAGCCCAATGAGACTCAGGCATGGTGGCACACACCTGTAATCCCAGGCACTCAGAATGCTGAGGTGGGAGGACTGCTTGAACTCAGGAGTTCAAGACAAGCCTGGACACAACCCTGTCTCAAAAACCAAACCAAGAAACAAAAATCCAGTGAGAAAAAAATAATCCAGTAAAAAAATGGGGAAAAGGTTTGAAGAGGCCCTCCACCAGAGCTGATTTAGGGGTGGCAAATAAACAAGTGGAAAGATGATCAACATCCTTAGTCATTAGGAAAATGCAAATTAAAACAATGAGATACCACAGCATAGTATTACAATGGGTAAAATTAAAAAGGCTGATCAGGCTGAGTGCGGTGGCTCACACCTGTAATCCCACTTTGGGAGGCTGAGGCGAGTGGATACTGGTCAAGAGTTCGAGACCAGCCTGGGCAACATAGTGAAACCTTGTCTCTCCTGAAAATACAAAAATTAGCCGGGTGTGGTGGCACGCACCTGTGGTCCTAGCTACTCAGGAGGCTGAGGTGGGAGAATCACTTGAACCCTGGAGGCAGAGGTTGCAGTGAGCTGAGATTGTGCCACTGCACTCCAGCCTGAGTGACAAGAGGAAGAGTCTGTCTCAAAAAATAAAAATAAAAAATGAAAATAAAAAATAAAAAGGCTAATCATACAAGGCATAGTAAGGATATGGGACAACTAGAATTCTTCTACACTGCTGGTGAGAATGAGAAATGAAACCACTTTGGAAAACAGTTTGGAAGTCAAGCATTTCAAAAGACAAAAATTATAACAAATTTAGCTTAAAGAACTTTATCTGTTTTATTTATTTATTTATTTATCTGTTTTATTTTATTTATTTATTTTATTTATTTATCTGTTTTATTGCCATTCTAGAATTGAGCAACACTTCATTCCATAAAATAGAGTAAGTATTCCAATGAGCTGAACAGAAGAGGCTGGCTTTATAGACAGAGAAGGGCTGAAGGAAGCAAAAACTAAGAGAAAAGAGTAGAGGTCATTTCAAAGTTACTTTCCATGTGATGGGGGACAGGGAGACAAAACAGGGGAAAGATAACTGGTTCCCGTCAGGTGACTTCAGGTGACTTTTTGTCATAAGGATGAAAACATGGAGAACTTCATTGTCATGCCCATTAAAGACTGAAACTGGCCTGTCTGGGGAATTGGCCGTTCTCTCTTCTGATTTCTTAGAAGGTCAGATAATAACTTATTTTCCGTTTGGTGATATGGAACTTTAGCATGAGTGACTCCATTTTTACTTTTAGAGTGGTCCATCGGGGCTTGGTGCAGGAGCTTAGTCCAAAACAACGGGTTGCTATAATCTGTATTTAACAGCATATGCTTACTATATGATCAGCCATCCCATTCCTAGGTTTTTCCCCAAGAGGAAGGAAAACATATGTCCACACAAAGACTTGTACACAAAGGCTCATAGCAGTTTTATTGATAAGAGCCAAAAACTGCACAGGATGCAAATATCCATCAGCACATAAATGGATACACACATTGTGATATAGCCACACAATGGAATCTAACTCAGCAATAAAAAGGAACAAACTATTGATACATGCAGCACCATGAATAAATCTCTAAATAATTATGCTGAGTGAAAGAAGCCAGACAAAAATAATTAGAACAACAGGACATACTGTATGATTCCATTTATATACAATTCTAGAAAATAAAAATGAATCTATAGTGACTGAGAGCAAATCGTGACTGCCCGGGGAGGGGGTATGGAGACAGGAGGGGTGGTAGGGAAGGAAGGGTATTAAAGGGGGTGGTGTTCACTATCTTGATGGTAGTGATGGATTCATGGGTGTGCACCTGTCAAAACTTTTATTTTACACTTCAAATATGTGAGGCTAACTGTATGTCAACTGTACCTTCATTAAGTGGTTAGAAAAGTATGAATAAATGTCCAAGAAAATGTAAAATACAAACTTACCTCTTACAATGTTCCTTTTACTCGAAGGTGTATTGTTCATCTGTACAGTAAGGAATAGGGAACTTCCTACCTTTGCCTCTTTGCAATACTCTCAAGGATGCCCCTGGGACACAGACCAAGGCACCAGAGAAGGAAGTACTGTCGAAGCTCCTCCTTACTACTGAGAATGGTGAAGAGGCAGAGAGGATGAACTCAAAAGCAGCATGCTTTATTCCAACCTGGAATATAGTTAGATAAGGTGTGCAGCCTTGACCCGAGTGTCACGTGGAAGAAACAAGGTCCTGCTGCCCTCATGGTTGCTCACTGATGCCCTCCTTGCCTTCTTTTCTCAGAACTTGCCTTCAGCGGTTTGGCGATCTTTCACAGTAGTTGGGAAACAGGAGAAGTAAGATTATTAAACAACAATTGCCATTCTTTCTGCTACTCCACTCTATAATCCATCTGAATCCTGAAAATCCCGAGTCAAAGCACCCCATCTCTAATGCCACATTGTCTGGGACAGAAATACATACAGAAAAGGGACAGATACAAAGCGCTACCCTGGACTCATCATGACAACTGTCGTAAGAGGTACCGTGGATGCACATTCTTAATCGTCTTCTCTCACTTTTTTCTGGCAGTGAGGAGGTTTTAATTTTACTATTAGTTTTTTTATTTTTATTTTTTACATCCAGGACCTCCGCAGCAGTGCTGCTAGGTGTGAGAGATGTGTCTGTTGCTTGTGAAGTGGGAACAGGGAGAAGGTGAAAGGGGAAGCGGGAAGCGGAACACAGCCGTGACCTCTTGTCAGCAGGCGCTGTCTTAGATCAGTTTTAGGAAAGGCAGTTCTTGCTTTCCTTCAGTCTCTCGGGCTTGTGAGCCTCTTGTGCCCCTTGCTCTGATCCAAGGGCCCCTGATGCTGAGGGATGACCGTGGACTTCCGAACTCCAGCCCCACTATTTACTGAGTAGCTGTGTGCTGCGTGACATGGGGGTGGTGACACCTACCTCGCAGGGGTTCTGAGAAGAGTAAATTGATTAAAGGACTTCGTGTAGCACAAAGGGCAGCCTCTACAAATCCATGGCCCTCGGAAAACCCCCTTCCCTCCACATTTGGATAAAGAGCTACCCAGCACCTACTGTTTCCTGGTTAGAGCCCGGGGCTCTGCAGCAGCCACATGGCCTGGGCTCAAACCCAGCTCCACCCCACACACCAGCTATTTGACCTGGGGCAGTTTTCTCCTCTGATGCAAAATGGAGCTAATAATAGAAACTACTCCGGGTTTGCTGTGAGGCTGAGGCATGGAAAGTGCTTAGAACAGTATCAGGCATAGAGCAAGCACCCAAAATTATCACCACTGTTACTGAGCTAAGCACTGGGGGTTCAGGCCTGTTTCCGCAATCTGAGTCATGGATATGTCAAAGTGAATGTGAAAAATATGATCTTCGGCTTCATAAAAATTGCTTTGTTGACAAAATTCAAAAATATAACCTAGCATCCTTTAGGGAACAAATGATACCCATCCAATAAATTATGCATGAAACAACTCTCTGAGACACCACTAGTGAAAAACGAAAGTATCCCTTATAGAGCCTCCCCATCTCCATTTATATCCAAATGAGAATTTGCCTCCCTCCCTCCAGCCCTTCCTACATCGTCTCCTTTCTGTCTTTTGCTAGAATTAAGAATTGAATGGTCTTAAATATCATCAAGTCGTGTGTGTGTGTTTTAAGTTTTTATTTTGGTAGAGATGGAGTCTCACTACGTTGCCCAGGCTGGTCTTTAAGTCCTGACCTCAAGCGATCCTCCCGTCTTGACCTCGCAACATGTTGGGATTACAGGCGTGAGCCACTGCACCCCGCTATCAGGTCCAGTGTTTTATATAAGAAAGAACTAAAGAGGTGAAATAGGGCCGATTCATGCCAAGGGCATGTGGTTTGTAAGTAAAGAACAGGAAGGGGAAGAGGTCAGTGTCACTCACTCTCCTGTCACCCTTCTCACCTGAGCAGAATCCTGAAATGCATTAATTTGCTAGTAGACCCTATGGGGCTGGCTAAAGAACTAACCTGGGGACACATATCGGGAGCTAAAGTCTTCATATCTGAACAAAGTAATGTGCTTTCTGGGTATCTTTTCTAACAAAATCATCAGAAACTAGGATAAATATACAATGGGTATTCCCCAGAATCGATCTCCTCAGGAACAACCTAATGTCCCACAATAAAATGAAATTTTAAATTATGTTTCCTTGTTATGGGAAAATGTTCAGGATATAATGTTAAGAATATAAAACAAAAACACAGTACAATCTGTACTATATTAAAAGACATTTACAGCAAGAAGAAAGCATTACACTTTTCTGTATTTAAAAATGTCTTTAATAGCTGTTTTTTGTTTTAAACAGGGTCTCACTCTGTCACCTAGGCTGGAGTACAGTAGCAGGGTCACTGCTCATTACAGCCTTGAACTCCTGGGCTCAAGCTATCCTCTTGCCTCTGCCTCCCAAAGTGTTGCGATTACACGCATGTGCCTGGCCCTGTGTATTATTTTATAATGGAAAAATTATTTTTAAAAATCAGGGTAAGAATTCTGTTTCCTATATGGCATTAAGATAGATACACTGTGTGTTCACCCAACCAGCATTGATTGAATAGACGCTGAAGACTCAAGAGGGAAGGGAGGGAAGAAGGCCAGGAACACGTATGAGGCAATCAAAATGTGCCAGGAGCTTTGTGCTCCTCACTCTATTCCAACACCATAAAATCCAGGCAAAGGTAAATGTAATTATCCCCCTCCTTGATTTTATGTTTTTTAAATGAATGAGGACAGGGGATTTCCAAAAGAGACAACGGAATCCCCGTCTCCGGGCTTGCTGCGGAGGAGAAGGATTTGGCCCAGCCGCCTCTGCTTCCTTGCTCGTATTTTTTTTCTCACCACATCTTGCTGCCCGAACGCTCAGGAAGCTTTGGCTCCACTTCTACTGCCATTTGGAGTTTGATTAAAAACAAAATGCGGACCACGTTATCACAAGTGCTTTCAATACATGTTTATTGCAAAACCACAAGCACAGTAACCATAATGTCAACATAACCGTATTTCCTAACGGAACAGGAGATCGCCATGCCTAAGTGCGTGCGTTTTCCAAAGAAATGGCGGCTTATTTGGAAGCTCACACGCTGCAAGTGATGACGAGAAGCCCTGTTGTGAACTAGGAGTTCTAAACCATTAAACATTTAATTACCACTTTGGCAAAGCAATGCACATTACCATTTCTACAATGGAACAGCACAGAGATTTTAAATGCATCTTTATTTTTTAGAATCTTCAGTATTCACAACGTGTAAAATGAAGCAGCATTTTAAGTAAAGCTCTATGCCAAAACAGTTTCTTAAAAAGTCTGGATTAAAAAGAAGGAAAACCACACATGAATAATATTTATCAGTGCTCACAGTTGACACTAACTATAGTTTTTTAAAAGAATAAAAATACTCAAGACTTCAACATTTCCTTACAAAAGTATACTTGGCCATAAAATAAAAATCTATAAAACCCCAAATATTACAAAAGTAAAATGCAAAAAAATTTTGTATACAAATGTAATACAATCTTTACATGGTAAGGATTATTTAAAAACACACAGAACACTTCGTAAGTGTGGATGTGTTTGGGAGCTGAACTCATCACACACCTCTGCTCTGACCATTGCACAGACCTAGCAGGTGGCAGAGCAGGTGCACGGCCCCTGGCATCAAGTCTCAGTGTTGGCAGGTTTTAAGCTCCCCCCGCACCCATTCATACTTGCATCATCTCTTGTGCTGGAGAAGCTTGCTCAGGCATATGGGGTGTCACAGGAGCTGCGGCACCTGCCTTCCAGGAGCCTGTATATAACCTATATCCTCGTGTTACTGCTTTAAAATCAGGCCCTGGAGCTGGGAGGACTCTCAAGAGATGACCCTGTCCTCTGGGCCAGTCCTGACCCACTCTGGCAGTGAGTCTACCGCAGCCTGCTGGAGCACTATTTCACCCTGGCAGTCAGAGGGTTCCACTGCAGCCATTTCTGCCAAAAACCTCTCCCAGGATGGACCCAGATCCCGAACAGAAAAGGACTTTGTTCTTTCACTTCTTGATGCCCTCTTCAAAGGAGTCAGAGGCATCAAGTGTCACCTGGGACTGGAAAGAAGGGAAAGGGGAGGGGATGAGTTGGAATGAGACTCAAGGCCCAAGGCTGATGGGAAGGGATGGGGGTCTGTTGGGCATGCTAGGACCCACCAGCGTGGAGAGTGCTGCAGGCTCCCCCACCAGCAGAGGCCTCTACTCTGGGTTTCTGCCATAATTCTATCTCCACTGCTGGCCTTCCTGCTCTGACTGTAATGTGGTGCAGAGCCATGAAAGACAGACAACTAATGGCAATGAGGCCAAATACACCTTGGCTCGAGAACAGACAGGGAGAACAATAAAGTGCTTGGGCTTTGGAGAGTGATTTTGGTTGGAGAAGCTTTCTGGCTTGCTTCTAGGTATGTGACTGAGAGAATGGAGGCAGACGGAAAAGTCTGGATGGAATAGGAGATAGTAGCTTTACTTGGATCGAAATCCCCTTAGACTACCAGAGATTTCTCTGCATCCAAGAATTGGTATGAAAAGTAATTACTCTGGCAGAATGCATGAAACACAATAAAGTAGGAATAGAAGCATGCCTTCAATCAGAGAACATTTCTTTAGAGGGGTGACTGTGAAAGTTAAAGACTTTTGAAGAAAACACAGCTCTTCCCAGGCTGCAGTGGATGTCTAGATTCACACTGCGTTCTCAGAGCACAGGAACCTCCACTATGCCAGACGGGGCATCTGTAAGGCCAGCTTCCCCAGATGGCTGGTTCTACCTTCTAGAGTTTCCACAAGGCTTGGAGTCAGCTGCTCACATTTAAGAGAAGGAAGGAAGTGTGAGATGTGAGGCTGCTTCCCCACCTCCACCTCCACAACTCTTCATGCTGGGGTCCTTTGCCCTGACTTGTTCTGCCTGTTTCCCCTGTCACTCTGTTTCTTGACCCCTCCCTCCCTCACACCCTCATTCTTTGAAAGCAAGACCTTCTAGTGCAAAGGGGAGTGGCTCTGGAACTGATGACAGAGGGAGGTTGTAGAATCTCTATCCCTCGAGAGCTGAAAAGGCAGCTAGCCAGACCCTCTGCAGGCAGGATGTGCTTGGAGGCGGGAGGCTGGGCCAGATGACTTGGTGAGAATGAGCCAGCTTCAGAGTTCTGCTTTCCAGAACCTGCTTCCACCACAACTCCATGCCTCCAAGCCTCCTCCTGTACTTTGGCTTGGCACACATATTAACAAATACGTCTACAGGTCTGGCTTCTATTTCAATACTCTTCCACTGCGGTCTCACAGATCTCCTTACATGGTTCCTGTCTCTCCCTTGGTAGGAGGCTCTTTTGGCCTAATCCCATGCCTTAATGAATGAATGCTGGCAGATCTGAAATCTCTGAAAGCTTGTTAGCTTTCCCTAAAAACCTTTTCACTTATTTTCAAGCCATCAAAACAGATTTCTCTGCCTTTCCCTTCAAAGGCTGTCCAGCGGCATTTTTTTTTATTCTAAGAAGGTCACACATAACTATATATTGATTAGGGACAGCATGGATTTTTAATGGCCCAAGGAAACAGGATTTAGAACATATTTTCCCAAGAAAGTAAGATCCCGTACAGGAACCAAGACAGCTGTACAGATGAGCTACAAAGCTTCCAACAGCCCTTTTGGGGGTGTTGCTGGCTTTGAGTTAGGTTTTATGAATGGACTCACTGGAATGCAAATCTGAGGGCCAGGAGCCTGATTTGTTTGCTTCTGCACCCTCAGTGCCTAGCCCAGTGGCCATCATGAAGTGGGAGCCCAAAACATGCTGGTGAATTATTAAATTATTAGCTACAGATTCCTCAATCCTGGTTCTTTTTTAAAAAAAATCTTAATACGATCTGCTTTTATGATAAAATCCATGCCTGACTTTAGAGTGTTCATTATGTTCAAATTGTATTACAAAGTAGAAAAGATCATAGTCTGCTTTAAGATGAGAGAAACAGTTTTCCTGAGAAAAATTAAAGCTTTTAAAAAAAACATGAATGAAACTTCAGGACCTAGATAACCAAGAATTTACTGGTAAAGGAATACTGACAAAAGAGTGAAAAGGCAAGGGAATCAGCAGATGGTTCAATAGAGTAACCTTTTCCCAATTAGATGGAAGGACAATTATAGGCAACAGAATATAGCACGGAGCTTCTGGGCCTAGGTGGTCTATATTAAGCTTGAGTAAAAAAAGAACAAATACGGGGACTTCTCTATTCTGAGATAGAAAAGGGTCAAACATTAGGACTAAGGTATCAATTGATTTCTTTTTCCTGAAAAGGTCAAGTGCAATTGGCAAAAGAGGAGGAGGGAGGCCCATGGGTAGGGATTCTTTGGGACATGGGGCAAGGATCCTGGAGCCAAAACCCAAGGGACAGCGGAGGTTTGGAGGAGAGGGATGGCTTTACTGGGGACACCTGTATTACTTACTACAATGATTTCTCAGCAATAACTCATTGATCAGGAAGAGTGAGTGCAATGCGAATTAGTGAATTCAGGGAAGGACTAAGAACCACCACCTTCAACACACACACTGAACTCTACTGAGCAGGCCCTATTCTTCCTATGGCAGGTAAGATGGGATCGACTCCCTCTCATGACTTCTTCCAGGCACTTTCTGAGTCACAGACCTAAACAGAAACAGGTAGTTTTGTGTGTAGGCCAAGGAAGTGATTTTGTTTGGGACTTGTGGATGCAGTGTATTAGGATGGAGGCGGGATTTTCTTAATGCTTAATTTTCACAAGCCTCCAAAATGACGTATTTCTGGTGGGGAGGGAAGTAAATTCAGAACCGGGGGCATTTGTAGTAAATGAAATAATTGGCAGGAACTAAAACCTGCCCTTTTTAGCATTCTTTGGGTTTCTGCAAAGGCTCAGGGGGCTGGGACTTCACTAGCAATACATCAAGTGTGATTAGGTTTACTCACACGTATAAACCTGAAGGGTTTCTGCAGTCTCCAGCCCCCAAAGTAGCCCTGCTCTATGTGGCTACCTGATATCCCAAATTCTATCATTAGAAAGCCCCCTTTTGGTATTTAGTCTTTGTTCTTGTTAGTATTCAAATTCCCCTTAGAAAGGAGACCCACAAAGCCTTATGAGTGTATGCATCTTAGCATGTATGCATTTGTTAAATTTCGTCTTAAGAGAAAGCTGGGGTACCAACAACATTCCCAATTTCCCATAGGAGTAATAACCAATTCCTCAGCCATGGAATGATGGTAGGGTTGGGATTCCTCATGCAAAAATTAATTCTGTGCCTCCAGACAGATCCAGATCTTACTCATGAAAAGAATATCAGTGGGACAGAATGTCTTTTCCTTAAAATCAGTTACGGTTTATGATTTGAGAACAATATATGGGCTCCTGTTATGCATAATTATTTGGGAAACTGTCACTAGCTCTTTGTAATTGTTAGTTCAGGAGTGTCTTTGTTTTTTTAAAAAAAACCTTCTGGCTAGGCACGGTGGCTCATGCCTGGAATCCTGGTACTTTGGGAAGCCAAGGCAGGAGGATCGCTTGAGGCCAGGAGTTCGAGAATGGCCTGGCCAACATGGCAAAACCCCATCTCTACTAAAAATACAAAAATTAGCTGGGTATGGTGGCGCATGTCTGTAGTCCCAGCTACTCGGGAGGATGAGGCACGAGAATCCCCTGAACCCGGGAGGCGGAGGTTGCAGTGAGCCAAGATCACACCACTGCACTCCAGCCTGGGCAACAGAGCAAGACTCTGTCTCAAAAAAAAAAAAATCTTCATTTTTCTGATTATCTTTCACTGCCATGTAATTGTACATATATAAATTACTCTGCATACAGAATGAATAGAAGTATACATGGATGAAGGAACGAATAGATATAACAGTCTGAAAGTTTCCCTAATGCTGGCACCTGTAACACATCACTAACAGGGCCTTGTAGAAGTTCCTTATTGGTTTGAGAAGATAATGTATAAACTGGGAGTACTGGTGGAAAAGTATTGCACTCATGTTTTCTACTTTTTGGTTGTGTGTGACCAAGGGGTATAGATCAGAGAACTGTAAAACTTTTCAGCAAAAAGAAACATCTTCTCTGACCCTCCTATTTCAGAAGTGAGGAAGCCAAAGTTCAAAGAGAACAGATGACTTGCCCAAAGCCCCATGTCTTCAGCCATGCAGAAGACAGACGCCCAGACTTCCTGACACTGAGGTTGGTCTTCTGGTTCACTTCTCTCTCTCAGAGCTATTAATATTATGTTCACATTATAGTCACGAGGAAGTCTTGTTGGCCGGACATGGGGGCTCACGCCTTTAATCCCAACTCTTTGGGAAGCTGAGGTGGGAGGATTGCTTAAGTCCAGGAGTTCAAGACCAGCTTGGGGGAACATAGTGAGATCCCTTCTCCACAAAAAATAAAAAATTAGCCAGGGGTGGTGGCATGCGCTTGTAGTCTTAGCTACGCAGGAGGCTGAGGCAGGAAGATCACTTGAGCCCAGTAGTCTGGGGATACAGTGAGCTATGATCATGCCACTGCACTCCAGCCTGGATGACAGAGACTGTCTCAAAACAAACAAACAAAAAAACTCTTGTTTACTAACACTTGAGTACAGATCATTCCTTGACATGCTGAAACTTAGCTCTTATTCTGTAAAATATCTGCACAGTTTACTGGAAGAATCTGACCATGTGGAGATGCCATCATTGCAAAGCAACTTACAATTCTTTGATGCCTTAACTAAAGATGTAAGTTCAAGGATTGGCTTTACTATCTGACCCAACAGTTTTGATTTCTACAAGTGCAAACCCATGCTGCCTCATGATGAATCCAACCAAACCAAAGGACTCGTATCTCGTTTGATCTCATTCTGGTGAGCAAATGCAGTACCCCGACCGGGCTCCCAGAATGCTATCTCAACATCAGATGACAGATTTTTCTCTTATTGCATTTGATAAATTTAATAAACCCTGTGTTTCATATATAAAGTCCTTTGGGAAAATAAACAGCACCTGCAGCTTATCTCCTCCCACAGACACTGAAAAAGCAATTTCTTCTTATTGAATGTGGATGCAGCATAAGATTTCATATGTTCACGTACAGGGCTCACATGAGGGGGGCTACCGCACAAATGGAAACACGAAGGTGCTGGGCACCTCTCCAGCTTTACAGACTGCACATGCTTTGGTCATGTTCATATTTAAATAAGAATCAACTGGTATTTCTGAATTAGAAGAAATCTAAGGGAACATTTTTGTTCACTCCCTCATTTTAGAGATGTTGCTAAAGGAGAAATGAAGTGACTTGCTCAAGGTCAAATAGCTGAAGTCACCAGGCCAGGGTTAAGAGCCAGACCCGTGGGCTCCTACACCAGTGCTCTTTTTCTCTGTCCTCTCTAGTAGGGTCCATGAAGAATCTGCATGCCCGGCTCTCTCCTCTCCACCGCTGGCAACTCATAAAATCTGGGTGTCAAACAGCTCGCTCCCAAGCATTGTCAGAAATAAGAAGACACCATCAGAAAGGGGAAAGCTGGATGGGCAAGAAGACAGGAAAGGAAAAAGTGACCAAATGAAGCTCAGCTTCTGGCCTGCTACAGTTCATCATTTCTACTGACAGTTTGAAAGTTAGGAAAGACACAGAAGTTGACCAGGAAACAATAAGAATTATCAGAATCTCCATTAGCTATTTTTTTAAAAAACGAAATTGCACAAGCCAGGCTGGGCAACATGGTGAAACCCCATCTCTACGAAAAATATAAAAAATCAGCTGGCATGGTGGTATACACCTGTAGTCCCAGCTACGTGGGGGGCTGAGGCTGGAGGCTTGCTTGAGCCTGGAAGATTGAGGCTGCAGTGGGCTGAGATCACACCACGGCACTCAAGCCTGAACGACAAAGTGAGACCCTGTCTAAAAAAAAAAAAAAATTGCACAAGTTTATTCTCTTGGCTTCTGTTTTCTATAATATTGTGTGCCTCTGCAGAGACAGGGAAGCCAAGAAAGTCCTGTGGAGGAAATCTATATGGATTTCATAGGTCGGTTACTCCTTTCTTTTCTCACAGTACAGGGAGCTTAGTTGATGGTGTTAAGAACAGAAATTGTATTTCCAGTAAGAAAACACAATAGTGCATATTGGAACTCAACTCAATAATGCATATTGGAACTCACTTTTGAACTTTAGAATATGATAAAGCTTGATCGTACATAAGCAGGTCTGTGAAACATCTATATTAACCACAATATGCTACATCTGACAGATTCATCTGGGAGAGAAATAAGGATCTCAGAAACTTCTGCTTCTGCCCATAAAGTTTATACCAATATGGTCCAAGAAAGAGATCCCTAGGTGACTCGATTTTAAATGCCCCCCCGAGTTTTTATACATAAATATGTAAATGCATACACAAGTTTCTTCTGAAAGAATGAATGATGATACCCTCTGGAGAGAATGGATTAAACAGCATGTTTGTATGGAGGTAGACTTTACTTTCTATTCCTGTACTATTTTATAATAGTTATACACTCATGTATTTCTCATGTAATTTTCAAAACTCTAAAAGAAATGAAAAAAAATTACTTAAAAGAATTACTTATGGCTAACACATTGATCATTTAGGGATAGAATGCTGGTCTAGGAGCCAAGTGATCTGCTAAAACCTGGCTGTGTCATTTAACCTAAAAGGTTCTCTACTGATTTGTAAAATGAGGTGGCTGAATTAGATCATTTCTTTGATTCTATGATCCTTCTGGGTAAATGGGAAAGCCAATTTGAATTAGATGAAGTCTAAATTAAATAGTGCTTTAAAAGAAGTATCATTTTCTAACATTAAGGTAAACTGACAGTTTCTCCAAGTTATCCTTGCCATTTTGTTCAAGGTTGCAGAAGCTGCCTTTATAAATCAGAAGAATTTATAAAGTAGGGAATGCGAAGAGTTCTGTGATGTTTGGGTTGATGTTCTGGTATCCCCTTTGGAGTCCCAAGCCTTACAAGGTACTATGTCCAGCAAGCACGTTTAGAGTTAAAATAGCTTGATGTGTTTTGATCATTTCATCAAAGCTACTGAAATCAATTCTATGCTTTCATTTTTTAGGTAGGTTAAAAAAAAGTTTAATTCTCCCTTGTTGAATGAACAGAACAGCTGGGGCTGGGTAGCTTTTTTTTCTCTCTTTTTGAGAGTGGGCTAAGATGGAAAGCTACTGTTTGAGGCATATCAGATTCTAGAGCACAACCAAAAGACCACATAAAGCAATTAGCCCATATTCTAAAAATGCAACAAGTAATAACTATAGAAACTTGTTAGAGACCTTTGAAATTCCCATATCAAGGAAATACTCGAACTTCTAAGGCTTAGCTGTGAGAAGACCTGTTAAATCTTTCTGGAGCACCTGGGCTTACTCGTGTTCTGAGCTTGCTAGCGTCTCGTTCAGGAGAGGAAAGACTGAGCGTATGGCCTTATTTCCTATTTGGGAATGAGAATGGATTTCTGCTGGGGATCCTGGAGAGGGGTTGAAGGTGAAGAAGCCTGTGTCAGAAAGTCAGTTCGAGAAAGTGGAAGGTCTCAGGGACAGAGCTGAGGTCAGATTCATCCAAGGGTTGAGAAAGGTATCTGACGAGTCAGAGCCTCAGAAAATCATAAAGTGATCTAAATCCTGACCACAAACAAATGTAAATCAGAGAGACTGAGGGCCATGTAACTGCCTGTATCACTCCCATCCCCCTGGCCAGAGATGACACCCTCCAAGGGACCCCTACGGGCCTCTGTATTAGTTCCTGGAATCCTCTCCTAAGTTTGAGGTTCCATCTGAACCAGAAGGACACGTGAGGAAATGAGCTCGACAGCCAAGATGTCTGCTGAGTGAGCAGGCCACCCTGCCTCTACTGAGCACAAAGTACCCCAAAGCCCACTGTAAAGTCCTGTTCCACTTTCTTGAACTGACTTTCTGACACCCAGAAACATTCCCTCTGAGTATTGCTCACATTTCCTAACAGACCAGCACACTGTCTGATAGTAAGGAAATAAACTATCTTGTCCCTTCTGCATGAATATAATTCCAAATCAAAGTGGAATTGCATTTTTCTCCGATATTCATAAAATAGGTTTGATAAAATGTTCTCATAGTTTCCTGCATTTCTTTTTTAATATGACATTTTCTTCATATCACAGCTTTAGTACTTGCCTTAATATGGCAAAATGATAGTAATTTCTGTACTTATTTCAGGGACAAATGTGCAATGTGATTTTTTAAACATTAATTTAAAGCAAATTTGCTATGCATTTTTATTCAATCTTGAGCCTAAAGTGAAGCTTGTACTTATGCAAACAGTAAGATGAATGCCTGGATTTTAGTAAAATAGTAAAAAACAAAAAACAAAAAACAAACAAACAAAAAACTAATTAAAAGTTAAGTAGATGGGGATTTAATCTCTTCAATTTAAAATCCCTTAGCTTAGATCTCTCGTTAGAAGGGTTTCATAAAAATAAGCTGTAAACATTCTCCATAATTAAACATGAGTACATGATCTATGAAAACACTGGGCCCTCAGGCCATATATATTTAAATATACAAAATTACATTTGTATTTGATTCTCTCGTAATTAGCTCCATCCTCCAGTGAAATGCATTTGTGGATACAACTGTCTTGCTCCTATACCTCCACCAGGGATCATATTAAAAAATGCTTCTTCCCATAAACTGTGAAGTATTAATTGATAAGCCACAGGGAACCTGCACTACAGCATGTCCTTACCAATTAATATTGGTGTTGACTTAGTTTATGGGATTGAATTATTCATCAGAATCTTTTTACATGATGTCATTGCAACCCAAGGGCTAAGAGCTGTCAGAGCATCTTCAGGATAGTGACGGAGAAAAGAGAATTTTACTTATAAACCAAATAATCACCTTAATCCTTGTACTTCCTATACTCAATAATGGAAGCTTACTGTTAAAGCCCTATCATTTTTTAACATGAAGGTATGCATGCACACCCAAAATGGTCTAAATTAAGCTTCTGTGAGGTAGGAAAAAAACACCTGGTTTAGGAGTCAGAAACTGTGAGCCTCAGTTGTACTTTACCTCTCTAGAATCGTTTCTATAAATTCTAAAATGAGGGTTTGGATTAGTGAAGGGTTAAGATTTCTTTCAGCTGTAACATTTCATTAGGATTCTATAATGGTTTGAAAGTGCAAAGAAAGCAGCTGGTCTATTTTGATGCATGATAGAAATAAAAACAAAAAGAAAATATGATTTGCAATATTCAAGTAAATGATGTGTAATCTTCTCCCCACCCCCAAGCCTTTTGGTTCCCTTCCTGTCAGGTTTAGTATATGAAATTTTTGATCACTTAAAACAGTTGCAGTTTATAATTAGAACAATTACCTGCTGGAGGGGTAAGCACATACAAACAAAGTACAGGGACTCGTCTCACCTCATGTATTCTAAAAATAAGAATTCTGAACAATGCAAGAATTTTTAATCACTACCACTTGGGATGTTTTGAACTAAATAGTCATTTAGGTAATACTTTTAGAGTGTTATTCTACTTTGTGTTAAAAGAAGAATTAAGCCTGGTGTGGTGGTGCCTGCCTGTAGTCCCAGCTACTCGGAAGGCTGAGGTAGGAGGATCACTTGAGCCCAGGAGTTTGAGTCCAGCCTGGGCAACATACTGAGATCCTGTCCCTTAAAAAAAAAAAAAAAGTGCAATTAACCATAATTAAAATGTTCTACACAAGAAATCTTACTATTGCAGAACGTTATACCACAACATCCTCAAACATAATAGTTCGGACTAAAACCAAATACCTTATAATTCTTCCCTCTCCTTTCTCTCTTCCCTCTGAACAGGAAGGGGTGGTGCTTATTTAGCATCCAGGTCATGGTCTACGGATATCCTTAATGGCTGGCTTTGAATCATCTTCAAGGAATCCGCCTTCTTGGCCTGGTGTGGTGGCTCACGCCTATAATCCCAGCACTTTGGGAGGCTGAGGCGGGTGGATCACTTAGGAGTTTGAGACCAGCCTGGGCAACATGGAGAAACACTGTCTCTACTATAAACAGAAAAATTAGCTAGGCATGGTTGTGCGTGCCTGTAGTCCCAGCTACTCGGGAGGCTGAGGCGGGAGGATCACCTGCATCTGGGACATGGAGGTTGCAGTGAGTTGAGATTGCACCATCACAGAGCAAGACCCTGTCTTAAAAAAAAAAAAAAAAAAAGAGAATTCTGCCTTCCTTTTATTTCATTTTTATTTCAGAAGAATAACAGAATTAACTGGAACTAAGTCTAGCTTTTGTTTTCTTCTTCTCTTTAGCAAGTTCCTTAGTTCCTTCAGTCCTTCTGCTAAGTGAGCAGAGTGTTTATAAAGAGAGACGATTTAAAGATGACTGAAGACAGATGTTAAATTTGAACGGTTTCTTACTTCCCTAGTTTCACAAGTTAGGGTCTTAGAAGTTGCCACGCAGTACTAGGATACTCCTCTAGGACCGAGGTGAGTTAATGCACAGCCTTGTACTTGCTAAGGGGGAGGGGAGACAGACTTGGGAATCTGCATGTGGGTGTGTCATGGCGCACACAGGTGCAGAGAGGAGCAGGGCCCAGTGCTGCCCAGCTTTCCTGAACCTTCACCACCTTGGCTGATAACAGCCACTTGCACTCTGTCCAGGAAAACACAAAAGTATATATACTTAGCTGACAATGAAGGTTCAATTTCAAGTGAGGAAAAACAAGAAGAAGGGCTGGAGGAAGCTGAGAATAATAAAGGTATAGCAGTATTCTCGACTTTTTGGGAAAAGGGTTGGTTTTTCTGTGTGAGGGGAATGATGTAAATATGAATAGTGGTGATACCATACTCTCACTGCAGTGTATTTTACGTCACAGTGAAATCTGTGTCTGACAGCCACTCAATGTGGAACTCTTATTTCTTAAAAAGCTATCATCTGTAGAAAGAAGATAGGTACTGGCAAAATGCTGCCCTCTCAAATATGCTGACTCCACAGAGAACGGAGTATTTTACAACCTAAGCTGAAACACAGGATGTAATTCAGAAATCATTCGACAGAGCTGAAAGTTTCAATGTGATAAATTATTATTTTTAAACGAGGGTCACTGAATAAAATCTAACCCTGGTAAATAATTGTTGGCTCTGGACATTACATCTCATGCCACCATATACAGGCAGAAGACACAGTATGTCCATGTGACTTGTCATTTCACTTGTAACAAAGTGCTAGATCCTAATGGAATTACATTTTTTCATACAATATTTAATGTAATCATATTAAACATTTAGTCACCCTCACATAATTATTTAAGGGCCTAGTAGATGAAATTGTATTTCACAGAAACAAGGATAAGTTGAGATGGAGACACAGTGCCTATGCTCAGAAGTCACTGGAAAGCACCTGATCACCATAGTAAAGATGGCCAAGGGCTTCTGACCTGATTAAAATAAGGAGTCATATAAGAAATGGCTTTATTAGAAAAAATGTAGTGTACACGTGGCTAATTTCTATCATCGATATACCTCTTGGCTATTTTATCATTAAAATTGGATACAGGGTTTGAACTTCTTTAGAAGTTAGTGGCATATCTTCCTATTCTGATATGTGACTTAGGGAAGGCGTTATCTGCATATGATAGACACCCTTTATTTCTTTTCATAATTACAAGTAATCAGTAGTTTAGCACTGGCACAAAACAGAGAGAGAATTACTTAGGTAGTGCTTTATGTGTAAGAAGTCACACTTCCAACCCCAGAAGCAGGCACAGGTATGCCATCTGTAGAGTTTTAAAATCCCCTATTATCACTCAAGTCTCCCATTATTATTACCTAGTAGTAATCAAATTAATGTGATAATCTGTAACCTAACAAAACCTCTGAATGAAGTTTCTTTCTTCTCCCTCTTTTCCTGTTAGATGTGCAATTCCGAGCAAATGTGCAGTGTGCAGTATTGATTTCCAGCCTCCTTTTAAACTCCTTCAAGTCTGTGCTATTAAACGGAGACAACCACATCAAGATAGAGTCTGTCATAGGATTCCCTGAAGCACAGAATGAGGAGGAGACTGAGCAAACACGACCCGGGAAGGCACCAGTTGAACCAAGACAACTCTGTAAGACAAAAAAACATGCAGTTTTAAACATTCATGTATCACCAGCAGACCACCACCTGTATGCCGGAAGGAATCTGCTCTGCATTAAAAAGTACTTACAATAAATGTACTCTGGAAGGCCTAGAAACTGGCTTTCAATAAATAGTGACAATCTGGAGACTAAGTGATGTGTGTAATATATGACGGGGCTTCCATGTGGAATATTTTTAATCAATATTGTTCATAACTTTTTATCAATTTAATCCACCTTGACTTTGGTTACAAAATAAATTACTTCAAAGAAAAAAATCAATCACCTTTAAATGTTAGTTTGATAATTATTTTTTAAGTACCCTCTATCATCATCACTCTTGTCCCTGTTTATAAATATCTGATGGATTAAAAAGACAAATACGAAAATCATCTGAATTTTGAAATAACACTTTTATATGTTTTGGATAGAAATATCTATTTCTCAGCAAAAACATTAAGTAGAAATCACTGTAAAATAGATGAGAAAATATATTTAAAAATAAAACATACAAAAAAATCAATCATAATTCTGCCCCCAGAGAGATCACTGTGAATATTTTGGCTTATTTCTTTCTAGTCTTTTTCTCTACCAGCATGAATGGTTATATATGATGCCAATTATTGGAAAACCTATTGGCATCATCTGAATGGGCAATTCTGTTGTTGTTTGATTTAATGTGTCAAGAACATGGTTCTTCAGAAATGCTCTCTCATGAATTCAGGATTCTCCAACAAGACAATCCTCAGCCATTTGCTACCAACACACACTGACCACTGTGGCTGCCTCTAGCTGCTTCCTGGAGCTCCAGGGACCCTAGGGCTGTGCATCTGTTCAGCCTTCCTCTACCCCAATCCCATCTGCCAGTCAATCCCAAGGCTCTGAAGTGAATAGCTCCTTGGCATAAAGAGGTTGGTGAAGGTGGTGGGGACAACGTTTCTAGTTTAATATCCATTCAGCAGTTTCAATTCAAAAAATAAACAAGGAAAATAAGCTCCTTGGTGCCTTTTTTCTTTTTTGGTCACTGTTATGGGTTTATATTTTCCCTTTGTACTTCTACAAAATGCTAATACTGCCTTAATCTTCAAAAGTCATCCTAAAGATTTCCACACTGCTGCTTTAGTTTAATCCATAATTCTTATGGCTAAAGGAGCAATTTATGCTCAGGAATGGAAATCAGAAAACTGACTGGCAAGAAAAGGTGCTGCAATACCTTTTTTTCTGTAATATGCTCACAAATACAGACTCCCCACCTCTCAATTACTATGTTTTAAAAGTCAGACATGCTATTCTATAGTATGTAACAAAGACATATATTTCAATGGTATTTTTATGCAAAGCTGTTTTCTCTGCTTTACTTGGATTGGACATAGTCTAAATACTCAGAGAAGATGTGATCTACGAGATCTTGTCTTCATTCTGATGTTCCCTGAAATGGCACACTGGGCATTTTCTGCTTTTATGTTGACTATATAACCCCTGAATTTCTGATAATTTTACTAGGCAAAAAGAAGCAGTAAAAAATTAAAAAGTAGTAAAATATAGACAATAGCATTTTGTTTGTATTAAAAGGGAGAACTTGGACTTCAGGGTCAAGTTTTAAGCAACAGATAAAAAAAGTATGGTAATTGACAAAAAGTTTACAACGATAGTTGCTATATCTTAGAGACTGTATTTTATGGGGAACTAGAGCAACACACATAGCAACAATCAGCTTGTTCTTGCTTTTCTTAAACTAAGAAACATTTCAAATATTGTCAAAACAGATCTTTTATTTCAGAGTTACTATTAGAATTGTACAATCATTTCTTCTACATAGGTTCAGATGAAATCTCTAAAAACGTCTCATAATTGCTCTTTAGCGCCATGGTTTGTTGACTGGTTTTTACTGTGTGCCTCTCTCTGAAAAGTCAAATCCACCTCTCAGTAAATTCACTTGTCTCAATCAACTACAAGTGTTCTTCGAAATTATTTGCCTTTTTAGAAAGCAAAAAGTCAGAGATAGGAGAACCTCTACATTTTCCTGCTGAAAACCATTCACATAAACCACTGTTTAGGTGCTCTAATAAGCAAGGAAATGACTTGCTTTAAAATCTAATTTGACTTGGCAGTAGCAAAGTCAGCTGCTGTCCTTTCTGATCCCCTTTCTGACCCTGATGTAGATGAACTAACAGAATCGCGAGCCACTGAAATTTTTGTATTATAATTCTTTTCATCTTTTAAAATGAGCATGGTTTTCTAATACTCCTTCCCTTTGCCTTTCACTAGATAAAATATAAATCCACACTTGAAGGCAGGGGCCTACAGTCTGCCCCATACTTCCGCTGTGTCTCTACTGTCTACTACACAGCAGTTGGAGTGCTCATTCTGCCAACTTATAGTTTAGACAGGTGCTCGACTTTACTCAGTGAAGTGGGCTCTGCACCAAATGGTGAGGCTCTGTTGGGACTGAATTAATTGGGATTTTGCTCATCCTCTTACTTTTTCTTCTGGAAGCACTGTTGTACTTTTCACCTCATCTTTCCCTGCAGTGGCGCCACGCTTTTGGTTTCTACCACTTATAAGTACTTGTCTGTTTCCAGCTACCACTCTCCAGAACAAACTTCCTATTTTCTTTTATGATGATTTAACAAGATTGTCTCCTTTCTCACTCAAGGTGAGCAGCCAGCTGACCCCATGATTTCCCAGGATAATGCCCTGCTATCTTCATTCCACATCAATTACCCAGTAGATCTTACCATCACATTCCATTATTCTGCTTCTTAGATATAAAATTACTTCTCACTAGTCCACATCTGTTGCACCTGCTCTTTGTTTTCCTGGTAACCATTAGTCAATGCCTCCCACCTCTGCCAGGCCCCTGAATCTTTTGAGTGACAACACAGCCTCACATTCATGGTCAGCCACTTTAAAATGAAAGAGCTGAGATAAAAATCATGATGCTTTTAGCAAAACCCGCTGCAAAGCTTCTGGAACAAAAAGTAACAGATAACACAAACTTCAGAATATTAAACAGAATACATTGCAGAGCACATAAAGGATATAACAGCATTCTCAAATTGATTTTTCTATGTGACATCATTAGAATAAAGCATCACCGTGCTATGTCAACTCAATGGGATTCTCAAAACAAACACAGGAAGCAACTCCATTTTACAAATATGTTTATATTAGGGAGCAAGTAACAACTTTTTTTTTGAAAGTGACCTTGAAAAATCCAAGTCAGTAAAACTCTAAAAAACTTCTGACAAGGTTCCAGGTACCCAAAGCAGAACTGAAATAGGAGGTGGAGACCCTGTGACCCAGGGCTCCAAATAAGCCAGTGGCATTGGTATAGGAGCCTGAACCACATTTGCCCTCAATGACTGCAATGGCTCTAATCTGCAAGCAAATTGCCAGCAGAACCTAGCTTGCTAGGCAAGACATTCCATTATGGTCATTTTGGGGTTAGTCTGTATAGCCCTGAAAAATTATCCGATGTATTCATTTATCAGATAGCACACTGTAGGGGGAAAAACCCTAGTCAGGAAGTTTAGTACTTCCTTGAGAAGTGACTTAAAAAACCACAGATCTTTATGATGATTAAAAATTAGGCCTTCTAGGCTGGGTGTGGTGGCTCATATCTGTAATCTCAGCACTTTGGGAGGCCAAGGCAGGTGGATTGCTTGAGCCCAGGCGTTCAACACCAGCATGGGCAACATGGCAGAACCCCATCTCTACAAAAAATACAAAAAATTAGCCAGGTTTGGTGGCACATGCTTGTGGTCCCAGCTACTTGGGAGGCTGAGGTGGGAGGATCACTTGAGGCTGGGAGGCCAACGTTGCAGTGAGCCATAATGGTGCCACTGTACTCCAGACTGGGTGACACAGCAAGACCCTGTCTCCCCCACCCCTAAAAAATTCAGGCCTTCTAATCACATAACTAATAGTTGAATTTTGACATATAATTAACTTCTGGGTGAGTTTTCAAGTTTCAAAATAACTGAATAATGACATATGAACACTGGCTTTAATGGAAGGGGGTTCAGTTTATCATATAAAATGTTTAGGGTACTAGGCTGTGGAACTAACAGTTATTGTTAGGAAACAGTTTTACAGAATTTTTAGATTTGCAATTTGTGTATAATCATACCTGAGACCACAAAGAATGTGGACCTCTGCTGCAGGACTTTTAGGGGAAGATCAATTAATCCTACTAAAAAGAGTTTCAACACAGATTTCATGGTTCTAGTAACTTTAGCCCTAGAGAGATGTGGACGATGTTTTTGTGTATTCATTATGCACACTCATAAATACACATATAAAAGCATTTCTTTACAATGGAAGACTAGATATTTAAATTCCTAGCATCAGTCAGCTAATTATCTAGAAGAAACAAAACAAACATTGGTGGGTGCCAGCTGTGCCCTGGACTTGGCTCTTTTACAGGTATCTTCTCATTAACTGCCTAAAATGCCAAAATTTAATGAGACCTTTTTCCTGGAAACCACCCTGGTGGATTAAAATTAATGATTATTTATAGTTTCATAGGGTACTATGCTCACTACCTGGGTGATGGGATCATTCATGTCCCAAACCTCATTGTCATGCAATATACCCATGTAACAATCCTGCACATGTACTCCTTGAATCTAAAAGAAACATTGAAATTATTTAAAAAATAAGTTTCACTTTTGTTCACAATAGTCACAAAGTTTAGGTGGAAACTTTTTAACATCTACACAAACATGTATAAGAACACGTGGTCAGAAACTGACCAAAAAGAGGGAAGTTTTGTTTCTCCCAGCTAGAAAAATCCTTGATTATATCAGAAATGGGCAGAAATAGTGCTAAGTGTTCCTTCTGCTCCCTCTGCCAAAGAAATAAAATATCTGCTTATATCTGGTCACTATGAATTTGCAAAATGAGGAATGAGCACTGACTGACGTCGGTTCTATTTAATTCACTCCAGACACCAGATGCTGTTAAACAAGTCAAAACCGCAGCAGGACTCAGGAGAGTGACAGAGATAAACTACTGGCCAGGCAAAATGGTCAGGTGTGCATGGAGCTCTGCTGCAGTAAGACAGTTTAGGGCAGTTTCCATTATTGGTGTCTTCTCTGCCTTAAACTGATCAACAAAAATGTGTTTGTTATATCCTAGAGACCATAAGCAAAAGATTTATTGGGGGATAACATTATCTGGCACCTGCTGTTGTTCTTTTTAAATACTGGGAGGACAAAACTCTATTTCTAGCTGACAGGAAAAACCATGCTCTGCTGGGCGGCACCAACCACTAAGCAAAGCTGTGCCCATCGGCTGGAAAACTGCTTCTACCATCCCAGGGGGGATCACAGCCATCTCCGATGCTTTACCAGGCAGACAGGCAGTAAGCCACTTAATTTAAATTGTGATACAACTGAAGTGGATTAAAGCTGATATGTAATGATTGTCAGACTTCGCTGTTGAGAAAACTAATTGGAAGCAAAGAACCTGATTGCTGGTGATGGCACTTTTCCCTAATGGAAGCACGTGTTTCCAGGACAACAAAGAGTGGCCTTCTGACTTCATTAATATCACTCTCCTTCATATGATAAACCTAACTTGTATCAGGTTTAGCAAAGACCTACTTTACCTGCATTACTGATTGACAGAAACAATCTAATGTACTGTTCATTATATTAAGAAATTCATCTATCCTATGGACACTTTTTGCTGTTGGGTGAAAGTGCTATGCCAGAAGTTGTCCAAAACCCAGGGATAATTATGTTTCACACTGGCTTTGAAAGTTTCTGGCCAGGCACAGCGGCTCATGCCTGTAATCCCAGCACTTTGGGAGGCTGAGGTGGGTGTATTACTTGAGGTCAGGAGCTCCAGACCAGCCTGGCCAACACAGTGAAACCCTGTCTCTACTAAAAACACAAAAATGAGTCAGGCATGGTGGCACCTGCCTGTAGTCCCAGCTACTCGGGAGGCTGAGGCGGGAGAATCGCTTTAGCCCGGGAGGCAGAGGTTGCAGTGAGTTGAGATCGCGCCACTGCACTCCAGCCTGGGCAACCGAGTGAGATTCTGTCTCAAAAAAAAAAAAAAAGTTTCAAAATTTGCTTTCCAGTCAAGGAGGTTAGCACGGTTATTATTTCAGTCATAACCCTGTCGGAAACACTCCTATAAACAATTCGGCCTCTTGGAGTGTCACATTTTAGAGCATTCCTTACATTGGGTGACATCCTCTCATTCATCCCTCAGGCTTTAAACTCCATATACACCCCTAACATTAATTTACACCCTGTGTTAAGAGAGATTCGAAGTAGTTTTTAAAAAGCAATAGACCAGAGGTTCTCAATGAGAATCTACATATTTGAATCACCTGGTAGGGTAAGGCGTGGGGGGTGGGGAGGATTTTAAAAATACAAATACTGGGCTCCAGCCCAGGTTAATTAATTCAGAAATTCGGGGGTGGGGGAGTACAGGGGCGGGGCAGAGAAGAGTGAGGGTGCACTTGAGCTAGAATGCATTTTAAGAAAAACAACTGAGGAATTTTTCTTTTACTGGCAATGGAAGTTCACATAAAGTAATTTGCCTCGGTGAGACTTCTCCATATAAAAACTTCTATACACTAGTGACCCAAACTTTTCTTGTAACACATTTAGATAGTAAATAAAAAATCAAATTTCTTACCTGTATGATAAAATGTGAGAAAAAATAAAAGTACTCCCATAAACATATTACTCAAAAAAGTGACAACTCCACAAGTAATTCCTTCTGGAACTGGGTAGACAGTTTCCACAAAAAGCTCAAAAAATATAGGCACACTGCTATTCAAGAACACTCCCAGGAGAATACAGGAGGCATACAATGTCACTAAAATAAAAACACAAACATTTTAGTTTCACACTAGTGGCAGTGAGTCATATCAGACAGATCTTCGGGGTGTTCTCTTTCCTAAGTATTGACTCAAAAATTTCTTCTTTTCAAAGGTAGTTGATAAAGTTTGACAAAGCATCACACATCTGCCAGCTCTTTGCTGCGGTTTTCTGGAGAAGATACAAAACCATTTTATTGCTGGATGGGTACCAGTTTATCTCCTTTACCTTTCTGGTGGATTATTCCAGAACACAAAACAATTTACCACTATCATATAATTAAAAGGATTCTTCTCCTGCTTGGTCACATTCCTGTAGACTTGTTCCATAATTTTAGAAGGAGAGTGTAAAATCTAAGAATAAATGTCAGAAACATTAATTGTTACTGAAAATTACATATTTAAAGAGATTGGTTAATAATTGCTTCCAAGCACAAAATAAACATTATGCAGTATGTAATTTCTTGAGAAACACAATGGAATTAGTCCTCAATTTTGGAATGGGTTTTAGGTCAACATTTTTTTTAAATAAGTAACTTTTTTGAAACACAGAAAAAGATTTCATCCAGAAATGTACAATTAATAGTGACTAGGATCCCCAATCAAACCATAAAATGTCTATTAACACTATTCTGTGGCAAAGTCTATTGAATAAGGATATTATTCTTATAAGAAAGTCTGGGGAAATATACTACAATTAATTTTAATCATCCCTACTACTGTCTGTCTATAAACCCTTGTAAATTTTAACTTGAAGGTGAAAACAGAACCCAAAAGGAAAGAATGATACCCTATTTAGAAACCTAAAACATGTCCCTATATCCTAATAAGTATATCATATTTACTGATAATAATGAGTAGAATTTATCCTAAGTTTAAGGTTACAAGGAAAATATTTTTAATAAAAATATTTGTTAAGGAAAAAAACAATCCTGTATGGGAACTGCAGAAAGTAAGGAAGTTACATTAAATCTGTTATGTATTATTCACACACTCACAGAACATATCAGATTACCAGAGTTTACCATAACTGATGCAATCATTAACAGTTCATGACACTGTTGAAGGGGTAAAAAAAAAAAATAATAGTACACACTGATTTCTAATATAATTTCTCTAATTAACCTCCACTCTTGCTTCCCCTCCAATTACATTAGTCTTCGGGGATTATAAAATATTTAGTATATTCTGATAATACAGATAGTTGGTAATTTGTTTCTTTGAATAGAAGATAGATATGGAAATAGATAACAAAAGAATCACTTAGTGAATAAACAACACACTGCTGGCTAAGGCAGTGACCAAATTATTTGCACAATTACTTGGGAAGCATCTGATAGCTATGATAAATACCATTTAAAATGTGACATAATTTTCAAGAGATTCTTAAAACGTAACCTAATACTTCATGTTCACAATATATTTACTAGATGTAGATCAAATAAATCAATCACATTTTCTACTTACATATGACTCATTAGTGGTACATTAGGAAATCTAGGGATGGAATATCACTGGTGGCTTCTATAGAGTATTGTATTTCTAAAACACTTTAGAATTATTAATTAATTACTATTATTATTATTGTTGAGACGGAGTCTTGCTCTGTTGCCCAGGCTAAAGTGCAGTGGTGTGATCTCGGCTCACTGCAACTTCCACCTCCCCGGTTCAAGTGATTCTCCTGCCTCAGCCTCCTGAGTATGTGGGATTACAGGTTCGTGCCACCATGCCAAGCTAATTTTTTTTTGTATTTTTAGTAGAGACAGGGTTTCACCATGTTGGCCAGGCTGGTCTCAAACTCCTGACCTCAAGTGATCCACCTGCCTTGGCCCCCCAAAGTGCTGGGATTACAAGTATGAGCCACCGCACCTGGCCTAGAATAATCTATCGATCAAGCTGGCATGATGGCTCATGCCTGTAATCCCTTTGGGAGGCTGAGGCAGGGCTGCTTGAGCCCAAAAGTTTGAGACCAGCCTGGGTAACATGGTGAGACCCTGTTTCTCCAAATAATAATAATAATGATAATAATAATAAAGTTTTTTTTAAATAAAAATTTATTGATCAGTCAGTGGTAGTCAGAGGACAGAGAACCATTGACCAAAACCTAGATGAGCCTAAGAGTTTAAAACAAGAAAATACTGAAGTAAGTAACAGGAAAGAAATCAAGCTCTTAAGGACCAGCAAGTGCTACTTCTGAGTAAAGATTCCCAAATTCCAATGGAATTAGCTGTTTTTAGGAAACATGTTTTGAAATAATACTTTCTACATTTTTATTTCTGAAGGAAATGTTCTCCACACAATTTGTAATCAGACAAATTAAAATGTAATAATTGAAAAATAATCACAATCTGGTTAATAGAATAATTCTATGTGGTAAAATAATGAAAATATAATAAGAACACACTGAAAGGGAACTATCAATATAGAGTCTTGAAAAGAGAGATTTGACTTTAATGATTTTTTAAATCAAGCATGGTACAAAGAAAGAGGCATGGGGTGTGTCAGAAGAGTCCAGTCTCTTCTGATACATCTGACGGGGAAGCAGCGGGCTCTGTCTGAAAACCCTGAGACCTCAAGACCATAAAACTCCCTTGGCCCTCATTTCATGCTTATTAAGAATCTTTGGATTTTGGCTTTTTATGTATCTAAATCCTGGGAGGAACTTGGAAGATGAGGGATAATTAACTGTCGTTGGAAAGATAAAATTTTTATTGTGGTTAAACATTCCTGATGAAACTGTAAATAGCTCATCTTCTGGTGAGTAATTTGGAAATGTCTATCAAAATAAATAATGTAATTACTCTTTGACCTAGCAATTCCATGCCTAGGAATTTATCCTACTGCTATGCAGGTATAGGTATACAAAGAACACTTATCCGAAAAAATATAGTGTGAAAAGATTCAAAACAAACTAAGTATCCCCCAATGGGGGCAGTGTTGGTTGGTTAAAAATTTATAAAACATCCAAAGAAATATTATACAATTAAAAATGAGGCACCTCTGTATGTATTATAATAATATTAATAACCAAGATACATAAGTGAAAAAGGTGCTGAAAAGTATGTTATATTAAAATAAACGGCACATACACGTTATCTATCTGTAAATATACAGAATTCCCTGGGAGAATACAGAAGAAGCTGGCAATCAGATTTGCCTTTAGAGAGGAAAACTGGGGGGTCACAGGAGAGTAGAGACTTTTCACTCTGTACTCTTTTTCTACTACTTGAATTTGAATTTTTTACTATGTGTATAGCTTACTTATTTAATAAAATTAAAAGAAATTTCATTATGAACAAATGAATGGACAGCGGACACAACTCCACTTGATGTGAGTTTGTGAGCTCATTAGCTCAGAAATGGTTATCAGCAGGTGAGCTGACCCAAAGAGCAGATGTCTATACCCAGGAGCCACATAACACAGCCTTGGCGCAGGATCCTTGACATGAAGATTTTCCCACTTCATTTGTTAGAATTCCTATTATATGGAGGACAAATGGGCTACTATATGTAGGATAAATGGATGATATAACTTCAGAGGCCAGTAATCAAAAATTAGAGATTTTCATTCAATTGTCTCAGTCTTGGTGTTTGCTTCTTGTATTACTGTAAAAGTGATGACCAAGAGGTTTCTATAACAATGGATAGACATGTGGAAATCACTTACTATTGCAGAAAGTAAAAAATCACAATAATTTACCCAGGAAGGGGTTAGATTGAGATCTTCATCATCAGAATGGGGGAAGGTAGCTGTGTCAGGACTGATTTAATATATTCCAGTGTTCTGGGGCATGCATAAAGCAGATGCTGATTATTCCAAGTCTGAATTTGACTTCCATTTGAGTTTTCAGTTCTCATACATTCAGTGGGTGAATGTCATCTATTAAAAGTCAGGCAGACAAGATAATTTCCTGCTTGTCATAGAGGGTTCAAACTACATGATCATTAAATATTTCCATAACTTTGTATAATACTGATACTAAAATTACAATCAACTGCCTTTCAATTAAAAATTCAAGGTAATTCAGCAGAACAAACACAACTGAAGTGCTGATGCAGATTTTTTTTCTAATAAAAAGCTAATAAAATTTCATGGGCCCACACTTTAAATGGTAAAAAACAAAGTCCTGTGTAGCACAAACTACAGTTAAAAATGAATGTATTTCAAGCACATGACTTGGATCATAACCCTGAAAATACTCCTCCCCACCCTTGTGCCCATAAAAAACCAAATTACTAAACTTTAGGGAAACAAAACTATGTGTGAATACTTTTTTTTTTTTTTGGAGATGGAGTCTCACTCTGTTGCCCAGGCTGGAGTGCAGTGGCGTGATCTCGGCTCACTGAAAGCTCTGCCTCCTGGGTTCACGCCATTCTCCTGCCTCAGCCTCCCAAGTAGCTGGGACTACAGGCACCCACCACCATGCCCGGCTAATTTTTTGTATTCTTACTAGAGACAGGGTTTCACCGTATTAGCCAGGATGGTCTCGATCTCCTGACCTCGTGATCTGCCTGTCTTGGCCTCCCAAAGTGCTGGGATTACAGGTGTGAGCCACCATGCCTGGCCTGAATATTTTTATTAACTAAAGTTACACTAAAAACTTTGGGGATCAGTGGTTATAAAACAAATCACAGATAAGAATAAGAACTATTCTATCAACATCTAACGAGATTCTCAAGACAGCAATAACAATTACAACTTTATAATCTTGGATTTATATAATTTCTAAAAATATTTTAAAAACTGCTTTCACATATATTATCTTATTTGATCATCCTATCAGCTCTTTGAGGCAGGTAAAGTATTTTACAGTTGAAGTGACCAAATTTCTGAAAGTAAAAAAACAGCTTATTTAGAAATAGTGTAAATTATCAGCGCTAATAATATGATTAAGGCTTACAGACTCTAGCATGTTTTCTGCCAATTCACTGTGTCACAGTGAAAAAAAAAAAGTAACAAGGCATGGTATTTTTTAATCCAATGGTATTGACATGAAAGGCCTATTTCCCAAATCCGTATTCAGCACAAAAGCTGGAAGTGACTGCACATTATATGACAGAACCAAAAACAAAGAACATCAAAAGGTTACAAACAAAAAGATGAATTTTAATCACATTAAATACAAAACTGGCCCCAAATTGTTTAAGTATATAAGAGGGAAAACTTAGCTTAAGCCTTTCTTCAAAACTACTTATCAGATACCTATTATGTGGAGGCTGCTATGTTAGAGCAGTAAATAAAACACACTCTATCCTCAGATCACTCTTATACTCTAAGGAATATGATGGACACCTGCTGCCCCAGCAACCATTTATATGCACAGCGTTAAGATGATAATTATATTCCTCTCTCCAAAAAAAAAAAGCATGTCTAACCATGAGAAGCAACAGCCTTGGTGCTGAATGCAGCAGGAAAAGTGTGCTAAATTCTAGTAAAATGTTTTAAGGAGGACCCTAGCAATCTATGATAGGTTTAGAAGAGAGTCATCCAGCAGGTCAGTGGTGTGGAATCCACATCCGATGAGGAATGGTCCTAAGAATGGGGTCGGGGGCAGGGCGGGATGGTTACATTAAAAGCTAAGGTCAGACATGACAGCTGTCTTCAAATGTTTTGAGGGCTGTCAGTGGAAGAGAAAGGGAGTTGACTTGTTCTCTGCAAGCTATGTTGCTCCAAGTCAGTTATAACTCACTGGGAGGATGAACATTCTAGGCCCCAGAGCTAACAACAAAACAGGTGATGTCTTCTCTTGTGGGAGATATTTAAGTTGTAGACAGGTGAACATATACCTGGGATGTGATAGAAGAGATTCACTTACTCAATGATAAATTATATTAGATGATGCCTAAAGTTCATTTAAGTAGATCAATAACAAATTTAAATACATGTAGGGAGGAGAACTTAACCAGGATATTAAAAACAAAAATCTTGCCAGGCATGGGGCTCACATCTGCAATCCCAACATTTTGGGAGGCCAAGGTGGGCGAATCGCTTAAGCTCAGGAGTTCGAGACCAGCCTGGACAACGTGGCAAAACCCCATCTCTACAAAAAAAAAAAAAAAAAAAAAACAACGAAAGTTAGCTGGCCGTGGTGGCACACCATAGCCAGTAACTTGGGAGTCTGAGGTGGGAGGATAGCTTCAGCCTGGGAGGTTGAGGGTGCCGTGAGCCAAGGTCGCACCAGTGTACTCCAGCTTGGACAACAGAGTGAGACTGTTTCAGAAGAAAAACAAATAAACAAAAAACTTGTAGGTGCTTCTTAGTGGAAAAGAATAATAGATTTGTTTACAGTTTTATGAAGAAATAAGTAGCATTATAAAATAACACAACAGATTTTTATTATCTTAAGGAGTAGATAATAATTATCTTAAGGAGTAGAATCAAGAATTATATCTTAAGGAGTAGAATCAAGAAATGTCCCTGAAGTGTAGGCTTATAACATTAACACACTTTACTGGACAAACTTTTATTATTGTGCATACTGACTGAACTTTTATTTCATGATAAAGTTAGGAAAGTTAACTGGGAATTATTAGATTAGACCTTTATTACAAATATTTCACAATCCAATTAAACTTGAACAAGTGAAAATACACCTTTTGCAAATGAAGGCACATATAAACAGAAACAACAAGCAGCCAGAAGAAACATTCACAGTGTTTGCTAACTATATAGTTTTTTCATAGGTTTTGAGTGTGCTGAATACATAGAATACACATGTATGTGTGTACACACACAGATATATACATTTCTATATCACTGAGCTGTACCTCTTCTCTCAGCATCACATTTCTTCCTAAAAAAAAAAGTGACTGCTGTGGCCTTCATAACCTACTTCTGATTAAAATATGCAGTATATGCAACTGTGGTTCCAAAAGAGGATGAGGCATATTTTGCTGTAAGGTACTATTAAATCATGGAACGCTCACTGATACCTAGTCAAGCCCTCTAACTGTAAGAAACACAGAATCTGCTGCAAGACTTATTTCTCTTCTTGAAAATCTCCATGGATAAACATTATATGATCTGCCTCAGCATTTAATGATTCTTACATTAAGATTTTTCACAAATCCATTCTCTTCTTTTAATCCATATTCTACTTTTTCTTCCTTGAGCAGTCTGTCATGAGCACGAGACTTTGTCACTTTTAGTCCATAAAATTGAAAACAGTAGTTAAGAACAGAGGCAAAAGACATGAAAATATAGTAAGAGGATTACTCTCTAGCCTATACATGTTGAATGCCCTTTTTTTTTTTTTTTTTTTTAAGAGACAGGATCTCACTCTGTCATCCAGGTTGGAGTGCAGTGGTCATGGCTCACTATAGCCTCGAACTTCCAGGCTCCAGTGATCCTCCCACCTCAGCCCCCTGAATAGCTGGGATTACAGAAACATGCCATGATATCTGGTAATTTTTTTATTTTTTGTAGGGACATGGCCCCACTATGTTGCTCAGGCTGATCTCAAACTCCTGGCCTCAAGTGATCCTATTGCCTTGGCCTCCCAAAGTGCTGGTATTATAGGCATAAGCCACTGACCCAGCTGTTGCATGCCTTTCAATACAACTGGGTATGTTTCCTTTCTTTAAATAACACTTGAAGTCACCTTGTGGTCAGCTATCACTCCCTGGGGGCTTCTGTTTAGCTAGTTGTCCTTCCTTACTCCCCCATCCAGCATGTTTCTGATATCACTGTCATAGCATTCTAGTAAGTTTAGATGAAATTAGATAAATAATCTCTCCCAAGGCAACTTCTGTCAAACAGTCAAATTATACTGTTTCAGTAAACTCAACAAAGTGCTAACACTTTTCAAAATGCCATTTTCAAAGCATTCATCTGTTCAGTACAAAATGACTTGGTGAGTTGTGGCTAACAGGGCTGCTAGACATCTAGTTCTCAGATAAGGTGAATAATGTATTTTCAAAATTTTGTTTATTGCATAAACTTCAAGATTTTGAAACTCGTGTTATCTGGTCATGAGGTTATTTATTCGCCCTATTCTAAGTACTTCAATTAATAAAGACATAATGCAATTTTAAATATTCTGAGTTTCCCTAAGGAAAAGCCTCCAATAGGATATATGTAAGCAAGTAAATGTATCAAAACAGTATGCTCTGGGATAGACTGGAATGACCCAGTTTTTCTTCTGTAGAGATGGTAACAATAATATCACAACCAGTGAACTACAGAAAGATTGCAAGAGAAAATTTTAGTTTTAATGAGGTTGGGCGTGGTGACTCACTCCTGTAATCCCAGCTACTTGGGAGGCTGAGGCATGAGAATCACTTGAACCTGGGAAATGGAAGTTGCAGTGAGCTGAAATTGCACCACTGCACTCCAGTCTGGGTGACAGAGTGAGACTGTCTCAAAAAAAAAGACAAAGTTTTAATGAGACAGCAGTAGCACTTATAACACATGGGTTGAACAAAATTAACTAGCTTTCCATTTATTAAACAGTTTAATACATATATTTACAAATACGTTTCAGGTAGATTCTTCTGATATATAAAAAGCCGTAAAAGAAATTCTAAGTTTGCTAGGAAAGAGGAAAAAGACTAGATATTTTCCTGATTAAAATAGGAATGACCAGTAAAAAAGAAACGTGAATTTACCATTATGGACTTTAAATACCAGCCTAAAGGTATAGATTTGTCTATAATTAGATTTTGTAGTAAGTTTCCTTTCATGAAACCTCTTTTACTTAAAAGGAATTAGGTCAGATTTTTACAAGGCTTGTAAGGGTATCTGTGACATATTTATTCAAATTCTTGTGTTCCATTTAAAACATGCCCTTCTACCTTCCTACAGCAAGTGCTGAATAAGAGTGACCACAATTGCTGACTACCACTGGCAACAAGTAACGTTTACTGTGGCTCAAATGGAGATAACATATACTTCATTCATTCATTCACTCCTTCTTCAGGGCCTGTGCTAGGTTCCACAGTGGGAGTTGGCACAAAACCATGCTCCAGATTTTCAGACTGGTAGGGAAGATAAGACATATATACCTAAGTAACTATTAAGTAGTATTAGGGGAGAGAGACAAAAACCTGCTATAATTCAGAGAAGGAATGTGGACAAATCTAGTCCTTAACCCAGTGTACTTGTAAGGTAAAAATACATCTTTCAAGAGTATCTAAGTGACATTCAAAAACTTACTTGCAATTGAAAACAACAGTAGAACTTATAAATTCTGTGGTTGTTAAGGTGGCCACATCAATTCTATCTTTCAATTCTGGCCTTAATTTAGAATTCTGCTTTCCTTTCTGTCCAACATAATTGTTTTCAATACCAGACTGGTAAAATATGGTTTTGACTAGGGTCAATCACATCAATTTTAAGATTTAAAAGATGAATAATTTTCAAATACATTTTTCCCTGATTATAAAATTAAAACATGCTCATACAAATCCAGACCAAAAAAAAGAGATTAAAAAATTAAATTCATTCTTAATCCTCCACCCAGAGATAAAGCTGTTATCACATTAAATGGAAAATACATAAAATTTAATGGAATGTACTATCTTATAATGAAAATTCTACACTTAATTTAAGGGAAAGAAATCTGTTCTTTATGTACTCATGACTATGTTCTTGTAAAATCTCACAGATGCTAACTTGACATACAGTATCACACAAAAAAAATCTGAATGTAATGCCATGAATAAGAAGATTTGTAAACTAAGACTGTTCCACCAGAATGTTGTACAACTGCTAAATTATGAAGTTATACCAGAATAAAATTTTAAAAAAATTCTGGCTCTGGCTCAGAATACTTGCCAAAATTGTTCAAAACTCCAATGTAGGATGCCAGTGTGTACAACAGTGCACAGTATTTTACTCTGTATCTAATTATTACTTTGGACAACTGGGTTTTCCAGGCAAAGCATGTGTACAGAGAAGAGGGACTGTTGGCAGGATGGTGTAGAACAGGGATTTCCAGGCCTTCTTTGTTCTTAGCACTCCTAGCATCTCAGTAATTTTTTCACAGTGTTCCAAGGCCAAGAGAAACAGCTAACAATCCCATTAATCACATCATTTGGTTCAAACTATTTAATAACATGTATGATATGTCCTAACAATTTAGTAGCCATTAAAAAAATACCCATAAGCTGAAAGAAATATATTTTTATTTCATCCTTAAAGAACCACAATTACTTATTGATGAGATGTGTGCACTGATGCGCACTGCAAGACTTTTAAAAGTTTTGGAATCAGACTGGACACCCCCACCCTCATTTTGTGTTCCACACTAATTTTTGTGTGGTACTTGTGTGGTACTTCCTTTTTATCACAGCAACTGCCAAAAAATTACTTTGCAAAGATATGATGTCATCGAAAAGAATGCAGCAGAATCTAATGCTGAAACTGGGAACTTCTCTGAACTAGAGGTTCAACCAGTATCTGACAGATGTTGCAGATCCCTGTGCTGCCCTTGTGAGCTTACTGAGGCACTCCAGGGTGGCTGGCTTGGTGCAGGGGTTGCTAATTTTGAGTATAGGGCAATCTTATCCCTTTGCCCTATTATCACTGTAAAAGTGGTAGGAAATCCCAAATAAATGGCTGTCCTTGAAAGATTTGATGCCTCTGATGTGTAAACTGCTGGTTCTTTTATTACAGAGTATAGAGATCCAAAGTGGGATATTCCTTACATATAATGTAGACCAAAAACACCTGCCTTCTCAAAGATTCCCATGGAACATACATGCCACTGGGCAATAGGTCCCCATGGAGTCACTTTCAGACTCTTATTTATTTCTACTCACACAAATGCTTGTTATAAATGACTGTTACAATCTTACAATCTACCAAATAATCCTATAATTAAATATATAATGCAAAAGGTGGCTGAATATTACTTGCAAATAATATAAAATATGCATCTTAATATTTTGCTGGAAGAAAGGAAGGAGCAATAACAGAGTCTCTGGTTTATAAGCCAATAATAATCTGTCATAGTAATTTTAAAAAGATCCCATGGTAGGCAGAGTAATGCCCTCCCCCCCCTAAAGATATTCATGACAATCTCTGGAATTTGTGAATATGCTATTTCACAAGACAAAGGGGATTAAGGTTGAAATGGGACTAAGGTTGCTAATCAGCTGGCCTTAAAATTGACAGACTTTTCCAAATTATCTTGGTGGGTCCAATGTAATCATAAGCATCCTTAAAAGTGGAAGAGGAAGAAAGAGGAAGGCAGAAGGGAAGGGTTCAGAAGCAGATGTAACGATGGAAGAAAGGCACAGATAATGCAACGTGAAAAGGACTTGACCCAAGGTTGCTGGCTCTGAAGGCAGAGGACAGAGCCATAAACAAGGAATGTGGGTGACCTCTAGAAGTTGGAAAAGGCAAGGAAAAAGATTCTTCCCTAGAGTCTGTTCACATTTTGATTTTAGCCCAGTGAAACCTGTATTGAACTTCTACTCTACAGAAATGTAAGATAATAAATTTCTGTTGTTTTAAGTTGCTAAATTTGCATAACTTTTACAGCAGCAATAGAAAATAGACTCTGAATTGATGATATTAATAATGACAACAAAAACAACAGCAACTAAAAATGTTTCAGGTCCATTAGATAAGCTAAGTAAGCTGGCTGTAATATACTTTCAACAGGTATTTCCAGTAAGTTTTGCTTTGTATTAATGATGGAATAAAACTAAATGTAAAATAAACCTATAGGGGCTGGTTCAAATAATTTTACTAAAGTATACCATAGTTTTTTGCCTTGTTAATGATTATTATTATTTAACAGTGATATAATGACTATAACCAAGATAAAAATCTTTGTATTATGCTCTGATAGAAATTTTAAGCAAATATAAGCATTTCCATGCTCTATTTGTTAAGGCTAAAGATTATACTTCTTTTCCATGTGAAAAATACCAATTAAAATATTTTTAGTTATTTTTTGGACTCTTAAGATGATGGTTTGATGACTGGACAAGAGAAACTTTTCTGTATATTTAACAATTACTTACAGAAAGCAAGAAGAAGTCCTACTGTCAGAGTTATGTACACTTCTGTGAATGAAAATATTTATTAAAGGTTCAAAAATAGCCTATGCTCACCTGTGGTTAAAGGTAGGTGTGTGATGCTGTTCAAACAGGTCAGGGTGAACCACGTGGATGACAGTGTAGCTCCCGAAAACAGGAGGAGAAGAATTAGTTTCAGCATACCCCTGATAAAATCTGCAAACCTAAAAACAAAAACGCTCTATTAATTCTAGTGGGATTTAAAAGTACTATTTAAGCAAATGACACACTTTCACTAACAACTACTTGAGGAATTTTCCATATATTCTTTTAAAAGACAGTTTTCAGTGTTTTTTTAAAACAAATTTTCTTGTATGATGTTACTTTGTGATAATTCTTTTTTCTCTTATAAAACACAAAAAACGGCATCTTTGTTCAGGATCTATAATTTATAGGATATATTCTGAGTGTTTACTTTTTTTTTTTTATTTTTTTTTATTTTTAGAGACAGGATCTCACCATTGCCTGGCTGGAGTGTAGTGATGTGATCACGGCTCACTGCAGCCTCACCTCCCAGGCTCAAGCAATCCTTCCACCTCAACCTGCTGAGTAGCTGGGCTAATTATTATTTTTTTGTGTGTGTACAGGGTTTCTCTATGTTGCCCAGACTGGTCTTGAACTCCTGGGCTCAAGGATCCTCCCACCTCAGCCTCTCCAAGTGCTGGTATTACAGGCATGAGCCACCATGCCCAGTTGATTCTGAGTTTTTAAGTGCCACTGTCATTTTCTTTATATTTTTCTATACTTTCCAAACATTCTATAATGAACATGTATTATCTTAGTTTTGAAAATCAGGCTAACTTGTTGACATGAACTTGCAAAGATCTCTCCCAAAATTCAAACTCACTTAGAGAACAAACACAGATGCCTACACCAGAGCCTCTGAGGTCCTATGTGACCTGCTGCCTGGCCCTGCTCTCTCTTTTTCTACTGTTCTCCAGTTGGATGGCCATGTTTCTGTTTCTCATACATGCCATGGTTGCTTACCACAGCAATATGTAGCTTCCGTACTTGTTCCGTCTGCCTGGAATGCTGGTACCACTCGGATCTTCACATGTCTTACTCCTGTTTACCCCTCAGGTCATTCAGGTCTCAGTTCAACAAGGCCCTCTGGGCTCAGTGAAGAAGTCTTTCCCCATCCCACCTCCACTTTCTATTTTATTTCTTCATAGCACTTTCTCTATTGGAAACTGTCTTGTTTTTGCATTTATTTTTGTCTTCCCTACCAGACTGTAAACTTCCTGAGAACAAAACACACACGGCATCTGGAATAGTGAATATTATTCTTTTAAACTTGGGACTTTTATAGCATTTTAAGTTTTCATGTTTGAGTCTTCATGAAACTAAAGGGCATCTGGTAGAGATGCTTATCATTTAGCTATGCCAAAAAAATTTTCCACTTGCCAGCTGCTTTTCCTCACCTGTGGATTAACTGTTGATTGTACGGGCACAATCCTCTGGCTGCACAATTTATTCTGTCCTTCAGAACTGTTCCTCTTATAGAATAGCTGATCCCATCTCAAATACAACATTTACTATATTCTCTTCACTTTTAATTTTCTAAAGTTGATTTACATTTCTATTGTAATTATGTGACTGTCCTTCTTAAAACTTTGAATACTATCTTCTGTTTTGTACTTATTTGACATGATATGGTTAATCATGTTTGTGTTTTCTAGAATAAAATGACTTCCTATGAGAGCTGATGCCATCTTTTGGTGGGAAAAATGAATGCACTTTTGCCCAGTGACTTAAATTTGTCCTCAAGCAGAAAATTCTTAGGTATGCTGAAAAAGTTTCCACAGCTTTACAAAATATTCCTCAAGAAAATCCAAAAGACTGTTTTAATCCCACGCTTACCTAACAGTTTTCAGATTTACATTTTGGTATGCTGCATAAACTTATTTGTCAGATACAGAGATGACAAGGTATAAGAGAATAAAACAGGCTTTTAGTACAAATCAGAGTTGAATTGCAAGAAAGTTTCACAGAAACTGATCATACAAGAATAAACCGACAGCTGTAGTCTGCTATTTTTGGAGATCCAGTCCTTTCGAATAGGCTGATACCATTGAAGTGTATTATTAGGACCAAGAAATATCTTTAATAGCAGTCTTTAATTACAAAAATATCACCCAAAGCACTCATGTATGTCTACAAGGTAGCACTGTCCTAGGGAATCCCAAAACACAGTGTCAAGGAAAGTAATTTTAAAATTGATTTTAGGGCTAGGAGATAACTGAAATTGACTTCAGATCCCAGAGTAAGGGTAGTATTTTTTTAGAACTTCCATTTCAACAAATTAAAAGCAGAAAAGTCCTCATTCTAAATTTTCCCTTTAATTATATCTATATCTAGTTAAAATTAAGGGGTATAGAAGGAAAATAATGACAAAGGAGCATTTGAGACATCATTTTTGATACATAATTGTTCCCCCTTTGACCAATTTGGTGCTCAGAATAGGATGTGATCAATGACTCACTATAATTGGCTTGGAGATTTAACTAGAAAAATGAGGTATGATTCTTGTCAAAATAAGACATGTCAATGTGTTTTTAGTATCAGTGATTTCCTACAAATACTATATTCCCCTTCTGCTTCTTTAGCTTTTAGTTTTCTTATATTTTCCTAATACTTCAAATAAAGTGATTTAGAAATTACAATGTCAATTTATTCTTTCAATATCCCTGAAACACTATGTGAACCATAAAGTCTAGGTATAACATTATCCCGTATCAATTATATTCAAGTATTTAGATATTGAGGTGATATATGGATCTTATATTTGATCTTCCCAAATATATAATTAGATTCTCCTCTTCATGGTAAAGTTGATTGCCTAATTTTGTTTTTGAGCAGAGTAAAATGATTTGGGAAGTGAATGAATATTATCTCTTTGGAAACACCAAGAATAGTTTTATAGGCAGTTGCCTAAGAGAGTAACATTTTAATTCTTTTCCTTTTTTTTTTTTTTTAGAACGAATGGGACCTTTTTCCTACTTCTGACTCATTCTAACAATGTGTTGTTGTAATAGGTTATGATCAAAGAGAGTGTGATGAAACTGAAAGTCTTCACAGACATTTTGCATCAAAAAGGGATAACCATAGGAAAATACCAGCCAAAAAAGACCATAAATAAATAACGTCTGCTCATCAGGACACTGCCTGTTCATGGAAAGTTCTATTGACACTTTTACAAATGATTTCTTCTCAACCCTTTTAGTCTCCACGGCTATTAATTTGTCTTTATTATTATATTACCTTTTTTGGTCTCCATTTGTAGATGTTGTTCTCCAATAATATGGAAAGAGGCACCTTAACTACACTGGAAATACATTTCCAGTCTCCAGAAAAAAACACTTGAGGAAGGGACTACTCCAGAGAAACTTTCTTACAGCAGCAAATTCTTTTTTTTTTTTTTTTTTTTGAGATGGAGTCTCACTCTATTGCCCAGGCTGGAGAGCAGTGGTGCAATCACGGCTCACTGCAACCTCTGCCTCCCGGGGTTCAAGCAATTATCCTGCCTCAGCCTCCCTGGTAGCTGGGACTACAGGTGCTCATCACCACACCCAGGTAATTTAGTGTTTTTAGTAGAGACAGGGTTTTGCCGTGTTGGCCAGGCTGGTCTTGAACTCCTGACCTCAGGTAATCCGCCTGCCTCAGCCTCCCAAAGTGCCAGGATTATAGGCGTGAGCCACCATGCCCGGCCTGTTAGCAGCAATTCTATATAACGCATGTGAATTTTCTTGTAGTCTGAACAAGTACCCCTTTCTGACCTTTGCTTGTTTTACTTTTCCCTGAATTGTAATGTTTACTTAGGGGAGCCTATTTATCTTTAGGCTTTTTCCCCCCGCTCTGTCCACTCACAAGTTTAACAAAATATTCTCACCTTGCCATAGCTATTCCAACAACACAGCCTCCAACTATGGACCAAAATCCAATCCAGCCAGCATCTACCTGTTAAGAAAGAAGCAGACACATTTAATACAAGACGATCATACTGCAATATAAAAGGAATGAAAAAAAGTCCTCTATAATCAATATGTTAGTAGCTAAATGGATGAAATAAAAGAATTCATGTGTAACTAATGTATACAAACATCTAAGAAAATATGTCCTTGATTAACTGTTTATTGGAATATTGAAAACAAAATAATCAATGTCATCAAATAAATATTTTCAAGTATGTACTACATGCCTAATATTGGACTAGGAACTCTTAAAATAAGAAAAGGATGGAAGATAGTCACAGCCTGAAAAAGTTTAAATATAACCAACATAGGAAACTGCTAGGTAATAATTAGATGCTAAAACATGGGGCAACAACTAAAAATGTATCAGGAGGTGGAAGGCAGGGAGAAATGTGGGGCTGAGCAAGAGCGTAGACAGAGAAAAAGAAGTTGAGCTGGGTTTCAAATGTATAGCTTGTTCCCCTCTTGAGAAAACATTTCCAGCCCTGTCATTTACTAACTGTGTGACTCTGAGCAAATTATGTCTTTTTACCTGTAAAATGGATTAAATGAGATAATTTGTGTACAGTACCCAGATCAGCGGCCAGGACATAGGAAGTGCTCAATAAACATTAGCTGTTATTATTATTACTAACTGATGAGGCTTCTCCATCTATCTTGTCTCTTTCCTGCTTGTGTGGCCACATTTTTTCACAGCAATCTACGAATGCTGCCTACATTCCTCATCACTCCTGTATCTTTAACTCTTATTATGACTTGGCTTCTGTCCCAACTCATACTCTAGGTCTCAGTTCCTGCATTAGTGGAATGGGGATAATAAAGTTTTTCTGAGGGTTAAATAAGTTAATAAATGTAAAGTGCTCAATGCATGTTAGTTGTTATGAACGAAATTTCATGTCTCTAATAATACTGGTTCCTCTTTCTCCTTCCCACGACCACCATGCTTGCTTTTATTATCTTCTTACTTCTTGACCCCTGTAAGAGCTTCTTAAATGGTCTTCGCAATCTATTTTGCTCACTGTTGCCAGAATAATTATCCTAAGCATTCCGTGTCCCTGCTCAGAAATAGTTACTGGTTTTGAGGTTGCAGGACAAAGTCCAAACTTGACCTGGCACTTGAGCATTGCCCAAACTAGCTTCTACCTTTTGTTGTTTTTTGAGTCATATTTTTCTTTTTCTTTTTTTTTTTTTTTTGAGACAGAGTCTTGCTCTGTCGCCCAGGCTGGAGTGCAGTGGCACGATCTCGGCTCACTGTAAGCTCCGCCTCCCGGGTTCACACCATTCTCCTGCCTCAGCCTCCTGAGTAGCTGGGACTACAGGCGCCCGCCACCATGCCCGGCTAATTTTTTGTATTTTTTTAGTAGAGACTGGGTTTCACCGTGTTAGCCAGGATGGTCTTGATCTCCTGACCTCGTGATCCGCCCACCTCGGCCTCCCAAAGTGCTGGGATTACAGGCGTGAGCCACCGCGCCCAGCCTTTGAGTCATATTTTTCATTACACTTGTGACAGGGATTGCCAGCTGTCCACCAAACGATTTCTTCTTCTACCTGGGTACTTAGCTAGATGACAGGTCCCAGTTCCTAGCTGGAACAGGTGACCATGTGTCAGTTCTTATTAATGGAAGTGAGCATAAGTGAAGTGTGCCACCTCCAGGTTAGAACTTGGAAGAAGGTGTATGCCTCCTCCATGCTTTCTCTCCCTTCCCGCCAGCTGCAATCTGGATGTAGCTGCCCAGCTGCAATCTGGATGTAGCTGCCCAGCTGCACCCATGCATATAATGACAAGGTCCTAGGGGACAGAAGAGAATACAAGTGGAAGCAGCCTCGGTCTCTTAAATCAGTGTGAGGAAAAGAGCTGTCCAAACTGGACAACTGTCCTAGATTACACACGCTGTCCCAGATTGCAATGTGAATGACAAATAAATTTTTCTTAAGTCTCAGAATTTTGGAGGTCTACTTCTCCCAGGAGCATAGCCTACTCTAAGCAATACAGTAACTTTATATGAGTCTTTTGCTCTATTGGTGTTTGCTGCCAGAAGCAAACATGAAGGCTCTCAGGAGAAAGATAACATCCTGAAGCTTAAATTATCTCTCTATAGTTTTTCATACTATTGGCATTTGAGGCAAGAGAATTCTCTGTTCTGTAGGACCACTCCTCTCATTGCAGCACATCTGGTATCTATAATCCAATGCCCACTAGGCTCCCACAAACACTTCCTTCTATCCTCTAGGTGAGTGGGGTCATGCTCTAGGTTAAGGACCACTGCATATCTGGCTGTACTGATGCTGGTACTTTCAGAACATTTAGTACTTTTCTACTTGCTTTGTTCATGACATTTGCCCTAGTTAATACAATTCTACCCAATACTTAATTTAAAAATTTAAAAAATTGCTTTCATTTAATTTTAAATTCTACTTTATTTAATAACTGATATGATTCAGGGTCTCTATCTCTCTCAGAGTTTGTACCAAGAAAAGATACTTGGAAGGACTTCTTAGGGTTTACAACATGAAGCACAGATCTGCCAAATCAATATCATTTTTTGTGTGAGTGACATGGGGCCTTACTCTGTCACCCAGGCCGGAGTATAGTGGTGCAATCTTGGCTCACTGCAGCCTCCGCCTCCTGGGCTCAAGTGATCCTCTCATCTCAGACTCCCAAGTAGCTGGGATTACAGGCGTGTGCTACCGCGCCCAGCTAATTTTTTGTATTTTTGGTGGAGACAGGATTTTGCCATGTTGCCCAGGCTAGTCTCAAATTCCTGAGCTCAAGTGATCCACCTGCCTCACCCTCCCAAAGTGCTGGGATAACAGGTGTGAGCCACCATACCCAGTCAAAATCAGTATCATTTAAATGGGTGCTACACTTTTCCTTAACAGAACTGAGCATACTTGGAATACCTGCCATCCAGAAAAACAGGTGAGAAAACTAAAGGAAGGCTTTCTTATAGTAAAGGTGCTGCTATGGTCTGAATGTTGGTGTCCCCCACAAATTCACGTGTTGGAACTTAATCCCTAAAGTGATCATATTAAGAGGTGGGGGCCTTTAGGAAGTAATTAAGGGATGAGTGCCCTTATAAAAGAGGTTGAAGGGAGCTGCCTTGCCCCTTTGCCACATGAGAATGCAGCAAGAAGGTGCCATCTTGGCAGCAGAGAGTGAGCCCTCACCAGATATAAATGAGTTGGAACCTTGATCTTGGACTTTCTAGCCTCCAGAACTGTGAGAAATAAATTTCTATGATTTATAAATTACCCAGTCTAAAGTATTTTGTTGTGGAAGTCTGAACAGACTAAGGCACGTAACTAGGTAATTTAGATTAGTATTCTGGTTGAGAACTAGAAAATCTGGGGAAAATTTTATCTGAAGCCATCAGAGAGCCAAGAAAATAATCCAGAATTCTGAAACCATGATCTAGGATGGGAAGATAATCTGAAGAGATAAGCACGGTATTTGGAGACAATTTTCCTTTAGGGTTGTCTGCTAATTTCAGACAAGGTGGCTAAGAGACTGAGAAGTTATTGACAGCCTCACTGACCTAGAAGAAAAAATATGAGTTTAGGGCCTGCTGTGGGGTGGCTTTGTAAAAACCCTGGGTTTTAACTGGGCACTCTGAAGGGCTGTACCTAAGAGTAGGAGGAACTAGAAATGGAACAGCCTCCTGAGGGACTAAAGCCCAGCTTTAAATGATCTCAAGCTCTGAAACTAGATTAAGGTGATTCCCAGACTTCTGCCAGAAAAAATATAAATTCTCTCTGAAGGAAAACAATATCATCTTGATAAATTATCTCCACAGCTTTTCATGTACTATGTCTAGCACTCAATCAAAAATAACTGAATGCATAAAGAGATTTTTTAAAATTACCAAATATGAAACATATAAATAGACCTACAAGGGATCAAGATAATGGAATTATGAGATACAAATTTGAAATAACTATTTTTAATAGAGAAAAAATAAGATCAAGCATTTCTACTGAAATCTGTCAACTATAAAAAAGAACCAAAGACAGGCCAGGCGTGGTGGCTCATGCCGTTAATCCCAGCACTTTGGGAAGCCTAAGCAGGCAAATCACCTGAGGTCAGGAGTTTGAGACCAGCCTGGCTAACATGGCAAACCCCCGTCTCTACTAAAAATACACACAAATGAGCTGGGTATGGTTGTATGTGCCTGTAGTCCCAGCTACTGGGGAGGCTGAGGCAGGAGGACTGCTTGAACCCAGGAGGCAGAGGTTGCAGTGAGCTGATCACGCCACTGCACTCTAGCCTGGGTGACAGGGCAAGACTCCATCTCAAAAAAAAAAAAAAAAGAATCAAAGATAAACTTTATAAAATTTAAAGTAACTCATAGATGAATTTAATAGCATATTTGACACAGTTGAAAACTGAAATAGTGAGTTGGAAGAAAAGATAGCTAAAATATCCAGTCTGAAGCATAGAAAGGAAAAAGAATATGTCATAACAAAAAAAAGTGGGTGGGAGAAGAAAAGAAAGGCAAAAGGACACAGAGAATACAGTGTAAAGGTATAATGTATACAGTTAGAATACCCAAAAGAAATTAGAGAAAACAGAGCACAAGTTTTGAAGAGACACTGACTAGAAATTTTCAGAAATTAATGAGAGACATCAAGCTAACAAGACGACATTCAATAAGTTGTGTAAACCTCAAGTAGAATAAATTTAGAAAAAAAGCCACCTAGTTATATCATACCAAAGCAAAACTGCTGAAACCAATGATATACAGATAATCTTAAAAGCAGCCAGCTTTTAAATTTGAGAGCTAACTTCTCAATTAAAACAATGGAAGCCAGAAGAAAATGGATCTTTTTTTTCAAAGAACCAAAAGAAAATGACTGTCAACCAATAATTCTATGTCCAACAACAGAAAAACTCTAAAAATGAAGATAAAATGAAGACATTTTTAGACCAAAACAACAAAAAAATAAAATGCAAACACCAAACTAAAGAATTTGTCACCCACAGACCTGTACAATAAACAAACAAAAACACTAATGGGTGCTCTTTAGATAGAAGAAAAATGACTACAGATTTGAAGACTGAAGATAAAGAAATAACAAAATGAGTAAACATGAAGATAAATTCGAGTCAATGAATATCAACTGTGTAAACAATAATGTCTTGTGCAGTTAAAATATATGACAGTAATAGCCTGAAAGATGGGAGAGGGTTAAATGAAGTTAAAGGGTTCTAAAAACCTTAGATTATCCTAGAAAAGGTAAAATTCTAATTTGATAAGTCAAGTGTGCATTCTGTACTTTTTAGGGTAATCATTAAATAGTAAAAGAGTCTATAACTGCCAAGCTAATAGAGTGGGGGGAAATTAAAGTAATAAAAAATACTTAATCCAGAAGGTAGGAAAGATGACAAAAAGAATAGACAGGGCTGAACAAAATAAAGACCAATAGTAAGATGGCAGGTCTAAACCCAAACTTGTCAGTAATTGTATTAAATATAAATGCACTAAATACTCCAATTAAAACACAAAGATGGCCCGACATGGCCCACACTTTGGGAGGCCAAAGTGTAAGGATTGTTTGAGCTCAGGAGTTCCAGACCAGCCTGGGAAACATAGAGACTTCATCTCTATAAAACTTGAAAAAATTAGCTGGGCATGGTGGTGTGCACCTGTAGCCCTAGCTACTTGGGTGGCTGAGGTGGGAGGATCGTTTAAACCCAAGAAGTTGAGGCTCCAGTGAGCCATGCTTCTGCCACTGTACTCCAGCCTGGGCAACAGATCAAGATGCTGTCTCAAAAAAAAAAAAAATCAACTCAAAATGGATTAAAGATTTAATCCTTTTCCTGTTTGCCCTGAGAACACTCGCCAGAGGTGCTTTTGCAGCTGCAGCATTTACCCCAAGATATCTTTGCCATTAACTATCTTGCTTTTATGACTATTTTCACATCACTCTTAGTATATCAACTTTGGCGACAAAAGACATCATTCTACTTATAGCATTCTGTTTTTAGTAGTGGTATTTCCATTTACAAAATATAGTAATTCTCAACTGCTGAAAATGTCAAATCCTAGAAAAACGAGCATTCCTACGTGTGATATTAACATCGTTCTCAAACAGTCGTTGGCTAGAGATTTATTTGACGGATCCGATTTTTCTGAAATAGACGATTCTGATGATTCAGATGATTCTGATGTTAGTTCTATTTAGAAATAACTCCAAGAACAGTTTTTATATTTTCATATTGAAAGTCAGTCAGATTTGCTTCAGCATCAAAGAGCATGTTTATATAAAATTAAATGAGTGCTGGCAGTGAGCTGCACTTTTTTTTTTTTCTAAAAGGGAAAAGGGTTCAATGTAAATCTTGAAACTATGAAACTACTAAAAGAAAACATTGGGGGAACACTACAGGACACTGGTCTGGACACAGATTTTTTGAGTACAGCCTCAAAAACACAGGCAACAAAAGCAAAATCAGACAAATGGGATTACATAAAGCTAAATGGCTTCTGAACAGCAAAGGAAACAACAGAGGGAAGAGACAACTTACAGAATGGGAGAAATATTCACGAACTATGCATCCAACAAGGGATTAAGAACCACTGTCTATCTATAAGGAACCCAAGCAACTCAACAGCAAAAACACCAATCCAATTAAAAAATGAGCAAAAGACCTGAATAGACATTTCTCAAAAGAAGACATATAATGGCCAACAAATATACAAAAAGAAATGTTCAACATCACTAACAATCAGGGAAATGTACATCAAAACTACAATGAATAGCATCTCACCCCAGTTAGGATAGCTATCACCAAAAAGACAAAAAGTAACAAATGCTGACAAGGATACAGAGAAGGGGGAGTGCTTGGACACTGCTGGTGGAAATTAAAGAAGTATAGCCATTATGGAAAACGGTACAGAGGTTCCGTAGAAAACGAAAAATAGAACTACCATATGATGTAGCAATCCCATTTCTGGGTATATACCCAGTAGAAAGGAAATCAGTATATAAAAATCAGTATATAAAATCAGTATATAAAAAAGAAATCTGCACTCCCATGTTTATTGCAGCACAATAGCCAAGGTTTGGAAACAACTTAAGTGTCATCAACAGATGAATGCATCAAGAAAATATCGGATATATACACAATGGAATATTATTCAGTCACAAAAAAGAATGAAATCCTGTTATTTGCAGCAACATGGATGTTAAGTGAAATCATGTTAAGTGAAATAAGCCAGGTATAGAAAGACAAATATTGCACGTTCTCACTCATATGTGGGAACTAAAAAGGTGGATTTCAGGGAAGCAGAATGTAGAATGATAGTTACCAGCTGCTGGTGAAGAAGGGTGGGAGGATGAAGAGAAGTTGGTTAAGGGGTACAAAAATACAGTTAGATAGAAAGAGTGAGTTCTAGTACTTGATAGTACAGTAGGGAAATTACAGTTAACAACAGCTTATTGTATATTTCAAAATAGCTAGAAGAGTTGTAAGTTCCCAACACAAAGAAAAAATAAATGTTTGAGGTGGATAGCACTCTTACCAATTTGATCATTATACACTGTGCACAGGTATCAAAATATTATATATCCCCCCCAAATATGTACAATTACATATCAATTTTAAAAATAAGAAAAATAAAATAAAAATTTTAAAAGCTGCTCAGCTTCAAAAAGTATCAAATACCTGAGAATAAAGCTAACAAACACATAGAAGGTATCTTTGCTGAAAATTATAAAGCATCATTCAGAGACATTGGGACCTAAGTAAATGAGGAGAAATATAATGATCATGGTTCAGAAAACTCAAATATTATAAAGGAGTTAATTTTGAAAATGATCTGTAAATATAAAAACTCTAACAGAAATCCTAATAAATCCTAATAAAGGGAGACATTTACTAAATATCAAAACTAGTACTTATTTATAACACTAGTATATATAACACAATTTGGTATTGGTGCAGGGACAGACAAACAGACTAAAGGAATAAAGTCTAGAAATACACCCGTGTATATAAGGTGACTTGCTTACAACAAAGATGAATAGAGGGCAGTGAAGAAAAAAAATGATCTTTTCAAACACTGATATTAGGTTAACAAATATCTATGGGGAAAAAAGAAACTTAAAACCTATCTTATAATAAATACAAAATCAATTCTAGGTTTAAATTCTAGGTAAATGTGACAGGTAAAAGAACAGAGCTCTAGAACAGCACTGTCCAACAGAACTTTCTTTCATGATAGAAATGCTCTCTATCTACACCGTGCAACATGGTAGCTGCTAGTCTCATGTGGCTATCCCGCACTTGAAAAGTGCTACTGCAACTAAGGAAGTGATTTTTTACTTTTATTTCATTTCAATTGGTTTAAATATCAATTAAGTTGAAGTTTATTTTGAATGTGGCTAGTAGCTACTATACAGGATGACACAGTTGTACAAGATAACATATTTATGAACTTGGAGCAAGCAAAGATTTATCTTTCTCTTTTCTGCATTATAGCCTCAGTCTGCTAAATCCAACATCTAGAGTATCTAAGAGTTGGTTTCTAATGATTGCTTTTTTAATTTTTTTAATTTTATGTATCTATATTAGAGACCACCGCACCCAGCCAAATAGGGGTCATACTTTCCTGTTTCTTTACATGTTTAATGCACTTTTTTTTTAATTGTATACTGGGCCGGGCATGGTGGCTCACGCCTGTAATCCCAGCACTTTGGGAGGCTTAGGTGGGCGGATCACGAGGTCAGGAGATTGAGCCCATCCTGGCTAACATGGTGAAACCCCGTCTCTACTAAAAATACAAAAAAATTAGCCGGGTGTGGGAGGCACCTGCAGTCCCAGCTACTCGGGAGGCTGAGGCAGAAGAATGGCGTGAACCCGGGAGTCAGAGCTTGCAGTGAGCTGAGATCGCGCCACGGCACTCCAGCCTGGGCGACAGAGTGAGACTCCATCAAAAAAAAAAAAAAAAATTGTATACTGTATGTTGTTGATGACACAATAAAGAGATTCTAGATTCTTTTATCTTTTCTAAGACGGTTGACTTTTGTTCTAGTAGGCAGTTCAATTACTAGTTGATCACCTTGAGCATGTGTAGGCCTCATTTTGTGCTTTATAAGGATAGATCTCCAAACTCTCTCCTCTTCAGATTTTTGTCTTTGTTTATAATGGGTCTACACTAGAGTAAGGCTTCCTCTACCTAGGGCATGGTCCTTGATTCTACAGTTTGGCTATTCTGGTTAACAAGTGTGAATGAGGTGTTACCATTCTGGCTGGGCCAGAACTCCAAGACAATCTTGACGTCTTCTATCTTTGTTCTGCTTTCAACCCATACCACTCTCTCTATTAAGCCTCCAGTAGTTTTGCCCTTTATAAGTGCAGCCCATTTCTCAGCCAAAGATTACTGGAGTCCCCCAAAGTCCTCTGGGGAGCCCTCTTCTGCACAGCTCTCTTCTTTACGTATCGGTAAGAAAAAGGCAGCCCAACAGTGGGCAAGAGACTCAAACTAGTATGTCACAAGAAAAAGATATTCAAAATATCCAATTCACACTGAAAAGACACCACAGAAGTCACTATGATGGCATACAACTGCACAGCTATCAGCATGTCTAAAGTGAAAAAGACTAATATTATCACACAAGTGGCAAATGATGTGGGATGATGAGAAATTTTTGCTGGTAGGATTACACATGGATACCACCACTTTGGAGAAGTTTGGCATCATCTACCAAAGTAGCATATACTATACGCAGCAGTTCCATTCCTAGATATGTATCCAGTAGAAATGTGTATAGAGATGCATAGAGACATGTAAGAGAGTGTTAATACAGCATTGTTTGTGGCTGTCAAAACTGGTTAACAATCCAATCCAAATGTTCACCAAAAGCAGAATAGACAATTTTTTTTTTTTTACTCATACAATAGAATATCACAGCAGTGTGTTTTCTTCTATTTACCTCTCCAAATTTCTCTCTCCTCCTTTCTACCATGCTATCTGGAAGCAAAGAGAAGGAATGCATGACATCAAGCTTATAGGTGAAATGTTTATTTTATTTTATTTTATTTTATTTTATTTTATTTTATTTTATTTTATTTTTGAGACGGAGTCTTGCTTTGTCGCCCAGGCTGGAGTGCAGTGGCACGATCTCGGCTCACTGCAAGCTCCACCTCCCGGGTTCACGCCATTCTCCTGCCTCAGCCTCCCGAGTAGCTGGGACTACAGGCGCCCACTACCACGCCCGGCTAATTTTTTGTATTTTTAGTAGAGACGGGGTTTCACCGTGTTAGCCAGGATGGTCTTGATCTCCTGACCTCGTGATCCGCCCGCCTCGGCCTCCCAAAGTGCTGGGATTACAGGCGTGAGCCACCGCGCCCGGCCAAAATGTTTATTTTTAAAGAAATGAAATACCCTTATTTGGAGCCCAGAGAGAAAGTCAGAAACTAGATGAAGAAATAGCTATATATTTGATGATGGGATCTTAATCTTCTTTATAAGGTATGAAGCAAGGATAAAGAATGGAGTCAACAAAACTAAGATTTCCTTCCTTTTTAAAAAAACCAGTAGTATCATTAATAATGCCCACAGAAATGTGAAATTCACAACTATTGTCAAAATCAAGGAGGAAAATCAACATTATTTTTTACCTATTCCATAAAGATCTTGCTTTTGCAACAATGGTATAGGACGATGTTTTACCCAGTCCTTGAAGCTAAAACCAAGAACACGTAACCAGTATTTATAAATTAAATGAACGAAAATACCTACAACATATAAAGAAATAAAATACTTACTTGGCTGACATGCGCTGGTGTTAAAATTAAGTCCAGAACTCCAGACCAGCCAGCAAATACACCAAGTGGTATGGCATATGCTAAAGCAATCATCAAAAATCGAAAATTGCTGTGAATGAGAAATAAAAGGAAACATTGTAACAAATTAAAAATCTAGAATAAACTTAGTCATGAAAAATGTATGTCATTTGGAAACTGGAACACCAGAATCAGAAAGTATCTGCAGAATGGCATTAGAAACTCAAAAAAAAAAAAAAAAAAAGTGCTGGAAAGGTAGCAGAGAAAAGGAAACGCATATACACTGCTGGTTGAAGTGTAAATTGGTTCAGCCACCATGGAAGGCAGTTTGGCAATTTCTAAAAGAACTTAAAAGAGAATTACCATTTGACCCAGCAATCCATTATTGGGTATATACCCAAAGGAATATAAATCACTCTACTATAAAAACACATGCACGAGTGTATTCACTGCAGCACTATTCACAATAGCAAAGATGTGGAATCAACCTAAATGGCCATAAATGGTAGACTGGATAAAGAAAATGTGGTACAAATACACCATGGAATACTCCACAGACATAAAAAAGAACAAGATCACAACCTTTGCAGCAACACGGATGGAGCAGGAGGCCATTATCCTAAGAAAACTAACACAGGAACAGAAAAGCAAATACCACATGTTCTCACTTATCAGTGGGAGCTAAACATCAAGTACATATGGACACAAAGAAGGGAAAAACAGACACTGGGACCAACTTGAGGGTGCAGGGTGGGAGGAGGGTGAGGACAGAAAAACTACCTATTGGATACTATGCTTATTATCTGGGTGACAAAATAATCTGTACACCAAACCCCCATGACATGGAATTTACCCATGTAACAAATCTGCACACGTACCCTGAGCCTAAAAGTTAAAAAATATATATGTATATATACACACATATACACATATGAATAACTACATATACACATATATATACAATATGTGTATGTACATGTATATATGTATATTCTTCAAGAAGCTCAAAGTGGCAAGCTTTATAAAATAAAAAATCTGTCAATTAATAAATTCAAGCTTCTTGAAATTTTTTTTTTTGAAGATGGAGTTCCACTCTTGTAGCCCAGGCTGGAGTGCAATGGTGTGATCTCGGCTCACTGCAACCTCCGCCTCCCGGGTTCAAGTGCTTCTCCTGCCTCAGCCTCCCAAAGAGCTGGAATTACAGGCACCTGCCAGCACACCCAGCTAATTTTTGTATTTTTAGTAGAGACAGGGTTTCGCCATGTTGGCCAGGCTGGCCTTGAACTCCTGACCTCAGATGATCCACCCACCTCGGCCTCCCAAAGTGCTGGGATTACAGGCGTGAGACATTGCACCTGGCTCGCTTCTTGAAATTTTTTATAAGAATAATATTTTGTTCATATTGTTTAAAATTCTCAATGTTTATTATACAGATAACCAATATTATTTCATCAAATGAGTAGGTAGTTTAAAAAAAGCTCTGGCCAGGTATGGTGGCTCATGCCTGTAATCTCAGCACTTTGGGAGACCAAGGTAGGAAAATCACTTGAGGCCAGGAGTTCAAGATCAGCCTGGGCAAGATAGTGAGACCTCACCTCTATAAAAATATATAAAAATTAGCCAGGTATAGTGTTGTGCACCTGTAATCCCAGTTAATTGGGAGGCTGAGGCAGGTGGTTACTGTGTGCTATGATCACATCACTACAATCTGGCAGTACTTGACAAATTAAGCTTAGACTATTTTATGACCTAGCAATCATGTTACACGGTCCGTTTTCCAGAGAAATTTTCAGGTCTATGGTGACGTGCATGAGGATGTCACTGCAGTAGTGTTTACGGTAACAATAAATTGGAGGCAATCTGGGTACACAATGAGAATGAGTAGATGAAATGTGATAGATTAATACCATGGAGTACAAAGAACTAGGTGTACACACAGCAGCAGGGGTGCATCTTGAAACAGAGTGCTAACATCACAAAATGAGAGTTGTCCAGATATTATATGCCTCCTGATGAAAGGAAGCAGCATCACTTACGAAGCGGTCTTGTAAAACAAAAACAAAAGCAAAAATAAAACCTGAATCACAACATACTTTACAGGAACCATAAAGGAGAGGGGAACATGTCAAACTATACAATGAGGAAATCAACAAAATCCAGATGTTGGGAATAAAAGTGCTGGCTCCTCAACAATTAAATTATAAGAAACAAAGAGCCATGTTAAGGAAACCTATAGATTCTAAGGCACTTTGGACCAATTGCAATGTGTGGCCCTAATGTGGAAACTGTTCAAACAAACTGTTAAATGTTTATGAGATAATTGAAAATTTAAACACTGATTTGATATTAGCAAATTATTATTTAAAAGTTTTTAGTTAAAATAACGGCACTATATGTTAAAAAGAGTCTATTTTTGACATATATTGCACATATTGAAATATTTCTGGATGAAATGGAGTTGTCATCTGGGATTTGTTTCATGATGCAGGAAGGTGGGAAGTGGGTGGTACAAAGATAAAACGAGACTGGTTGTAAACTCACTGACAATTGTTGATACCGACTTATAGGGGTTATACTATTCTACCTTTGTATATTATTGTAACATTCCCAAATAAAAAGTTAAAAAAAAAAACCATGTAGTGCTTAGTGAAAAATGTCAAACAGAATAATATCCACAATATGGCATAATTTAGATGAATTAAACATAGATGCATACAAAACAGTACACATACTGCAAAAGCACAGAGACAAAGAGATACACATTAAAGGCATCTGAGAGGTGGCCTGGGTTGGGGGAGGGAAATGGGAGAAGGAAATATAAACGACAAAAAAATAGATGAGTAAATGTGTTTACGTACTGGCAAATAATCTGATTAACTCAGAAAGCAATGATTTCAGGAATTCTAAGAGAGACTGGGGGTAATTACACTGGTAGGAAGGGAATGGGGCATGGCAGGCCCACAGAACTCCCCTGGAGAGCCCAAAGGTAGAAGCTGGCATTCATGCAGAGTAAGCAATAAAAGACAAAGGAATGTTAGGTACTGGTGAAAAGGACTCTTTATAGAGAAGGAAGATCTTACACTTTACGGTTTAAACAGAATGAAGAGTTTGACTCTAGGGTAATTAGAAGTAAACACAAGTCAAAGGGGTTGGGGGGACAATTTTAAGTTAACTGTTTTTCCTTGTCAGAACAATCCTGTACATAACTTCTTGGCTTAAAATCCTTCGGTGACTCATGATTTCCTACAGAATAGTCCAAAATTATTAGTATGTCATAATATGACCCCAATCTACCTCTCTACCCTTCTCTATTGCTATCTAACATCTGCAATCTTGTACATAACTTCTTGGCTTAAAATCCTTCAGTGACTCATTTCCTAAAGAATAGTCCAAAATTATTAGTATGTCATAATATGATCCCAATCTACCTCTCTACCTTTCTCTATTGCTATCTAACATCTGCAGCTAGGTTTGCATGGAAAAAAATTTACTTAAGTGGCATTGTTTTTAAAAAACGATCATTTTAAACTGTCATCTTACAAATGTGTGCCACTAATCACAATTCAACCTAACATTTTTTTTTACCTATTATGTGAAAGGCAATGTACTACGTGCTATAGAGAAGTGATTTTCAAAAACTTTTTACTGTACCCAGAGTAAGAAATTTATTTTTACTTTGTGACCTACCTATATGCAACATATATACTGAAACAAAAGTCTAAAAGAAGGTATCCTTATTACATGTGATGAAATAATATTTTCTATTCTATTTTATTCCATTCTATTTTGCTTAAGGAAAATGGCTGTCACCTCACTGAATTAGTTGGCTGTAAACCAAAGTTTGAAAAACAATATCACATAGCATTTGAAATGTGGCTGGTGCAACCAAGGAACTGAGTTTTTAATTTTATTTCATTTTAACTAATTTAAATCTAAATTTGAAGCAGAAGCAGTGAAAGTTACTTTTCCATTAAACGTAACTCTGTTTGGTAGGAATACATTTTACTTTAGCAGCTGCAACACTAAGATATTATTATAGTGTGCACGCTGGGGCATGTGTTGTCTCTAGTATTATAATCCATCACTGATATTGGCGTCAATGAATGGATTCAGTTCTAATTATTTTTTTCTACACACTGATGTGACATGTGACATTGTAATTTGTGTATTTGAATATTTCCTGTAGAAAGAAGAGACCAAAATAGAAGACGGCATGTTGCAAACTTCACAATGAACAGCAATTACAATTTGCTACAGCAGAGCAAAATAAAATGTCTGCTGTGGAAAAAAAGTTTAGAATAATTAAGTGAATAATATTAAAAGACATTTTAGCAAACACATGGTCAATTTTATAGACGTTTCTTTTCAGATCAAAAAAGAATCAAGAAAATTAGTTGCCTGAAATCAGAATTAAATGTCCAACGAACACTTAAATGATTTTTAACAGATCTGAACTTATAATTTGGCCAGCTATAAAACTGTTTGGATCCTTGTACAAAAAGAAAAGCATTTTAGATCAAGAGATGGTAAAGGAATTGTTTTTAGCTATGGAAATTTGTTAAAAATTACGAGGAAAAGAATAAAAATAGTATTCTACAGAAGTGTTAGATCTGCAGTTAAGCCCCAAACAATGGCCTATAGAATGTAAGATCCTTTCTAACGATAGCAAATATCTGTTGATTCAAAATTTCAGAAACTAATTATTTATTTTTAACTTAGGATAAACAGTGCAATACAAGAGACATTGCTCAATGCATACTTTTTCAACTGTAAATTTAGTGATATCTGAAATATTCCACTTAATTCTACTGGAAATCAAGTATTTCCAGTAAAAATTTAATGTCCAAATTGACATGTGCTTTAAGTGCAAAATATCCACTGAATATCAAAGATGTTATATGAATAACATATCTCATTAATAAGTTTTAATATTGATTACATGTTAAAATAATGTTTTAGATATGCTTGGTTAAACAATATGCTACTAAAATTGATTTTACTCATTTCTTAAAACTAATTTTACTTATTAATTTTACTTATTTCTAATTAATTTTACTTATTTTTCCTGTTAAAATAAGATTATTAAAAATTTTCAAAGATTTTTATCTCAAATATACAAAAAATTAAAACAAATTTTTAAAAATTTCAATAGCTTTTGGGGTACAAATGATTTTTGGTTACAAGGATGAACTGGATAGCGGTGAAGTCTGAGATTTTGGTGCACCTGCCACCTGAGTAGTGTACAGTGTACCCAATATGGAGTTTGTTACCCTTCACTCTCCGCCATCCTCTCCATTCTGAGTCTCCAAAGTCCACTATACCACTCTGTCTTTGCCTACCCATAGCTTAGTTCCCACTTCTAAGTCAGAACATACAGTGTTTGATTTTCCATTCCTGAGTTACTTCACTTAGAATAATGGCTTCCAGCTCCCTACAAGTTGATGTAAAAAGCATTATTTTGTTCTTTTTTACGGCTGAGTAGTATTCTATCGTGTATATATACTCATTTTCCTTTCCTACTCATTGGTCAATGGGCACTTAGGTTGGTTCCATATCTTTGGAATTGCAAATTGTGCTGGTATAAACATGTATGTGCATGTGCATACGTCTTTTTCATATAAAGACTTTTCTCCTTTGGGTAGACACCAGTAGTGGGATTGCTGGGTTGAATGGTAGATCTCCTTTTAGTTCTTTAAGGAATCTCCATACTGTTTTGCATAGAGGTGGTACTAACTCACATTCCTACCAGCAGTGTATAAGCATTCCCTTTTCACCACATCCATGTCAACATCTATTGTTTTTTGACTTTTTAATAATGGCTATTCTTGCAGGGGTAAGGTGGTATCTAATTGTGGTTTTAATGTGCATTTCCCTGATGATTAGTGATGTTGAGCATTTTTTCCTATGTTTGTTAGTGTTTGTATGTCTTCTTCTGAGAAATGTCTCCTGGTCATGACATTTGCCCACTTTTTGATGAGATTTTTTTTTTTTCTTGCTGATCTGTTTGAGTTCCTTGTAGATTCTAGATATTAGTCTCCTGTCAGATACAGAGTTTGCAAATATTTTCGCCCATTCTGTGGGCTGTTTGTTTACTCTGATGATTACTTCGTTTGCTGTACAGAAACTTTTTGTTTAATTAGGTCCCATTTATTTATTTTTGTTTTTGTTGCATTTGCTTTTGGGGTATTAGTCATGAATTCTTTGCCTAGGCCAATGTCCAGAAGTGTTTCTCCAACATTATCTTCTAGAATTTTTATGGTTTCAGATCTTATATTTAAGTCTTTGATCCATCTTGAGTTTATTTTTGTATAAGGTGAGAGATAGGGATCCAGTTTCATTCTTCTACTTGTGGCTTGCCAGTTTTCCCAGAACTATTTATTAAATAGGGTGTCCTTTCTCCAATTTATGTTTTTGTATGCTTTGTTGAAGATTAGTTGGTTGTATGTATTTGGCTTCATTTCTGATTTCTCTATTCTGTTCCATTGGACTGTTCCATTGACTACTTTTATACCAGTACCATGCTGTTTTAGTAACTATACCCTTGTAGTATAATTTGAAGTCAGGTAATGTGATGCCTCCAGATTTGTTCCTTTTGCTTAGGATTGCTTTGGCTATTTGGACTCTTTTTTGGTTACATATGAATTTTAGGATTTTTTTTTCTAATTCTATGAAAAATGATGTTGCTATTTTGATAGTAACTGACTGAATTTGTAGATTGCTTTGGGCAGTATGGTCATTTTCACAATATTGATTCTTCCAATCCATGAACATGGAATGTGTTTCCATTTTTTTGTGTCATCTATGATTTCTTTTTATTTTATTTTATTTTATTATTATTATACTTTAAGTTTTAGGGTACAAGTGCACAATCTGCAGGTTTGTTACATATGTATACATGTGCCATGTTGGTGTGCTGCACCCAGTAACTCATCATTTAGCATTAGGTGTATCTCCTAATGCTATCCTTCACCCCTCCCCCCCACCCCACAACAGTCCCTGGTGTGTGATGTTCCCCTTCTTGTGTCCATGTGTTCTCACTGTTCAATTCCCACCTATGAGTGAGAACATGTGGTGTTTGGTTTTTTGACCTTGCGACAGTTTGCTGAGAATGATGGTTTCCAGCTTAGCTTCATCCATGTCCCTACAAAGGACATGAACTCATCATTTTTTAATGGCTGCATAGTATTCCATGGTGTATATGTGCCACATTTTCTTAATCCAGTCTATCGTTGTTGGACATTTAGGTTGGTTCCAAGTCTTTGCTATTGTGAATAGTGCCACCATAAACATACGTGTGCATGTCTTTATAGCAGCATGATTTTTAATCCTCTGGGTATATACCCAGTAATGGGATGGCTGGGTCAAATGGTATTTCTAGTTCTAGATCCCCGAGGAATCACCACACTGACTTCCACAATGGTTGAACTAGTTTACAGTCCCACCAACAGTGTAAAAGTTTTCCTATTTCTCCACATCCTCTCCAGCACCTGTTGTTTCCTGACTTTTTAATGATTGCCATTCTAACTGGTGTGAGATGGTATCTCATTGTGGTTTTGATTTGCATTTCTCTGATGGCCAGTGATGATGAGCATTTTTTCATGTGTTTTTTGGCTGCATTAATGTCTTCTTTTGAGAAGTGTCTGTTCATATCCTTCGCCCACTTTTTGATGGGGTTGTTTGTTTTTTTCTTGTAAATTTGTTTGAGTTCATTGTAGATTCTGGATATTAGCCCTTTGTCGGATGAGTAGGTTGCAAAAATTGTCTCCCATTCTGCAGGTTGCCTGTTCACTCTGATGGTAGTTTCTTTTGCTGTGCAGAATCTCTTTAGTTTAATTAGATCCCATTTGTCAATTTTGGCTTTTGTTGCCATTGCTTTTGGTGTTTCAGACATGAAGTCCTTGACCATGCCTATGTCCTGAATGGTATTGCCTAGGTTTTCTTCTAGGGTTTTTATGGTTTTAGGTCTAACATGTAAGTCTTTAATCCATCTTGAATTAATTTTTCTATAAGGTGTAAGGAAGGGATCCAGTTTCAGCTTTCTACATATGGCTAGCCAGTTTTCCCAGCACCATTTATTAAATAGGGAATCCTTTCCCCATTGCTTGTTTTTCTCAGGTTTGTCAAAGATCAGATAGTTGTAGATATGCGGCATTATTTCTGAGGGCTCTGTTCTGTTCCATTGGTCTATATCTCTGTTTTGGTACCAGTACCATGCTGTTTTGGTTACTGTAGCCTTGTAGCATAGTTTGAAGTCAGGTCGCATGATGCCTCCAGCTTTGTTCTTTTGGCTTAGAATTGACTGGGCAATGCGGGCTCTTTTTTGGTTCCATATGAACTTTAAAGTAGTTTTTTCCAAGTCTGTGAAGAAAGTCATTGGTAGCTTGATGGGGATGGCATTGAATCTATAAATTACCTTGGGCAGCATGGCCATTTTCACGATATTGATTCTTCCAACCCATGAGCATGGAATGTTCTTCCATTTATTTGTATCCTCTCTTGTTTCATTGAGCAGTGGTTTGTAGTTCTCCTTGAAGAGGTCCTTCACATCCCTTGTAAGTTGGATTCCTAGGTATTTTATTCTCTTTGAAGCAATTGTGAATGGGAGTTCACTCATGATTTGGCTCTGTTTGTCTGTTATTGGTGTATAAGAATACTTGTGATTTTTGTACATTAATTTTGTATCCTGAGACTTTGCTGAAGTTCCTTATCAGCTTGAGGAGATTTTGGGCTGAGACGATGGGGTTTTCTAGATATACGATCATGTCATCTGCAAACAGGCACAACTTGACTTCCTCTTTTCCTAATTGAATACCCTTTATTTCCTTCTCCTGCCTGATTGCCCTGGCCAGAACTTCCAACACTATGTTGAATAGGAGTGGTGAGAGAGGGCATCCCTGTCTCGTGCCCATTTTCAAAGGGAATGCTCCCAGGACCAGATGGATTCACAGCCGAATTCTACCAGAGGTTCAAAGAGGAGCTGGTACCATTCCTTCTGAAACTATTCCAATCAATAGAAAAAGAGGGAATCCTCCCTAACTCATTTCATGAGGCCAGCATCATCCTGATACCAAAACCTGGCAGAGACACAACCAAAAAAGAGAATTTTAGACCAATATCCTTGATGAACATTGATGCAAAAATCCTCAATAAAATACTGGCAAACCAAATCCAGCAGCACATCAAAAAGCTTATCCACCATGATCAAGTGGGCTTCATCCCTGGGATGCAACACTGGTTCAACATATGCAAATCAATAAATGTAATCCAGCATATAAACAGAACCAAAGACAAAAACCACATGATTATCTCAATAGATGCAGAAAAGGCCTTTGACAAAATTCAACAACCCTTCATGCTAAAAACTCTCAATAAATTAGGTATTGATGGAACGTATCTCAAAATAGTAAGAGCTATCTATAACAAACCCACAGCCAATATCATACTGAATGGGCATCTATGATTTCTTTCAGCAGTGTTTTGTAGTTATTGTAGAGATATTTCACCTTCTTGGTTAAGAATATTCCTAGGTATTTTAATTTTTTTGCAGCTATTGTAAAGAGGACTGAGTTATTCATTTGATTCTCGCCTTTCTTGTTGTTGGTGTAGAGCAGTGCTACTGATTTGTGTACACTGATTTTGTAACCTGAGAGTTTACTGAATTCATTTATCAAATCTAGGAGTCTTTTGGAAGAGTCTTTAGGGTTTTTTAGGTATATGATCATATCATTGGCAAACAGTGATCATTTGATTTCCTCTTTTTCCAATTTGGATGCCCTTTATTTCTTTCAGTTGCCTGACTGTTCTGGCTAGGACTTCCTAGCACTTTCGAACTGAAGTGGTGAATGTGGGCATCCTTGTCTTGTTCCAGTTCTCAGGGGAAATACTTTCAAGTTTTCCCATTCAGTATGATGTTGGCTGTGGGTTTGTCATACACAGCTTTTATTTTGCAGTATGTCCCTTCTATGCCTAGTTTGTTGAGGGTTTTTTTTTTATCATAAAGAGATGCTACTGAATGTTTTTTCTGCATCTATTATGATCATACTGTTTTCGTTGTTAATTCTGTTTATGTGATATATCACATTTGACTTGCATATTTTAAACAATCTCTGGTATGAAACCCACTTGATCATGGTGTATTATCTTTCTGATGTGCTGCTGGATTCAGTAAGCTAGTGTTTTTATTAAGGATTTTTGTATCTATGATCATCAAGGCTATTGGCCTGTAGTTTTCTTTTTTGTTATGTCTTTTTCCGGTTTCGGTATCAAGGTGACACTGGCTTCACAGAATGAGTTAGGGAGGAGTCCCTCTTTCTCACTCTGGTTTTGGTATCAGGGTGATGGCTTCATAAAATGAGTTAGGGAGGATTCCTGCTTTCTCAATCTTTTGGAATAGTTTCAGTACGATTGGTATAAATTCTTCTTTGAAAGTCTGGTAGAATTCAACTGTGAATCCATCTGGCCAATCTGACCATGACCTTTTCTTGGTTGGCAATTTTTAAGTTACTGAATCAATCTCACGGCTCATTATTGGTCTGTTCAGGGTTTCTATTTCTTCCTGATTTAATCTAGGAGGGTTGTATGTTTCCAGAAGTTTATCCATTTCCCCTAGATTTTCTAGTTTGTGTCCATAGAGGTGTTCATAGTAGTCTTGAATGATCTTTTGTATTTCTGTGGTATTGACTGTAACGTCTCCATTTTCATTTTTAATTGAGCTTAACTGAATCTTCTTTTCTTGGTTAATCTAGCTAATGGGGTATCAATTTTGTTTATCTTTTCAAATAGCCAACTTTTTGTTTTATGGATCTTTTGTATTTTTTGTTTCAATTTTATTTAGTTCTGCTCTGATCTTTGTTTTTTCTTTTTTTGTGCTAGCTTTGGTTTTGGTTTGTTATTGTTTCTCTAGTTTCTTGAGGTGTGACATTAGGTTGTCAATTTGTAATCTTTCAGACTTTTTGATATAGGCATTTAGTGCTATAAACTTTCCTCTTAGCGCTGCTTTTGCTGTATCCCAGAAGTTTTAATAACTTACATTACTATTACGGTTCATGTTAAAGAATTTAATTTTCATCTTGATTTCATTGTTAACCCAAAAATCATTCAGGAGCAGATTGTTGAATTTCCGTGTGTTTGTACAGTTTTGAGGGTTCCTTTTGGAGTTGATTTCTAGTCTTATTCCACTGTGGTCACAGAAGATACTTGATATGATTTTGATTTTTAAAAATTTATTGAAGACTATCAGAAAATGTAAGATTACTTATGTGGCTTGCATTTTATTCCTACTGGACAGTATTACTGCAGCAGATGTAAAGACATAGATACTACTTCTTGACCACAAGAAACTTACCATCTGGGGAGAGGAACCCAAGAAAAGAAAGAACCAATTTAGAGAGAGTTGTTGAAGAATCAATAAAAACTCATAACAACTACCTGTGAAAAAATTTCAAATGACGAAGTCTAGTGGTCCAACTGCAAATCATAATCAATAGTGGTGTTTTATATATCCCAAGAATTAAATTCAGTACTGGGCATTTGAGCCTTCAAGAGTAGAGTTTAATCTAACTAAAGTTATACCAATAAAATTAAATAATATATTTGGTTTCTTAAAGTATGATCCTACTGCTGGTAAAGAAAATGATTTCAGGTGATATGTGAATAATATTATTTATTTTATTCACTTTGTATTGACTACCACCTGCTTATTTTAATATGCCTTAACAAATACATAATAAATTAAAATAATGTGCATATTAGGAAAAGTATAACACATAGAATTCATGATTTCACAGACACTATTGTATGATATGGGATTCTTTAAAAAAGAAAATTATTTAAGAAAAATAAAATATTTGATTTTTAAAACATTAAGCAAATAATAGTATAGGTGATATGTAGAGAAGGCAAAAATTATAGAAGTTTTTGTTTTTGGTGATTTTTCAAGATAGATTTCTGGTAGGAAATCTAAAATATTCAATTAGTATTTTATCAATTACTTACAACCTAATTAATAGGTTGCTGAAAAATTACTATCTTAAATTATTTTTTAAAAATCTGAAGTTACCTTGAAGGTGTCAGTCAAAGCCATCCAGTGACTCTCAGTATATTTACCTTAATAATCTACAAACGCTTCTCCGATAACTCAGACGCTGGCTAGCTGCAGCAACACTGGGAGGAAGAGGAGGTCGGGGTGGGAAATAAGCTAGTGTTGCAGAAAATATTAAGCAGACAACTCCAAATTCTGAAAGAAAAAAATAGGTAAAATGTTAACCAGGAAACACAAAAAGTTGAAGACTTCAAGTATTTATTTGTTTTTTGAAACAGGGTCTCACTCCGTCACCCAGGCTGGAATGCAGTGACATGAACATGGCTCACTACAGACTTGACCTCCTGGGCTCAAGTGATCCTCCTGCCTCAGCCTCCCAAGTAGCTGGGACCACAGATGCATGCCACCATACCAGGCTAATTTTTATTTTTTATTTTTGTAGAGATAGGGTCTCACCATGTTGTCCAGGCTGGTCTCGAACTCCTGAGCTCAAGTGATGTTCAAGCCATTCTCCTGCCTCAGTCTCCCAAAATGCTGGAATTACAGGTGTGGGCCACCATGCCCGGCCTCTCAGGTATTTATTTATCTAACAAATATTTACTAAGTATCAACTGAGTCTGAGACGTATAGAGATAAGCAAAATACAGTATCTAGCCAAGATTGCTCAGTCTAGTAAAAACAAAATTGAATATATAAAAATATAAATTTCAACAAGTAACTGGTAAGAGGTTATACTAACAATGATGTATATGCTGATACTATGGCACACAGATAAAAAGACTGAGGACGTAAACAAATGTTGTCTTATGGAGAAAACATTAAAAGCCAACAGTACCTTACTATAAAAGAGATTGTGAAACAGGTCTAGGATGATTGTCTAATAAGTGTGGCACTCAGAAAAAAAAACTGGTAAGAAATAACAGGATAGGAGGTTTGTTTGATTCATAATAGGATAGTCTGATGCATTGTATAAGACAGACCCAATTTACAGACTGTATGGAAAATTTGAACAAGAAAGCATCCAAAAATAAGAGACCAAGAGACAGAGAATAGAATTTAAACACAAGACTAGCTAATGTAGAGTATTAAACAATCAGAAGTAAAATGAATACCCAAACAATCTTAATTTGTCCCCATTATAGAAGGGAAGGTTCTAGCATCCCAATCTTTCCCTCTATAATTCTGGCACTTGGAAGTTCCAGCTTTTGATAACTGTGTCCAATTTTGTAGAAAAGCACAGCCCTAGTAGAAAAGTCAGGAAACTTGGAATATAGACCTGTCTATGCCATTAATTAGCTTGTAATTTGAACAAATCCCTTAATCTTTCTAGGCCAATAAACGGATTGAATTTAGTGATTTCTAGAGGTCCTTTCAGTTGGATAATTTTAATTCTAGGGCTATATTCTTAGCAAAAAAGGACAACATTCCTATAAGACAATTAACCACAGATAATTCTGTTTAATTCAGTTAGAAATTTAAAGATTCCTATTTTTTTAAACACAAGATTGTTAGCAGATTCCTTTTTTTACTTTCTTTTTTTTTGGTGTTTTCAGTCTGTTTATTCTTTGTCAATCTAAGGAGTAATAAGAAGTTAATGAACTGTTCTAATTTAGAGTTATTTTAATTATTAGTAATACTGAATGAGCACCTAAAATATGCATATTGGCCACCTGTATGTCTTGCATGATTGCCTTATTCATATTCTTTGACCATCTACTGGCATTTTTGTAAACAACTTCACTGAGATATAATTCACATGACATACAATGCACACATTTAAAGTGCACAATCTAGTGGTTTTTCATTTACCAGCAGAATTGTACAATCATAACCACAATCAATTTTAGAATTTTTTCAACAACCCAAAAAGAAACTCTGTAACCATTACTCTCAATCTCCCAGCCCTAGGCAACCTCTGATCTACTTTTAGTCCCTATAGATTTGAGTATTATGGACATTTCCTATAAATGGAATCATATAATATGTGGTCTTTTATGACTGGCTTCTTTCACTTTGCATAATGTTCTCAAGGGTCATTCACGTTGGAGTATGTATCAGTACTTTAGTATTTTTTATTGTCAAATAATATTCCATTGCACAGATATATCACATTTTGTTCATCCACTTATCAGTAGATAGACATCTGGGTTGTTTCCACTTTTTCGCTATTATAAATAATGCTCATGTATACATTTTTACATGGGTGTATGTTTTCATTTCACTTGGATATATATCTAGAAATGGAATTTCTGGATTGTATGGTAATCTTTGTTTAACATTTTGAGGAACTGTGAAACTGTTTCCAAAGCGGCTACACCATTTTACATTCCCACATATGGGAATGTATGAGGGTTCTAATTTCTCCACTTTCTTGCCAGTACTTTATTATTTTCCATTTTATTGATTCTAGCAATCCTACTGGGTGTGAAGTGTATCTTATCACGGTTTTGATTTGCATTTCCCTAATGACTAATGACACTGAGTATCTTTCAAGTGTTCGATGAACATTTGTATATTTTCTTGGGAGAAATGTATTTGAGTCCTTTACCCACTTCTTAATGGCATTGTCTTTCTGTTGTTGAGTTGTAAGAATGCTTTATATAATCTGGATATAAGTCCCTTATCAGATATATGATTTGCAATTATTTTCTCCCATTCTGTGGGCTGTCTTTTTCACTCTCTGGGTTCTTTGAAGCACAAAAGTTTTAAATTGTGATGAAGTCTAATTTATCTTTTTTCCTTTGTCACTGGTGCTTTTGGTGTCTTTTATAAAAAGGCTTCACCTAATCCAAGGTCATAAAGATTTACTTGTTAGTTTTCTTCCAAGAGTTTTATAGTTTTAGCTCTTACATTTAGGTTTGAGTTAACAACGGGGTTCAAATTCATTATTTTGAATTTGGATATTCAGTTATTCCTGTACCATTTACTGAAAAGACTTTTTCCCTTATTATCTTGGGACCCTTCTGAAAAATCAATTAACCATAAATGTAATGGCGTTTCTAGGCAGTATCACTTTTTTAGAATCTCATTTCTACTCTACTGATTTATATGCCTATCCTTATGCCAGTACTATGCTATCTTATAGCTTTGTAATAAGTTTTGAAGTTGAGAAGGCTGAGTTCTCCAATTTTGTTCCTTTTCAAGATTGTTTTGGATATTGCTGGTCCTTTGCATTTCCATGTAAATTTCAGGATCGCCTTGTCGATTTCTGCAACAAAGGCAGCTGGGATTTTTAAAGGGATCGCACTACATTTGCAGATAAACTTGGGGATATCTTCACAATATTAAACCTCCCAACATGAACATGGAATGCCTTTCCATTTATTTAGGTCTTTTTTAATTTCTTTCAACAGTGGTAGTCTTCAGATTATAAGTTCTGCACTTCATTTGTTAAGTTTATTCCTAAATCTTTTATTCTTTTTGATGCTATTGCAAATTGAATTGCATGTTAAGATTGTTCATTGCCAATATATAGACAATTGATTTTTACATATTAATCTTGTACCATAAAACTTTGCTAAAATCTTTTTTAGATCTAATAGTTTTTAGTGAACTCCAGAGAATTTTCTATATTCAAGATCACATCATTTTCAACAGAGATATTCTTTACTACTTCCTTTACAATCTGGATATCTTTTGCTTTTCTTGTTCAGTGATACTGCCTAGAACCTCCAGCACAGTTTTAAAAAGGCATGGAAAAATGGACATCCTTGTCTTGTTCATAACCCTAGAAGTGAAATGTGATGTTACCTGCAGGTTTTTTGTTTGTTTGTCACCCAGGCTGGAGTGTGGTGGTGTGATCTTGGCTCACATTACAACCTCTGCCTCCCAGGCTCAAACGATTCTCGTGCCTCAGCCTCCCAAGTAACTGGGATTACAGGCATGTGCCATCAAGTCCGGCCATTTTTTTTTTTAGTAGAGATGGGGTTTTGCTATGTTGGCCAGGCTGGTCTCAGACTTCTGGCCTCAAGTGATCCTCCCTTGTCGGCCTCCCAAAGTGCTGGGATTACAGGCACAAGCCACTGTGCCAGGCCTCTTGTGGGTTTCCAATAGATGCTTTTTATTAGGTTGAGAGAGTTCCTGTCTATTCCTAATTCATTGATTGTTTCCAGTTCATTGAAAGGGTGTTGGATTTGTCAAATGCTTTTTCTTCATCTTTTAAGATGATCATGTTTTTTCCCTTTTATCTGCTGATATGATACATTACATAAATTGAGTTTTGAATGTTAAACCAACCTTGCATTGCTGGAATAAATCCCATTTAGTCATGGTATATCATCCGTTTTATGATATATGTTGCTGGAATCAGTTTGCTAGTATTTTGTTCAGGACTTTTGTGTTTATACTCATCTGAGATTTGGATCTGTAGTTTACTTTTCTTATGTTACCTTTGTCGGAAATAATTTAAGAATCTCTAACTTTTTAAAATGACAATTCTAGTACAGTATTTTGAATAGAATGAAGTCATGGGACAGTCTTTCGGAAAGGCAGATTGGCAAACATGAAAGCAATGAAGAAGGAACTGGGAAGCTTTGAGCAGGGGCTTCTGCTTGACTGCATGAGAACCATGAGCTGCATGTACTGCATTAATACATGCTTAACAGTGCTTAACATCATGTAAAAACTACAATCATTGCTTAGGTTTTCAATAAAAATAATAACATGACCAAAATAAAGTTTAAAACTTATGTTTCACCTGCGTTCAGTTTTATTTACTCATTTTTACATTTTTATTTTTTCTTTAAAAGGAATAAGTTGTGTAAAGGAGGTGAAATGCTTTATACACTGCTGCTACCCTTGCTTTCAGTTTTAATCCTTCTAAACCATATTTTGAAATGTAAATGTCATCAAATAACTCTCTGACATACAGGTCTTCAGAGTGTGGCCTTTGCCTACAATGTGGTGAACCTTAAACCCTTCAGGCCTGCTTAGAAGGTTTGCGTGGGGCTTGCTTTCCTCTTTAGCTTCACCTACTAGTACTCTCACTAGATCTAAGCCACTCTGGGCTTGAATGTACCAGGGTGTCTCCCTTCACTGGACTTCTCCTTTAAGTTTCCTCTCTACAGTGTAATCTTCCTGCCTACTGTATTTAACCATCGTTCTCTCATTCCTCAGGCTCTGATTTAGAAGCTGCATCTCCAGGAAGCTCTACTTTACCTCCAAAATCTGGGTTAGGTGCTCCTTCTCCGAGCTCTCAGAGCAATTGTAGGCCTTTGGTTTATAATACTCACTGCTCTATTTTACAATTGTTTACCTGCCTGTACCATTCAGGACACTGTAAGTTCTGTTACACCAGGAACCATGCCTATCTCAGTGACTCACATAGTGACAGATACATAGGCGTTCAAAACATGTTTGTGAAATTGATAAGTGAACAAAAAAGTTAAAACAAGGTTCAGTATAATTGGGTCCCTTATCATTCCAGTCTCATTTTCTGCCACTTGTTACCCATACCCAAACACAAACATTTACACCACTCTAGCCATACTCAATTACTTGCAGTTCCCTAGACATACTGAGCTCTCTCATACCTTCCCCGCCTTTACAGTTACTGTTCCCTCTGTATGGAATACACTAACCACTCAAACACTTGGTGAACTCCTACAAAATTCTTAACTTTAATTATTACATTCTTGTTGAAGCCCTTCCTGCCCCCTCAACTTCCCTACAAACCCAGACAAGTTAGGTCTCCCAACCTCTGTATATCTTTATTTGTATTATAATTGTCTCATCGTGGACCTTACCAATTCCTAGTGCTTAGCACAGTGCTTGGCATATAGTAAACACCTACAAAAAAGTGTTCTGAATGCAGAGGAAATAACAAACAGGGATATAGAGAGAGGGGCTATATCTATGAAAATCCGTAGGAGACTATACTATAAGAGTGGACCAGGGCTTGACTCTAGAAATAAAATAATTCAAAGAATATTTTAGAAAGGTCAGTATCCCTAATAACAGACTAAACATACAGAGAGTAGGAAATGAGGATAAACTGTAGATGATCAAGGTAAATAAGGTTACAGAACATGGCTAATAATGGAGAAACTACAAGGGAGAAAACGGGCTTAACATCTACCAACAGATAGATGTTTAACAAAAGGTTATTGTCAGTCATGACGTTTTATATCCTGATAAGATATCTAGAGAGGACATAGAAAATGTGTTATACAGTGCTTAACCGTAAATAGATGAAAAGACTAAAATTAAGAAATACCCCTCCATGTGGCAATAATAAATTTAAAATTTAACTTCCTAGGAAGAGTGTTCAGTTTTAATTAAGCATCTCTATATCATATGACAAGGAATGCACAGTGTATGTAAATTTACATATTAGTCCTCTCAAGTATTTCATATGAAGGTATCTGTTATACAAAAAGTAGAGTGAAGATGATTGAGATAAAAGACAAAGTATAACAAGAAGAAAATAAACTTCAAATTACCTGCATATAACACAGCCTCTATGCGATCTTTAATATGTGCCCTGCTGCTCTCTGCAGCAAGAAGAGGTGATGTCCCATTGGGAGCTGGAACAACAAGTGGTCCAACTAAAAATGCACACGCTCCCCCAAGATAACTGAGCATTGATGCAATAGCTGTGGCTGTGGCCCTTTCATCTGCAGAAAACCAAGTCGTGGAGAGAAATGGTGCTGCATTCATTACAGTTGGACCTGCCAATCCATTTAACATCTGTCCTCCATGAATTAATCTGGAATTTAAAAATTAAAAGGCTGTGAGGTATTTGAAACAGGCATTTTCTAAGACAAAAAGAAATGAGCCAAACAGCAGTTTTTAACTATGGCAATAAGTATACGTATCTGTAAACAATATGACATGCCTAAAAGACATGTTGATTTACCTTCTAAAACAGGTATGTTTGACTCCCTATGAGGGAGGATCAAACATAGTAATAGTTACCATTTATTCATTTCACAAATATTTACTGTGACCTATGATTTGTGCCACGCATCAAACTAAGTACTTCCTGTAAGTACTTAGAACCTTGCTTCATTTAGTTGTTATAACAACACTAAGTGGTAGCTATTATGATCCCCATTTACTGAGATGAAAAATCCTAGATTTGGAAAGATTAAGAAACTTGCCCAAGCGCTGACAGGCAGAGCTGAAGTTTAGATCCAGGTCTGATTCCAAAATCCATACTCCTTCTACTAGACTGCCACTCATTAACAGACCTACTAAGTGCCACCAGCTTTATAGTTGAGCTCAACATTTCATACCCACTCTTTGCCAAATGGTGGAAATACAAAAAATGAAAGACTCATTAAAATATCTTCTAATAGAAAAGGTAGTTGAGGAACCGGAGGACCTGGGTTCCAGCTGAGCTAAGGGCTAGCCCTGAACAATACCTAACTTTGTGGGGTTCCATTTCTTTCCTTGTGAAATGAGGAGATCAGTTGAAGTTGAATATGCATTTACGGAGCATCTGTTAGGTTAGGGTACTGTAATGACAGGACCACTAAGTCCCTTCCAGTTCTCATACTCTAATTCTGACTTTAATTGTAAGGATTAATGTAAAGCAGTTTCTTTTTCCATTCCATTTGTTCTCTTGCTGACCTTTTCCCAATATTCTCCTTAGCACTCCTGTTCCTTGCTGACCAACTCTTTTCTCCCATTACTCCCTCACCCCCAATATACACGTTCACATTTAAGAGCTGCCTTGAAGTAGAAAAGAGGCCAGAAGTCCAAAGAAAGCATAGACAAGAAAGGGAGATGTGTCAACCTCTCTTGCCCTGGAGGTAGAGGAAAGGGAAGGGACAGTACATGTGACATTTTCATGATATGAACTCATCTTTTTCTTCTGCTTGTTTTGCTTTCTAAGCACTATGTGGGTCTCAAATCCTCTTTTTTTTTTTTTAAACTGCCATCTTAAGCCAGTTAGAAAAGTTTGCTGAATGCAGAAGAGAAAAATAAACAGGCACATGGGCAGAGGAAGGGCCCTAATGTAGAAACAGAAGTGAGTGGGAAGTGAAATATGTGAATTAGGGCTGCCCATAGCTTCGTTATGTTGGAAAAATTATATGAAGGCAACATAGCTCCAAGTGTCATTGATATTGATATTACTAAATTAAAAAAACTCAAGACATTTAAAAATCTGTCTGTGTAAGGGGAATTATTTTCCAGATGACAGAAATAATTTAAACTGTTTATGTCCTCCAAAAGCCAGTGGAACCAAAGCTGTCCCACAGCAATTTTATTACAGAAATGTTCCAGCAATAACGTCATTAAGTGGTTTTAATCATTGCATGTGATGGCACAACAATGAGACAGTGTGTGATGACCCATAAAGTAACTGCTTTGATATTTGATACTTTTAATGAGGTATTAGACTCATGTCAACTAGAAGGCTTGGAATGAGTAAACTTTACTACGTCTAAAAATGTTAAGGGTAGAAGGAGAACATGGAAGAAATAAATGAAAAACAAACAAACAAAAAGACTGATAAGAAAGTAGGACTCCTGGCTGGGAACAGTGGCTCATGCCTGTAACCCCAGCACTTTGGGAGGCCGAGGTGGGTGGATCACTTGAGGCCAGGAGTTCAAGACCAGCCCGGCCAACATGACAAAACCCCACCTCCTCTAAAAATACAAAAATTAGCTGGGCATGGTGACGCATGCCTGTAATCCCAGCTACTCAGAAGGCTGAGGCACGAGAATCACTTGAGCTTGGGAGGCAGAGGTTGCAGTGAGCAGAGATTGTGCCATTGCACTACAGCCTGGGCGACAGAACAAGATATTGTCTCAAAAAAAAAAAAAAAGAAGGAAAAAAAAAGAAAGGAAAGGAAAGGAAGAAAGGAAGGGAGGGAGGGAAGGAAGGAAGGAAAGACGAGAGGGAGGGAGGGAAGGAAAAAGAAAGAAAGAAAGAAAAAAGAGAAAGAAAGAAAGAAAAAGAGAGAAAGAAAGAAAGAAAGAAAAGAAAGGAAAGGAAAGACAGGAAAGAAAGAAAGAAAAAGAAAGAAAGAAAGAAGAGAAGAGAAGAGAAGCAAAGTGAAGCTCCTCATAGTTAAGGTATAAAACTCAAATTATTGCCATGGCTTAACTCTTTGTCACCTCTCAGTGGAATCACAAATAGACTATTACCCAAGCAGCAGAGTCTGACCTAAGAGTCAGAGAATGTGTGAGTTTCAGATAATTTAAGGGCCATCCAAATCCAGTTTACTTGACTCTTAGACCAGAACATTTCTCACTACGATACAGTATGTGTTAAAGTAGTATCCAAAGAAGGAATAGCACCAGGGACACTTCAGATGGGTTCTTGGTTTAAAGGTCCTTGAACTTGGGAGGCCAATCTAGGGCATATAAGTTATAGTTAAAAACCATCTCAGGAATTAAAATAAGCTTATGTGGTGTTGTAAAGTTACTCCAATTTTAGATAATTACATGCTTTTGTATTAAAAGTCATCATACATACACTCCTCATAAACAAGCTCAGTAGGAGAACTAGTTATCCTCTGAATTCATGAGAAACCTGGCAGGGAAACCCAGTCCCACCCCTCCCAGCACTTTGTAGTTTTCCAGAACTTAGTCCTGCTCCTTCTGACACTTATATCCTAGCGTCCCTCAGGGTTCAGCAGCTTCTAATGTGTTATAACTGGTCATAAGCACTGTTGTCCTGGGGACTGTGATGTTACAGTAATCTGTAATATTAAGATTGTCATGCTTGCCTGACACTATTTTCTACCACCTACCATTAACAAACATCATTTTACGAAATAAATCTGTAAAAAGATATTTAAAAATAAAATTCTGCTTTATACATTAAGTCTAATTTTTCCATTTAATAGGAATGCAAATTAGACATACATTTTTTCTGGAAAAATATTGACCCTAAGACATCATAAAATCATATGAACATTACCATAACCTCTTTAAAATGATAATAAAGGAAATAAAATAATTATAAAATGGTAACTATGCATTTATTACTTAATTCAACAAACATATATTGAATAGTCACCATGTGTTGGGTAGGCACTGTGACAGGCAAATGAGAATGTAAAATTAAAAAGCTAAAGCCCTTGCCCTTAAGAATCCCTAAAAGTACAGTGATACTAGCACTGTAGCAGGAATATAAAGAAAAAGAAGGCAATAGTTAGGCCTTGCCCTATGCTTATGCTGCCTATGACAAGAGTACAGATGGAGGTCTCTGCATGTCCTTCTTCTCTTCTGACCTCTGGCCCTGGCCTATATATCAGGGCTTTGCATATATGCATGTGGAGCTGAAGGTCCAACTCCATCTAAGCTCCAACTATCCCCTCCAAACAGCTGCCCCTTAGCTATCCCTTAGGCCTAGGAAGTACACAGCAGGGATGCAGCCTACTCTTGGAAGAGCAGGCCTGGGAAACAGGCTTGTTGTAAGGCCTATTTCTGGGGTCTTGTGTAGCTACTGCATAAGACTAGAGGGTAGAGGGCAGGGTGTGCACATCCCCTTGGCCCTATGAAATCCTCAACCCACATGGAAGGGCAAGGCTGAAAGAAAGCCGGAATGGGACACCCTCAGGCATGGAATCCAGGACAGGGACTCTATGGCATGGTTTAAAGTGGTACTAGCAACACAGTGGGGAGGTGGAGGACGGATGGTCTGGAGAACCGTTAAGGTGATACAATATATATGGCAAGGAGAGGGGGTGGATACTGGGAGGGCACCCATAACTCTGTGCAAATATCTAACATGTGGCTAATATAGGCCAGAAGCTAAGAAAAGCAGTTTGAGCTGAGAAATATAAGTTGTAGGTGGATTGGGGTGGGGAAGAAACACTGGAGAATAACAACATTTTAAAAATAGAGGAATGGGAGTCGAGCAAGATGATTGAGAAGGAGCCATTACAAGGCAGAAAAAAAGCAAAAGAGGAAAGACTGGTATCACAGCAACTAAAGAGAGACGAGTTCCAAGAACATAAGAGCAAGTGGTCAACAACATCACATCAAACAGAAAGATTGTTTATGATAACTGAAATGTAACCACCAGATTCAGCAAAGAAGAGGTCATTTGTGGTCTGAGTAGAAGCAGTTTCAGTGGAGTGTTCAGCATGGAAGTCAGACTCATGAGGAAATCGAAATCTAGATTTAGACTATTTCTAGAAGAAACAGATGCAGGAATAAAAATTAGGTATATAAGCTTAGTGAAGTGAACTGAAAAGAAAAAACATCCAGCTTAAATGAACAGTCTGAACTAAAAAGTCTCTCCACTTTCACACATTAAAAGATAAAACGCAACTCACGATTATCCTAATGCTTTCTAAGCACTTATGAAAGAAGCTGGCTTTCAGAAACTAATACCTGTTGATCTGGGCTGACTATTAAAAACAACAAAGAAACACGAAGGAGGGGGATTCATAATCTTCAGTACAGTGAAGTCAACCACACAGTTTAATATTAATTGTTTGTCATCATTACATGCCTCAGTTTTGTTTTGCTAGGTAAAAGTTAAGGTCCTTGTAGGTCAGGATCATGGCAGCAGTCCCCACAGGCCTCACTCCCATAGTGCTAAGGCAGTGTGGATGCTCTCGGGAACTCATAGACTGGGCCCAGTACAGGGACATGCAGTCACTGAAATATGCAACTAAACTGCGTTTCCAAAACTTCACTAAGTTATCCAAATGCATACTTCAGATCAGTTCTATTGATAAATTTTAACAAGTTTAAATTCAGTAATACAAAAAACAAGATGACTAATATTCTCAAAATAAAGCTTTTAAAAAAAGATGTTTTAGGGTGTTTTAAAAGCAAGGCCAATGTGACATTTTAAAAAAGGATGTTTTAGGGTGTTTTAAAAGCAAGGCCAATGTGACATAACTGTCTCAAGCACAGTGGACTTGGGAAGGGTGGGCAGAAGTTAGGAGTGTGAGGAGGCAGTTTTGTCTTCTGGGCAATAAGCTCTGGAGCAGAAAGGCAGTTGTCCAGTAATGGACTAGTTAATTCAAGGGGTCTGACTCTTGCCTCCTTACCTGAAACTCCACACCTGATGAAAGCAGGTGTATCCTCACAGTTAATGGACTGCATTTCTCTTGCACCTCTGCAGGTCAAGCTGTGAGAGATCTGTCAGGAAGCAGATGTGTGCCTCCTCCTTCAGCCCAGTCTCCTCATACTGACTCCTTAACTCTCTCCTGTTTCTCCATCCACCTCCCAACCCACGGCCCCCAACTCCCTTTTCTTCCCTCTTCTCTGAAGTCTTTCTCCTTTTCCCTTTTTTTCCTCCTTACCTAGCCTCTGTCTACTTCTGAAGTCTGGCTCATCTCGTCCCCACAAGCCAGATGGAAAAGTGAATGAGAGAGGGTGTATTAGTCCATTCTCTGCTGCTAATAAAGACATACCTGAGACTGAGTAATTTATAAAGAAAAAGAAGTTTAATGGACTCACAGTTCCACATGGCTGGAAGGTCTCAGAATCATGGTGGAAAGTGAAGGAGGAGTAAAGGCATGCCTTACATGGTGGCAGGCAAGACAGTGTGTGCAGGGGAAATGCCCTTTATAAAACCATCAGATCTCACGACACTCACTCACTATCACAAGAACAGCAGCATGGGGGTAACCACCCCCGATTCAATTACCTCCCACCAGGTCTCTCCCACATGTGGGGATTATGGGAACTACAGTTCAAGATGAGATTTGGGTGGGGACACAGCCAAACCATATCAGAGGGGAACTTCTCCTGCACTGGCAGAGCAGGAATGGTGGAGACTAGAGAGGGAGACCTGGTGCTGCCCACTAGCATCAGCACTGCTGAGACTGCTAGCCTCTGGCAGGAATAGGAGAGGACCCAGCCAGGCTCAGCCCCAGGTGTGCTGCAGAGTCCCACTGCCCTCGATTAGTGCCCCTGCCCACAGAGGACAATGCCTGCAGGGGTGCGTGGGATGGAGCTGGTGCACAGCTGCATTTCTTTCTGTATCATTCAATTGACTATAGCTTTTCAGACAAACGCCAATAGCTGAAGTTCAAATTGAAGATCTACAGTTCACATCTTCTAATGTAGTTGACATTTTAGCTTGCATTTAATATTCTGGTATCCTAACCTTTTGCTTTCTGATATCCTGGAAGAAATACCTATGACTCCTAAATTATTTCTACTTAAATAATATGATGTTTTAGAATTAAAATCTTTAGAGCCGGAAGTGACTTCAGACCTCACCTAGATAACCCAACCCCTTCCAGAAAGTTAATAACACATGTAAAATCACATTTATAATTTTATAACTTTCCTTTCTTTAAAAAGTATTGGAGGGAGCTCCAGTCATACAACTAGCTAATGGCTCAGCCAGAACTAGAAATCAAAATTATAGCTAATTTCATCAGTCCACAAATCTCTACTCTCTCACATGATCCCATTCTGAAGGTTCTCTGTTAATAATAAAAAAATTACTGATTGTTAAGAAAATCCAATGTTCCTTAAATCCAAAGACACACAGTACAGAATATTTTTATTCTGTTCATCAACCTGCTTTATAAACCTCTAGTTTATTATGACTAACATTGATGCTAACATTCGAGTTGGCTTTTTAGAAATCTGGCAGATACTTCCTCAGTGCTATTCTAGTATTCAGAATTTAAATTCTATATATTTTTAATATGAAGTAATTTAGAATACATAAAAATACTTACCTCCAAAACTCATTAGGTCAATAGTTCAGAAACTTTCTCCCAATTCCTAATTATGCCATATCAAAATAAGCTCTTAGCTCATATTCTTTAAAAAAAAAAACTTTAAAAAAAAGTCATGTGTTTATAGGATTTTTTTGATGTTGAAAATGGCAAAAGTGCTGGAAATAGTTTTCCTTTATTTAGCCCAAGAAAAGATGGGCAATAAAGAGGGTTAGAGATGTTATGAATTAACTACAGGAAAAAGGAACACAGGAAAAGAGAAATAGAGGTGGTGGTGGAAAAGTAATGAGCATTCCAAAAACTTTGGTATCACAGCCTCAGTTTTCTTTCACAAAAATCTATTTTATTTTTGTATCCTTTATTAATTTTGGCCAATAATGATTCAATTAAAAATATCTATTGAGTATCTGCTATGGTCAAGGCACCTGCAGCTAGGCACTAAAGGGAATATGAAGATGAGCATTACAGTCTTGGCCCTAAAGAAGCTTTTAATAACTTACCAAGTACCAGCTATAGAAAATACATAAAAAAATACAGTAAAAATAATATTAGATTAGCTATCACAGGGCTTAGCTTCTAGTCTTAGCTAAATTTATTAACCATATAATCTTTAGAAAATCACATTCTCTTTCTGTTTCAATTTCTCCAAAGATACTTTGTCTCACAGGATTTTTTTTTTTTTTTTTTTTTGAGGCAGGGTCTTGCTCTGTCTCCCAGGCTGGAATGCAGTGGCACGAAGGCAGCTCACTGCAGCCTCGACCTCTGGGCTCAAGTGATTCTCCCACTTCAGCCTCTCAAATAGCTGGGACTACAGGCACACACTAGCACACCTAATTTTAAAATTTTTTGTAGAGACAGGGTCTTGCTATGTTACCCAGGCTAGTCCTCCTGGCCTCAAGTGATCCTCCTGCCTTGGCCTCCAAAAGTGCTAGGATTATAGGCATAAGCCACAGTGGCTGGCCTCTCACAAGATTTTTTTTTTTTTTTTTTTTTTTTTTGGGACGGAATCTCACTCACTCTGTTGCCCAGGCTGGAGTGCAGTGGTGTGATTTCAGCTCACTGCAACCTCTGTCTCCTGGGTTCAAACTATTCTCCTGCCTCACCTCCTGAGTAGCTGGGACTACAGGCACACCCCACCACGCCCGGCTAATTTTTATATTTTTAGTAGAGATGGGGTTTCACCATGTTAGCCAGGCTGCTCTTGAACTCCTGGCCTCAAGCAATCCACCCACCTCAGCCTTCCAAAGTGCTGGGATTACAAGTGTGAGCCAACAAGCCCGGTTTCTCTCACAAGATTTTTATTAAGGTCATATACAATAATCTCTCAGCAATGCACAGGGGAAAAATGGCCTTAGTCCTGGTCTGAAAGATGTCTACCTCCCCTCATTTTGTTTCATTCCTTGTTTCTTGTCACATAACTTTTGTCTTTTTGTTTAAAAGTATATATTAATACATATTCATAGTAGAAAATTTTGAAAAGAAATGCATAAAGAAGAAAAAAATCATCTATAAATGGAATACCCCAATTCAGACAACCACTACTAATATTTTGATTTTCCAGTCTTTTCTTCTTTCAATTTTTTCCCTAATGCATCTCTCACTCTCTTGATCAATCAATACTTAATCGTACATAGGTAACCACAGATACCATACTGAATATACAGCTTATGCACTAAGTCATTTTATGGTCTATCAAGCATTTTCTCATTTCATTATTCTTTATAATAATTGTTAATGGTTTTGTGATATTATATTATACAGATATATAAAATCTCATTTAACCATTTTCCTAATGTTGGATAGTTGTTTCCAACAACTTATTTGCTAATATTAATAATGCTGGTGTGACAATCTTTGTATGTGAATATTAGCTACTTTCAAAATTATTTTAGGGTCAGTAAGTTAAAATGTGTGAACACTCTAGATCTTAGGAAATATACTCGCAAACTGTTTTTCAGGAGGATTAGTAGTAATTTACATTCCCATCAGTAGTAGCTGACAGTGTCTGCTTCATCAGCATAGAGCATTACTATTTAAAGATACATGCACACTGGGCAAGGTGGTGCACACCTGCAATCCTAGCACTTTGGGAGGCCAGGGCAGGTGGATCATGTGAGCCCAGGAGTTTGAGACCAGCCTGGGGAACATAGTGAAACCCTGTCTCTACGAAAAAAAAAAAAAAAAAAAAATTAGCTGAGTGTGGTGGCACATGCCTGTAGTTCCAGGTACTTGTGAAGCTCAGGTAGGAGGATTGCTCAAGCCCAGGAGATCGAGGTTGCAGTGAGCCACAATTGCCTGGGTGACAGAATGAGACCCCATCTCAAACAAAAAAAAACAAAGAAAACAATAAATAAATAAATAAAAATACACACACACACACACACACACTCTCTCACACACACATATGCAAAACTTGGTGACTAGTTTCCTAGTCCTGTTATAACAAATTACCACAAACTCAGTGGTTAAAATAATACAAACACGTCATCTTACAGTTCCATAAATCAGAAGTCCAACATGGGACTCTAGGGCTAAAATCAAGGTGTTGGCAGGGCTGGGTTCCTTTCAAGAGGCTCTAGAAGAGAATCTGTTTCCCTGATTTTCCAGCTTGTAGCGGCCGCCCGCATTCGTTGGCTCAGGGCCCTCTTCCTCTGTTTTCAAAGGCAGCAACTGCAGTTGCTGGAAGAGGCAAGAAAACATTTCTCTGACTTCTTCTTCCTCAAATCTATCTACCTTTCTCTTTATGATTTTCCTTTATTTTCATGCTTCGAAAAAATATCTTTCCCATGTGGAGATCAGATAAATACCCCTATATATTGTTTCTCAGCTAAATATTTAACCATTTTGTTTATTTGAATTTATTTTGACACATCATATGACATGAGGATACAAAATGGTCTTTTCCTCCCAAATAGGTAGCCAATTTGCCTGTGGTAGAGATGATTAACTATTACCCCAGGGTCATTCTGTTTTCCTTTTAGTTACAGAAGACCTTAAGTTTTTGCAGGAGTAAAAGCGCCCCTCACAGATAGCTGGGGCCTTGTTATTACTAAGTTCAGGCCAATGAGATTAGAGCAGGAGGACCTCAAGGTCACCTCCATGAAGACAGAACTGTTCTCCCTGCTCTGCTTCTTCCTGTGGGTGCAATGTGACCACTGTGCTGATGAACTGGCTGTTGACTATACTATGAAGGTCATCTCCCTGGGGAGAAGGTAACAAGATAGAGGGGACCCAGGTCCCTAGACAACCTCGTAGATCAGAACTGCTACCTGCCCTAGCCCACCTGCTTACTCTGGACTAATAATAAGAAAGAAATATTGTCTTGTTTGAACCACTCTATTTTGAGATCTTCTCATTATAGCAACTTAATTTGTCCTCTAATTGAGAAATTAGCTCAAGAATTGGGGTGCTGCATTCACAAAGGCACAACATATTGGCACTGACTTAGTGGTCAGGCTGTAGGCAGAAAAGGCAGGTGACCTGTGGCCGCAGCAATACCACTGCTTGTGATGACCTGGGATTTGCTGGAAAAAAATCAGAACATTACTCTGTGTTTCTTGCTCCTTACTGAGTTTAGGATGGCACAAGAGAGATATAAAGAATTAGCTGGTTTGCAAGCAGAGATGGAAGGGACAAGAGCTCTGCTAAGGGAGTTTCTCTGCCCGAGGCCTGCAATATAAATTTAATGAGAATCCAGAAATTTGAAGCCTCAGGTTGCTTCTGAATCCAAATGGCAGGAAATAAAATGTGCTTCAGAGCCAGTCTAGCAGCAAAAATTAGGTTAAGGGTGATATTTTCCTTCCCAGGCCTACTTTTTTCAGATGGCACCAACGTGGATACCACTAAATTGAGAAAATCTGGGATGGGTACCCAAGCTGGTAAAGTAAAGAGGAGATTCAACAGGTATAAGAACCATAAGCAGAAGGAGAAATATTTTGGCATGGCTATATTTCCATGGAACCTACCTGATGTAAATAGACCAAAAGACTATTAAGCATTTGAGGGAAGCGTATTGCCAAGATACTACAAAACACTTCTACCAAGGATTAAGACTGCTTGATCCCTAAAGTAATCTTAGTTTCCCAAATCAGCATCAAGCAGAAAGTGAAATGTCCAACAACCACTTCAGGTGTGGTCACTGGGAATAATGGACAAAAAAAAAGAGCCTTCCAGAGGACAAAGCCAAAAGCCACAAACAATAATCAAAGAAATTACTCTCAGAGAGTCACAAGGATCTGATAGAGCCCAGAGATTCTGGATTTTGAGCTGGATGCATTAATCGGACAGGACTTTGAGTTTTCTCCATTGAGGAAGGATGAATATGTTCTCTACATGGGAAGAGGGGAGCGCATGGACACATGGAGGCATCTGACAGCAGAGACTCCTAACTGTCTCTGCCTATTTATTCTCCCTTTCTTTGTTTTGGTATGGCATCCTTGAGTTTAACTACATACATTGCTGCTGAGCTACTTTTCCAACCTCTCTTCCAGATCCATGTGGCCAAGTTTTAAGTCTGCAACCAATGGGATATGGCTAGAAATGACACAAACAGGCCAGGCATGGGGGCCCACATCTGTAATCCCAGCACTTTGAGAGGCCAAGGCGGGCAGATTACTTGAGGCCAGGAGTTCAAGACAAGCCTGGCCAACATAAATAACCCCATCTCTATTAAAAATACAAAAATTAGCAGGGCATGGTGGCAGGTGCCTGTAATCCTAGTTACTCAGGAGGCTGAGGCAGGAGGATTGCTTGAACCCAGGAGGAGGAGGTGGAGGTGGCAGTGAGCCAAGATCATGCCACTGCACTCCAGCCTGGGTGACAGTGAGACTCCATCTCAAAAAAAAAAAAAAAAAAAAAAAAAAAAAGAAGATGCAGTCACCTGCCTTGGATATCCCACTTCCCCTCCTGTGGGCTGGAATGACAGCATGATACAGACAATAATATCACCCTAGGAGATGCTGGAGCAACAACAGAGAAGGGGCCTAGGTCCTGGAGGACCTTTCAGAACAAAGCTGCCTACTTCCCCTGAATAGCCCACTACTGTTTAGACCAGGGGTGTCCAATCTTTTGGATTCCCTGGGCCACACTGGAAGAAGAACCGTCTTGGGCCACACATAAAATATACTAACACAAATGACAGCTGATGAGCTAAAAGAAAAAAAAAGTCACACAAAAAAACTCACAAAAAAAATGTCACACAAAAAAATGTTTTAAGAAAGTTTACAAATTTGTTTTGGGCCACATTCAAAGCCATCCTGGGCCGCATGCATGCCACAGATTGGACAAGCTTGTTTTAGATTGTTCCTTGAGAGAAAAATGAACTTCTACCTTATTGAGCCTCAATATTTTTGGTTTGTTACACAGCTCAGTCTGTACTTTACTAACATATACATATGCTGTCAATAAATGTTGACTGTTGAATTATACATTTAAATGATGAAATCTGAGAATCAACAATTGTTAGCCATGTCTACTATGTCCATTTTTCTATTCAATTTTCAAAAATGCTCATGTTACTTATAAGTTATCTATTATATTTGCAACATATATTTCTCCCAGTTTGCATTTTAATTTTATAATCTGTTGTGAAGCATAAAGCTGGAAAATGTTGTCAAAATATTAGCCTAACTCTAACCTGAAAACCCAAATCACAAATCTTTCCCTTTGTGATTTGTGTTTGTTTGTTTTTGTTTTTGAGACAGGGTCTTGCTCTGTGGCCCAGGCTGGAGTGCAGTGGCGCAATCTCGGCTCACTGTAACCTCCGCCTCCCAGGTTCAAGTGATTCTCATGCCTCAGCCTCCCGAGTAGCTGGGATTATAGGAATGCACCATGCCTGGGTAATTTTTGTATTTTTAGTAGAGACGAGGTTTCACCATGTTGGCCACGCTAGTCTTGAACTCCTGGCCTCAAGTGATCCACTTGCCTTGGCCTCCTAAACTGCTGTGATTACAGGTGTGAGCCACCACTTTCATTGTTTTCATGCTTGGGAAATAAAGCAATGTCTTTAAGATTCATTTTCCCTTATCCTGTCTCATTTTAAATACACAGCTCTCCAATCCATCAGGAATATGTTTTAATGCATGGTACAAAGTAAGGATTCATTTTTTTAAACTAATATGTAATGAATTTGCAAAAATACATAAACTTCTATTTAATAAAATATGATTTTTCAAATAATCCTACTGACTTTTTAAATTATATGTTAAATTGTTATCAACATCTGCCTCTAACATATTTTGTTCCTCTAATCATTTTGTTGCACATAAAGTTTTAATTGTTTGCCCCTTTGGTATTAAGCAGAAAACAAATCTAAGGCAAATCCTTATTTCAAATAAAAGAATAAACATTTGCAACAGGTTTTGAATATATTCTTAATAAATTTCAACTCAGTCTACTTTGAAAATTCTATCCATTCATGATTGTGATGATATACAGGAGGGAGAGAGAGGATTATGAGCAGGAAGGGGCATGCAGGAGACTTCTGGAGTCTGGGCTGAGTGATGGCTACATGGGTATCAGTCTGATGATACACATGTATGTTGTATATCCTTCTCTGTATGATGCACCAAACAAGAAAAAAGTCAATAAAAAATTCATAAATGACATTGTGGGCCCTTGGAAAAAATGTCTCATAAATAACCGTATTTCAAAAACAACAAAAAGGTTAAAAAAAGAGTTTTCCAAAACTCTAAAGACAATTTTACACAGCTTTTTTTTTTTTTTTTTTTTTGAGACAGAGTCTCGCTCTATCGCCCAGGGTAGAGTGCAGTGGTGCAATCTCAGCTCACTGCAACCTCCACCTCCCGGATTCTCCTGCTTCAGCCTCCCGAGTAGCTGGGATTACAGGCAAGCGCCTCCACGCCCAGCTAATTTTTGTATCTTTAGTAGAGACTGGGTTTCACTATGTTGGCTAGGCTGGTCTTAAACTCCTGACCTCAGGTGATCTGCCCGCCTTGACCTCCCAAAGTACTGGGATTATAGGCATGAGCCATCACGCCCTGCCTTTACACACCTTTTACTCCCTTTTTTTCCCTCTTAAATGCTTATCATGACTGGTTATCTTTTCTTACAAATCTTTCTTAAGTCCACCTGACCACTACGCAGACATAGTCATGAGTTTTACTTGCCTTGAGTTGTCTTGAGTTTTAAGAGTCAAATTAAGGCAAATAGATTTATTAAATAGAGGCTAACCCTTAATCTGCTTTAAAATAAGACATTAAATGTATTGTGTGATTATACTGTAGGATGGACAAGCATAAAGGTATTTGTTTAATCAATTACTATTTAAAGTGAAGATGGGAGGTAGTTCTCAAATTTAAATGAGTATAAGACTAGGGAACTAGGAAAGTAGTTCTCAAATTTAAATGAGTGTAAGACTAACTAAAAGAGCTTGTTAAAATTGCTCATTCTCAGGGTTCACTCAAGAGCCTAACTAAGCGGGACTGGGTTGGAGCCCAGGGATCTGTATTTTAATAAGCAGGAAATCTGTGAATGATATTTTAGAAGACACTGATATAGGGGAATCTGAATCTTCTGTATTTTACTGAGAAAAGTCTCAGTTCTTAAATCTACCAATTGCTCATTTTTACTTCAAAAGATTTACATTTCTATGCTGGGCAAATTTATATATAACCCTTCCTTCTCTTTACTTTTCCTATTATTAAGGCTCTGAGGTGGTGATTTTAGTTTTACTTAGCTAGTGCTTTCAGTTAAAAAGGTAATATAGGCTGGGTGCGGTGGCTCACACCTGTAATCCCAGCACTTTGGAAGGCTGAGGTGGGAGGATCACTAGCACCCAGAATCTGAGACCAACTCAGGCAAAATATTGGGACTCTGTCTCTACAAAAAATTTAAAAACTAGCCAGGTGTGATGGCACACGCCTGTAGGCCCAGCTACATGGGAGGCTGAGGCAGGAGGATCCCTTGAGCCTAGGAGTTTGAGGCTGCAATTAGCTATGATCACACCACCACACTCCAGCCTGGGCAACAGAGTGTTTCCAAAAAAAAAAAAAAGCTAATATATGCACATGGTAAAAATATTCCCAAAAGTAGTAAAAAATAAAAAGTAAATGTCCTTTCCACCTCAGACTTCTATTCCTCAGATGCTCTTCCCAGAAAAAACCAATGATACCCTTCCCATTTTTTTCCAAGTAAGAACATACTAAACATAATATTCTAAAGTTTGCCTTTTAACTCAACAATATATTTTGGAGATATTTTCATATTAGCACTTATAGGACTTTTACTTCCTTTTCACGGTGCAATATGATTCCATGATATACTGCATCATAATCAGTTCTCTGCTGAAGGCATCTGGGTTACATCCAGCCTTCTGCTATTACAAGCAAAGCTGCACAAACATGGTAATTCTTGCAAACTGATAGAGCTTTATATGTGGGCTAATTTTCTATAAGTGCAAATATAGGTGTAGGTTAAAGACATGTATATTTGAATCTGGTAAATACTGCCAAAGTGCCCTCCAAATAGGATGATGCCCCAAACCGCTCACGCATCAGCAGTGCCTGTTTTTCCCCACATCTCAGGCATAGAACATTATCAATTTTTTTCATCTTTGCCAGTAAATAGACATCTGTCTGCTATTTTAATTTTCATTTATTTAATTACGATGAAAGCTGAATATTCTCCTGAGTTCTCTCGAGTTCTCAAGAAAGAATTCTCTTGAACTTCTCTTGAGTTCATGCCATTTATATTTCAACTTCTGTAATTGCTTGCTCATATCCATTACCTATTTTCCTATTGAGTTGCTATTTTTCTTATTGATTTCAAAGAACTAAGGAATTACTCATTTGTCTTACGGTTGCAAATATTTCCCAGTTAACTCATCCTTTGACTTTGTTTTATAGTATATTCAATCATAAAGATAATCTAAATTTTTACATAGTCAAATATATCAAGGCTTTCTTTTATGGCTTCTGGGACTTGTGTCTTAATTGGAAGGCCCTCTCCACCCTCAGATTCTGTAAAACAGTCATGTTCTAATACTTTTATGATTCATTATTTACATGTAAGTCTTTGATCCAGCTCGGATTTACTTAAGTGGTAAGGGAGGGATCTAGGTTCTTCTTCCTATTTATTCAGATAGCTAAGCAGCTGTCACAAAATCAGTCACTAAACAATTCACCTTTTTCTGTTAGGGTCATTTTAAACATAATCCTGCCAGCTGCAAAGTATTTCACAATGGAGTATATTTCTAGAAAATCTATGTTTACTAGAACCAAACTATTTAATACATGTTGGTAAACGTTAAGTATTGTTAATATTAATGAAAATTACACTGAACTGAAAAGATAATGTGGCATGTGTTGCACATGTTTACCTACGTAATAAACCTGCACATCCTGCACATGCATCCTGGAACTTAAAATAAAATTTAAAAATATACATGGCTTGTGTTACGGGAATCACTGGATACACCTATGATTACGAGTAGATATAACTTACTATAAGTTCACCCTCCAGAAGTCCTTAAGTTGTTTACTGGGAAAGCAATATAATAATATTTCACACTATAGAGTAATAGCGCTCATTGCAATAGAGTGATGGCTTTTACAATTTTTTGGGGTATTATTTTGTTCCAGATCATAGAAGAAAAAATGCTTTATAATTTGTTATACCAAGTTCCTTATTTATCTAAGATGTTATAAGAGAAACGTGGCAAAATAATTTTTTCCTGAGTTTTCATCAGTACTATGCAAATAAAATAAATAGTGATACTATATATAAGTAGAACACCGTTAGGAAGAGCTTGTCAGAATGCTGCTATTCTCATGTCTTGATACTTAAGGGAGCTAAGATACAGGAAGTCAAGGGTGCAGGGGAGCCATTCCAAAAGGCTGGGTCAAAAGCTCAAAAAGCTCTGAGTGAAACAAGGCCACAAAAACACAGACTTGTAAATGCTTGTTTCAACACTGGCCTTCCCTGGAACATCGGATGGAGACTGAAGCTTAAAAGTGATGGCTATACACCTGACTTGTTGAAAATACATGTTCCAATTGTAGCATTTTCATTTTAACAGCTGCATCATGCATTGTTAACAACACTGCTTAAAAGATATGCTTAAAGACTACAAAATGAAGTCTTATTTCAAGGGGTTAATACTCCTATATTCTTTATAGATGAATGCATAAGATTGAAAATTCAATTTATACACTCTTTTTATGAAAGATTCAATCTCTGAACTTTTTATTTCTACTTCTTACCTGTTCTACATTTGTTTACATTTATTTATGAATTGTTTCTTTTTCATACCACCTTCTCCAACAAGATGGAGGGTCAACTCTATTATTCCCAGAATTTTGTATATAGAAAGGATATAAAGGGATATGAGACTGGAGGCAAGTAATAGTATGGATGCCCCAAAACAGAAGAAAAACTAGCAAAAATATTAATAGGTATTTTTTTTGAGATGGGGTCTCACTGTGTTGCCCAGGCTGGTCTCAAACTCCGGGCACAAGAGATCCACCTGTCTCAGCCTCCCAAAGTGCTGGGATTACAGGTGTGGGCCACTGTACCTGGCCTTAATAAAAGAAAGCAGTGTTGAATTTAAGCTTACATGAAAATCTGTACTTAAAATCTGTGGATGCTTGAAAAAATACACCTCTGGGTGTTTGAAAAATTAAGAGCATCTCAAATACAATAATGAGACGTGTTAAAATCTAACTGAGAAGGATGGAAAATTATGACTAGCTTTCCATAGGAACCTAGATGATTGTCTTATCTCCCTTTTCAAACATGAACCCTTGTACCCTAAATTTTCTAGAAAGAAAACACATTTTGAAATTCAAAACTGAACGTTTATTTTGAAACTGAAAAATTCTGTTCCAAAAGAAAGTCAACATCTTGTCCCTGAAATCCACTCTCCCCCACTTCTGTGTTCCCCATCTGTTAATGGAATCAACAATTTCAGAGTCCCTCGAGTGAAACTTCCAGCATATCACCTCCCATCTCTTTTTCTCACACTTCCCCTCATGTCTGTGCCATCCTTTCCATTCCCAAAACTTCCCACAGCATGGAATCATTCTGGACTCCTTTCTCTTACTTCCCACATCTGGTCCATCAGCAAATGGACCAGAATATAATCAGAATATAATTACATTTTGAATATTCAAGATGATCAGAATTTGACCACTTCTCACCACTCCCACTGCCACCACTATGGTCCAAGCCACCATCATCTCTCACCTGGTTTACTGCACTTGTTTCCCAACTTTCCTTACTTATGCCCATGACCTCAAGCTTCAGTCCATTCTCAAAGGAGCAGCCGAGCACCATGGCACTCTCAGCTCAAAACCTCCAGTGGTTTCCTAGCTCAGAAAAAGCTGAGGAGCTGACGTGGTCTAAAAGAATCTGGTCCCACCCTCCCACTACCACTCTGTAACTGCTCTGACCTCATTTGCTACCTGCTTTTCCCATGCCGCACCAGCCTCCCTGCCAGGCATCCCTGTCCCTCTTCCACCCTGAACTCTTGCGGTTCTCTCTGCATATAATGCTTGATTCCTAGATACTGCATCATCCATTACTTCTGTCAGGTTTTTATCCCAAAAGGTTATCTTCCCAGTTAGGTTTTTCTTTCTGAAATCTCACCATCCTTTCCTCGCCTTTTCATATCCTTCTTTCCTATTTTGTTTTATTCTCCATAGCACATACTATGTATTTTACTTATTTATCTAGTTTATTGCTGGTTTCCCTGAGTGGAATGAAACTACATCACAAACATAGTATGTCATGTAATGTACATTATATAGTAAATCACTATGTACTATGTAATGTACTATGTAATTTACTACATTACATAGTAATTTTTATCTGCTTTGTCTTCTGTCATATTCCCAATGCCCATAAAAGAGGTTGGCACATAGTAGAAGCTCAGTGAATTCTGTTGAATGAATGAATGACCTAATAAATGAACCAACAAAAGAATGACTTCAGCTTGGGGTCCCACTGTATCTTTCCAGGTCTTCTGCCAGCAATCTCTACCCCTTATAATCAAGCCTACATATCTCAATCCATAGTGAATATAACATAGGTCTGATACTAGCACTCCTCTGATTAAGAGCCTAAGGGGTTTTCCACTATCCAGTGAGGAAAGTACACTGTTAATAATACAGGATGGCATTAAGACCCTTCAGAATCAAAATATAACCTTCTAACCTCATCTTTTTATATCCCATTCTTACACCTTAATCTGTAGACCAGTATCTCTCGAACTTGAGTAATTTATGGGTCCTTCTGAAAGGGAAAAAATTTCTCAACGACTCTCAAGGTCACATTCAAGGACCCCAGTCTCGGAAACACTAATTTAAGAAATTAACATCCTGGTCAACAAAAATACCTTTTTATTGCAGATTATTACTGGTAAAATAATACTGTATCATAACCAATATAAAAACAAAATTTAAAACCTTCGTATACCTTACACTCCCTAAGAATAAATCCATGGTCCCAGTTGCAGAAAGGCTGCTATATACAAATAAGACTACCTATCCACCCCAGAAAAGGCCTATGCTTACCTGCCTCCATGGCTTCACTCTTGCTATTCCCCCATCCTGGAATACCCTTCCCCTGACTATAGTTACCAACATTCTACTCATCATTCAATGCCTAGTTTAATTACCACCACCTTTATGAACTCCTCTTTTTGATACCCACAGCCAAAACTTCTCCTAGTCTCGAGGCAATTTTGTATTTCTTCTGTAGCATTAACTACACTATTATATATATAATATGTTATATTATTATACTTACAAATGGTATGTTATACTATTATTTTCACATGATTATTATTGTTCCTGGACAATATGAAGATCAACTTGCTCTTTTTATTTCCACAACAACTAGTGTCTTCCATATGACAACTGATAAATGTCAATTAAGTTAATCATCATATAGAGTAAAAAAAAAAAACGCTTCTATAAATACGACCCTTTACTGATCTTCTTAAAAATGTATACACATAATAAAAAGAAAAATGGGGGAGAAATGTTATTTACAGGATTTACCTTCTTTTAAGCATTAAGTCTGATATAGGTATGCATCTTAGACCAGTTCCCAAAACCATAAGGAAGGATGTCAGGAGCACAGTTATCCGGAGACCTAAAATGAAACAAAGACATTGAAATTATCTTGATTTTCTCCTAAGTCCAATGTTAAAAATAAAGATTATTTTTAGTCAATCATACTGACATTATATGCTAATATTATGGCTTTTCTGTATAACTTTAAAAATGGAAAAAAAAAAAAAACAACGAACCCTACATGCTGAAAATGAAATGATGGGCTGGGCATGGTGGCTCACACCTGTAATCCTTGCACTTTGAGAGGCCGAGGTGGGCAGATCACCTGAGCTCAGGAGTTTGAGGCCAGCCTGGGCAACATGGTAAAACTGTCTCTACTAAAAATAAAAAAATTAGCCGTGTGTGGTGGGTTACACCTGTAATCCCGGCTACTCGGGAGGCTGAGGCATGAGAATTGCTTGAACCTGGGAGGCAGAGGCTACAGTGAGCTGAGATCACACCACTTCACTCCAGCCTGGGCGACAGAGTGAGACTCTGTTTCCAAAAAAAGAAAAAAGAAAATGAGATGATTCTAACTTTAATGGAAAATAGGAATGTTCATATCAAAGATAGAGGAAGAAGTTCTATTAGCTCTAATTTTTCAAAAGGAATGTCTAAAATGTTCTGTTCAGATATAATACTTAAAAATATGGCAAATAATTTTCAAAGACTAGATATTTTAGTTTTATATCTCTAATAGAAAAATTTGAATTTTCAAATGTAAGCTGCTAATAAATTTCTTAACTGTCCCTAAAAAGTATTTTAAGGTGACAGATTATTGTCTTAACTTTTCTCAAAACTGACAACTAGGGAACTACATATTTCATAATCAGAACAAGCTAAGGTTGTTAAAGCGTCATAGGAAGTGGTCCTTTAGAACTCTCTGATTATTAATATAATCACAGTCTTTATTTTTTTCTTGATTTATCCGATGGTTTTCATTATAGAATAATGCTTAATAATGTTAAAAAAAAATCACGGCTTAGGACTTTAGAAGACAATGTGGATCAGATAGTTTTTTTCCCCTTGTATTCCAAACACAACAATTACTTTGAAAATGTGTGTCAGTGGTTGGTCACACAGAGGGCAAAGTATACAAATATAAAAACAAGATAATCAGAAATAGACAACAATATTCTAGCTATGGCAGAATAATCTAACAGAACTCTATCCTCCTATTGTTGGAATGCTACGCCTCTGTTAATACTAAATTAACATATCTTACTGTTAGTGGCAGCCACATCACACAGGTGGTTCATACAAAGTCTATGGCAAAGGTGGCCACATTGCTTCAAATTTTTCCCAAATCCAACATCACCTTGAAACCACTTCACACAGAGAATAGACATAAACTGACTAATGTAATATTTCTTTTTTTCCAGGGCTCTCTCTCTCTCTTTTTGCAGAGGGTACATGGTTAAATGTTTGGTTTTTAAAGAGCTACTCTGCTTGAAGAAAATTGAAAGTCAACAAGACTATAATTATGCAGCTCAAACATAGCAAAGAAAATAAACTTGAGATCCAGACATGCTACATTAAGGATAATTTGTGATATGAACTGAATTACTTTATAATATTCTTATATAATCTGGATATGATTAATACAATTTACCAGAAGGAATACCATAGGGAACTGTGCTTCTTGGTAACAAGTAATGCATACATACTGCTCATTTACTGCTTCTACTAACAGAATACAGACTTTAAAAATCACATTATAGCCATAGGAAACAGAGTGCAATTAATGAAATGTACATACACGGTCATAAATATCCTAAAATCACAAAATGTTGCTCTTATAAGGATATACTGGGTACCCTACGAGATACTGAATAGAATTTTTATAGGTTGGGGACCATAGGCTTACATTCTACATGATATTTATTTTTTTCTAAAGACTTTGTTTTTAATTAAGGTAAGCAGACACCAAGCAAGCAGTGAGGCACTGTTTATGGCCATATGGTCCAATAACCAGGCTTCCTATTGTTACTGCTGAAGGCTACCATACTTTACTCAGTTATGCTTTTTATCAAATATTTAACAATACAACAGCTAATATAAACTTTTAAGAGTAAATAAATTGTGAAAAACTGCTTATTAAAGCAACCTGTGTCCAGGCACTGTGGTTCACGCCTATAATCCTAACACACTGGGAGGCCAAGGTGGGAGGATCCCTTGAAGCCAGGAGTTTGAGATTAGCCTGGGTAACATAGTGAGACCCCATCTCCACAAAAATACAAAAATGAAAAATAAAGCAACCTCACGAGTACAGTGTGGTGGCTTTCTTGTGTATTTTTAATTGCTGCCAAGTGTTGTTTAATCTATCCCAGCTGATGATCTTGAATAAAATGCTTTCTTCATGTCACTCACATCCTGACAAGGCATAACTCTATAATTCCATGTAATCAAAAATATATCAGCTCATCAAGGGAAAGGAGTTATGAGGACCCCAGGAGAATAGCCTAATATAGTTTGGGTATTTGTCCCCACTCAGGTCTCATGTTGAAATGTAATCCTCAATGTTGGAGGTGGGGCCTGGTGGGAGGTGTTTGGATCATAGGGACAGATCCTCATGAATGGCTTGGGCCATCCCCTTGGTGATGACTGAGTTCTTGCTCTGAGTTCACAGGAGATGAGATCTGGCCTGTTAAAAGTGTGTGGCATCCCCCTCCCCGACTTTCTCTCTCCTGCTCCTGCTTTCACCAAGTGATGTGGCTGCTCCCCCTTCACCTTCTGTTATGATTGTAAGCTTCCTGTGGCCTCCCTGGATGATGAGTGAATGCCAGCACCATGTTTCCTGTAAAATCCGCAGAACCGTGAGCCAATGAAACCTCTTTTCTTTACACATTACCCAGCTTCAGGTATTTCTTTATAGCAATGTAGGAACTGCCTAACACATTGGCTTCTGAGACATATAGGACTGTTATATAAATAGACCCCAAGTGATTACAACAGTAATAGGATGTAAGGGTAAAAGCCATCTGTGAACGATTTCAGAAAAACAAACATCATTGAAAATAAAAATATTTCTTTTCAAACATGGCATCCAACATTCAGAATGCTTCCTTTCAACAGATGTGATAACTCCTTTTGCTGGGGACCCATTGAGTGTAGGAATGGAAATCTCCACAGCAGATGTCTAAAGAATCAGGCTGCAGAGTTGACTAAATCCCTCCCCCACAACCCACACACCCATAGTGGAAGCATGGAAAATCAGCAACAGGCACAGAGCTCACCTGGTAAGACCACCCTCCCGTGGCTCCACACTTCCATCAGCTGAAGTGAAGATGAGCTCTGCTGGCTCCGGGGCAGATCCCCTTTTCCCTGCTCATAACCCTCACAGCCTTGTCACCCCAATCTGCCTTGGAGATTGTCAGAACTAATGACATCATGCCTGTTTTTCCTGTTTAAATCAGACACAAAAGATTCAAGATTCACAGGTCATCTTTATCCTGATACGGCTTTATACATCCCCTAATGAGACCTCATCTCTGCCTCCTACCTCCTCAACTCCAGAAACCTTCCTCTGTGCCTTCTGGAGTGCTCAGGCATAATCACTGGAATCCCTACCTTCCTGAAGCTCTTCTCCAAACATTCTCTCTACCTTCTTACTCCCAGAGAAATCCCTTACATTGCTTTCCCTGCCACTTCCAGATCATTCCTACTCTCTCTGCCCACAAGTTACCTGGTCTTTTTTCTCTCCATGCTTTTAAGGATTTCTCTTTATCACTGGTTTTAAAGAAGTATGACCATGATGTGCCTTGGTGTAGGATTCCTTATGGGTCTTCTGCTGGGATTCTTAAATTTCTTAGATTTGTGGGTTTATAGAAGTCATTAAATTTGGAAAATGTTCTGTCATTATTTCTTCAATTTTCTTGCACCACTCCATCTCACTCCATGCTCTCCCTGCTTACTTCTCTCTCTTTTCCTTCTGAGACTCCAATTACATGCATATTAGGCCACTTAAAACTGTCCCACAGCTCACCGATACTCATGTTTTTTGTTTGATCGGTTTTAGTCTTTATTTCTCTGTGTTCCATTGTGGACAGTCTCTAGTGCTATATACTCAAGTCACACGACCTTTTCTTCAGCAATGTCTAGTCTGCTGTTAAATCCTGTCCAGTATATTTTTTTCATCTCAGACATTGATTATATTTTTCATCTTACATATTGATTACATTTTTCATTTCTAGAAGTTCAATGTTGTTCTTTTTCTGTCCTCTTTGTCTCTCCTTAATGTGCTCATGCTTTCTTTCTTCTATCTTCTTGAACATTTGTAGTATGTTTGCAGGGGTTTTTCCATTCCAGGTCTTGGGAACATGAACTATTCCCAGCCTGTGTGATCCTGGGGAACTGTTCTGCCTGCTCTTTTTTGGCAGTCCTTCCTCCAGTCTTGGCTAATTTCCTCACATGTATCCTCTGATCAGTTTTCTGCTGAAGACTCAAGAGGAACACCCTGAAGATCCAGAACATTCTCTGTAAAGTTTCCTCCTCTGTTGTTTTCTACCTTAAGAATTCTAGCTGTGTTGGCCTCTTTGAATTCTCACCTCTGTCTCCTCAATTCAGGAAAACTGCTGGGCTCTGACTGAGCTCCCCATTTCTGTACTCCTGCCTGGAAATTCTCTCCGGATGGTAAACTGAAGCAGTCACAGGGATCACTGCCCTGTCCTGCCCTGCCTGTCGCCCAATGTTTGAAAACCATTGTTTTACATATTTTGTTTTATTCTAATATTTATTTATTATTATTTTTTAGAGATAGGGTCTCACGATGTTGCCCAGGCTGGTCTTGAACTCCTGGCCTGAAGTGATCCTCCTTTCTCAGCCTCCCCAGTAGCTGGGATTACAGGTGTGCTATGCCTGGCTCATGAAATTTATTTAGTTCCATATATTTTGATTTATTTTTCATTTTTAATTAAGACAGAAGGATAAATCCAGTTCCCGTTACTCCATCATGGCCAGAACAGCCTTTGGTCTAATTTTTTCTGACTAATACCCACTGCTCCTTACTGCGGTTGTCTACAGACCACCACACACCTGCCTCCAGGTCATTCGCCTTCACTGCTTAAAGATGTCTTGGCTCATTATTACTCCTCAGGACACTATTCCTTTCATAAACTTTGTGATTTCAATATCCACTAGATGATCCTTTCAGTATGCTGGTCTCTCAGATCTCTGACCTCTTGTTCCATGGTCTGAGGTACGCTCTTTGCCCTACCTCTGCCATCCATGCTTTTGGTTATACTCTGACCTTATCTTTACCACAACTACATCCATGTCATAATCTCAATTTCTTTTTTTGTTTTTGAGATGAGGTTTCGCTACTCGTCTGGAGTGTAATGGCGCGATCTCGATCTCAGCTCACTGCAACATCCGCCTCCTGGGTTCAAGCGATTCTCCTGCCTCAGCCTCCCAAGTAGCTGGGATTATAGGTGCCCACCACCAGACCTGGCTAATTTCTTGTATTTTTATCAGAGAGGGGGTTTCTACATGTTGGCCAGGGTGGTCTTGAATTCCTGACCTCAGGTGATCCACCCAACCTGGCTTCCCAAAGTGCTGGGATTACAGGCCATAATCTCAAGTACCCCATTCCTCAACCATGGCCTCCTCTCTTTCCCTTTCATTCCCTCTAGTAGTCTAACAAGAACAAATTATTGATTAAATATGGAATGACAATTTGGGAGCTTGCTACTTCTTCTCAACCACCTCATGTGTTTCCTTTGTCCTCCTTAGATTCCATGGTCCACTGTCAGATTGCTCTCTACCTAACCCTCTACTCTTGGCCTGTACTTTGTCAGTCCTATTCACCTGGTAAAACTGCAACTCTGGTTAAATCTCTCTGCCAACTCTGCCCATGCCTGTACTTGCCCAGCAGAACAGGCTGGAGGGAAACACACAATCATGCTGACTGGTCTGACTTCAAATTAATGATCAGTCACTGAAAGCAGGCCCTCAGTGCTACCCAACAATCCTACTACAATTTCCTAAACCATGTGTTCTCCATTTTTCTATAAAATAGTTTCATAATTAATCCTCTCTCCAGTAACTGTTCCCCTATTCTCCCTCATCAGGGGATCATTTTGTTTCTTATTTTTCTGAGGGGAAAAAAGCAAAGATAACTTCTACAAGCTCTTATCATCCACCATCTGCACCTTATGTGTATACTCTATCTTCTTTCCCGTTACTACTAAAGAATCAACTGTCAATGCTTCTATCTAAGGCCAACTTGTCTACCTGTGCCCTGGAGGACCACATCCCATCTTGCCTACATGGCTACAGCAGTTCCTCCCTTTCCCTCTGGCATCATCAATTTTCCCCTTTTTATGGAACTGTTAGGATGCTGCATTAATAGATATGCTTTAATATCTCTTACCAAAAAAAGAAAAAACAAAACAAAACCTAAACCTCCTTAGTACCCACATTCCCTCTGGCTACTGCCTATTTCTCTGCTGCCCTTTATGGCATAAATTCTTGAAAGAAATGTCTACACTCACTGTCTTTGATTCCTCTTGTTACATTTTATTTCAAACTCACCACATCATTCAAGGGAGATGATTCTTTTAAAGGACACCAAAAGATCTCGATGTTGCTAAATCCAGTGCTCTATTCTCAGTTCTTACTAGCTGGTTCTTTCTTATCTCCCCAACCTCTGAATGCTGGAATGCCCCAAGGCTCAGTCCTCTACTCCAGGGAAGCTCCACTCTTCTCCACAGGTGATCTCACCCAGCCACAAGATACTTTTTATATTTTTCTTTTTTCTTTTTTTTAACCAATAAGAATGAGCTTGAACCAGCCCCATTACTTTAAATACCATTGTAGGCTGACAACTCCCAAATATACTGCACAGGCCTCTCCCCTTAACTCCATACTTGTATATCCAATTGACAGTTTAATCTGTCTACTTGGGTATCTAATAGGCATTTCAAATCCCTCATCTCCATGCCATCTGCTCCAAAATTGCTCTCTCTACCATCTTACACAACTTAGTAAATTGAAGCTGTATTCTCCCTATCAGTAATACTAAAAAGTTGAGAAACAGCTTAGACTCGTCTCCTTCCTTCACGCTCCACATCTCATCCATCAACAAATACTGGTGAATCTACTTTCGACACATATCTGCAATCTAACCACTTCTCAAATCCTCCACTACTATCACCTTAGTCAAAAGCCATCATCAGCTCCCATCTGGGTTATTCTACTAGCCTAACTTGTCTCCCTGTTCTGGCTCTCGTCCTGAAGACAAGAGCATAGTCATCGTTTTACTCTTCCACTTAAAGCCCATCAATGGAGTGAGCCCTCCTCACTCAATAATGGCTGAGATGCCATTTAAGAATGATTTACAGGGCCCTGTATCTCCTGGCCTCTCACCACCTCTCTGACCTCATTTCCTACCACTGTTCCCCTCAGTGGCTCTACTCCAGTCACAAAGGCCTTATTGCTCTTTCTTGGATATGCCAGACAAGTTTGGAATCTTTTATCTTTGCTATTCCCTTTGCCAGAAACAGTCTTCTCCAGAACTAACATGTCAGGTGTCATTTTTCTTTCAGGTGTCTGCTCAAATACACCTTATCAGTGACACCTTCCCTAAAACCCTATGTAAAGTATAATACCACTCTATCACATTCCCTTCCTCCTTTACCCTGCTTTATTTTTCTCCAAAGCAAGTATCAATATCACTAGGTGACATACTAAATATTTGCTTTTCTTGTTTGCTGTCTGGATCTCCTTACTAGGAGGAGGGTCTGTGAGGGCCATGTCCCCAGTGCGTGGAACACACTGGGTTGCTATCTCCTTGAAACTTCCTTTAGTTAGCTTTGAGGGCACACTTGGTCTTGGCTCTACTACCTCTCTGGCTAGTCCTTTTCTGTCTCCTTGCTGGTAAATGAAAAAGGGTGGGAAGGTACAAACCCATTTTAGGAAGATAACCAGTCTCCTAGGCTAATCAGGCTGGGGCTTGAGGCAGCACAAAGGCCAAACAACCACCTACCCCCCAGGGTGCAAGATATTTTGGTGCCTTGCTTGAGCCTAGGAGTTGAAAACCAGCCTGGACAACATGGTGAGACCCTGTCTCTGCAAAAAATACAAAAAACTAGCCGGGCTTGGTGGTGCGTGCCTGTAGTCTCAGCTACTCAGAGGCTGAGAACCACCTGAGCCCAGGGAGGTTGAGGTTGCAGTGAGCCAAGATCACACAACTGTACTCCAGCCTGAGTGACCAAGTGAGACTCTGTCTCAAAAAAAAAAAAAAAAAAAAAAAAGATATTTTAGTACCCAAGGATGCCAGAAGCAAGAAAGAACCTGCTTTCTACGTGCGTAGATGGAACACCTGTAGCAGGAAAGCCAACATATAAAAGTGTATTTGCTTTCTTCTACTAAAAATGAAAACTACTTCCTAATAAAGAGAATTTTTAAATGTATTTTTTATTGCTTCAACCAAAGGAAAATATAAAATTGAATTCACCATATAGTCACAAGAACTACTGAAGAACTAAAGTACCTTATTTTATAAAGTGAATGGGTAGTTTCTAATTTATCCTGCCATGGATAGTACGTACAATTATAATAAGAAGGGTGCAAATTAACATTTTTCTACCATAAAAAACAAGGTTGGCTAAATTTGGGGAATAATATTGAAAAATGCTCCTGATAAAAATAAAAAGAAACTACAACACAGCATTTTCCCCTGAATTTAGCCAACCTTGTTAAGGGAATGACCAAGGAATTATCACAGATTGGAGGAAACTAAAGAGAAATTACAACTAAATGTAACAGAGGACCCTAGACCGAATCCTGGAACAGAAGAAAAATACATCAGTGGAAACAAATACAATCTTTTTTCTTTTTAAAAAAATATTATTGTAACATTGATTATAGGTAAAGTACTACTTTGGGTTTGTTTGTTTGTTTGTTTGTTTTGAGACAGGGTCTCATTCTGTCACTGAGGCTGGAGTGCAGTGGAGCAATCATAGCTCACTGCAGCCTCTACTTCCTGGGCTCAACTGATCCTCCAGCCTCAGCCTCCCCAGTAACTAAGACTACAGGTGCATGCCAACATGTCTGGCTAATTTTTGTATTTTTTGTAGATTTGGAGTTTCACCATGTTGCCCAGGCTGGTCTCTAACTCCTGGGCTCAAGTGACCCACCCGCCTCAGCCTCCCAAAGTGCTGAGATTACAAACATGAGCCACTGAGCCCAGCAGAAACCCAGAGAAAATCAATATTTAGTTTAAAAGCAAACAACAAAAACTCAAAGAAAATCTCCCTTTGGTAGGAGAAGCCCTTCCTCGGCATCTAGCACACATCCTCCGCAAAAGTATTTGCTCTAGCTGGAAGTTCTACAGCAGTCAAGACACCCATTCAGGGCTGGGTATCTTTGTTAGAAGGTTCTTCCTTGTATTGCTTTGAGTTACATTTCTTTGTAGCTTGACTCAGTCTAGTTCTTCCTCCTAGAACAACACATAAGTCGAATTCCTCTTTGACTTGATCTTCACATAGTCTATATCTTGCCTCAAGTTTCTTTTTGAAGTGTGATACACACAAGTTCCCTTCATTTTACACATCATGATTTTTATACCCTTTATCATTCTTGTCGCAGAACCTTTAAAGTTCTGCAGTTTGTCAAATGGCCTTCTCAGAATCAAGTTCAGAACTAAACACTAATGTAGAGCCTATCAAACTATTTTGCTTCTTGTTTTGGACACTATGTTTCTATGCCTAAACTGTCCTTTCTTTTTTAGCAGCTACATTATATTGTTGATCATTAAGGAATTCACAATGAACTATTCCTTAGTCTTTTTCACATGGATTCCAATGAAGGAATTCCAGTGAAGGAGGAGAGAAGGAAGTATAACTACTAACATCACCCTGCTATTCTATTCTCTTAATAACCAACTAATTTTGAGTGCTAACTACATGCCAGACAATTGCAATTCTATACCTACCTACACTTGACTTTTGCTGAGGTCTGAATGTGTTCCCCTCAAATTCATATTTTGTTTATGTATTAATTTTTCTGAGACGAGTCTTGCCCTATTGACCAGGGCAGAGTGCAGTGGTGCCATCACAGCTCACTCCAGCTTCGACCTCCTGAGCTCAAGCAATCCTCCCACCCCAGCCTCCCAACGTGCTGGGATTACTTGAGCCACTGCGCCGGGCCTCAAATTCACATTTTGAAATCTTAACCCTCAAAATGATGGAATAAGAAGGTGCAGCCTTTGGAAGGTGATTAGGTTATGAGGGTGGAACCCATGTGAATAGGATTACTGCCCGTATAAAACAGACCTCAGAGGGATCCCTAACCCCTTCTTCCATCTTATGTTATAGTGAAGAGACCACTGTGTAGGAAGCAGGCTCTCACCAGACACCGATTCTGCCTGAGCCTTCATCTTGGACTTCCCAGCCTCCAGAACTGTGAGAAATAAATTTCTGTGTTTATGAACTACCCAGTTTATGGTATTTTGTTATAGCAGCTCCAGTGGACTAAGACAACCTTCCAAATCTGACTAAAGAACTCATTGCAACAAAACTTATAAAAGGTTGAACAGAAACTGTACAAAGTAGCTCCCAGGCATTATTCAATTAATAAATATAAAATCTTGCACAACAGCCTCTTGAGGGTAGACTGTCACTACTAATCATTTATCCATACTTATGTGGTAAGTATGCCTTGATTCTCAGCCCTATGGCTTTTTCTTCTCAGAGAATCACACTGGCAAGTGGTAAAGTGAGATGTCCAGGGTACCATTCTAAGCAAGCATCTTCACTCATCTGCAAGCTTTAATTGAAAGTCACAAATCTCAACTGAGAAAGCCATCTAGTCACATACACACATTTTAAAGCTGCCGAGAGCCACCTTCCAGAAACCAAAGCGTCAGATCTGAGTTTCCCAATAGCTCTTCCTGGGCTGGAGTCATCTATTACACAAAACGAACTCATTATTTCCTTACATATGGGCACCGTCAATCTATTTTCCGACCTTTCATCCTCAACATCCCCATATCCCTTTGAAGTCAAAGCATCAGTCATTTTTGTCAGGTGTAAAACACATACACCGCACGTGCACGGGGATGCTCTGATGTTCACAATGTGTAAAAACTTGAACGTTTACAGATCGCTTAAATCCCTGGTGTTGCATAAAGGGCCTTGATAAAAAACATAAATATTTGCAAGGTTGCCTTTCCATATTTGTCGCTTTGGGGACGGAGGGTTCCTAAGTCAGAAATGGAATGCTAGCAACACTCTATCACCTCACACAACCCCTATGCCGGGGCCAAGGGAGGCGGCTGGCAGGCCTGGAGCGCGGGCAGGCGCCTGCTCCCCGAGGAGAGACAGCGCGGGCTGGCGCTCCGCGACCCCTCACCTCTCTTGTCCAGGAGCCACATGAACGCGAAGCAGGGCAGGAAGCCGATGGGCCCCCACAGCACGAGCAGCGCGATGTCCCAGCTGGAGAAGCCGTAGGCCTGGCGCGCCGAGTTCTGGATGGGACCCCAGGTGTTCCAGACCAGGCCCTGAACGAACGCCAGCAGCGAGAAGAGCAGCAGCACCAGCCAGCGGCGCCCGTACACCCGCCCGGGACCCGGGACCGCCGCAGGCAGCGCCGCCGCCGCCGCCTCCCGGCTTCTCCAGGAGGCCCCCAGCCCAGGCCCGAGCCCGGGCCCCAGCAGCGGCTGCCTCTCCTCTTCGCTGCTCCAACGAGAGCCCATGGCGACGCGTCGCCCGCGAAGCCACTGCCGGGCGCAGTCCGGGTCACCGCCGACTAGCCCAGCGCAGAATCGTCCGGAGCAGCAGGAGGCGGAGGCTGCTGTGGTCGCCCTCGGCCTCCGGGCCGCGCCTGGTGCGCCTGCGCGGCCCGAGCCGGGCCGGCGGGGAGGCAGGGAGGCGGGGCAGGCGGCAAGGAGGCTGGGGTCCGCCCTCCCCTCCGCGGGTGGCGAGGAAACACCGGCGAGAAGAAAGGAGCCAGGTCCCAGACGGAGGGCAGGTAGCGCTGAAAAGGCAGGGACCAGCGCGGCTGAGTCGGGGAGAGGGAAACTCCCAGAGAGGCTGTATTCGAGGAGGTTGGGCAAGGAACCCTGGGGTGTTTGGAGGAAGTGTCCAAGTTAAATCTTGTGCCTAATAAACAACTCAGTGACCTGTTAAGTGACCTCAGTTAACCTGATGCTTGCTTCTATTTTGGGCTTATTCTCATTTTTGTTGAGTTAGTAACTTCAGAAATTATAGGCGAAGGATAAAGTTTAAGCGTAGTTGGTCCCAGGGGATTATCTCATAAAAATCATTTCTTACGTACAATAAGTACTACCTATTTTTGTTACTTTTTTGTCTTACATATCCAAAGAGGAGATTCCAAACTAGCCAATTTCATTCATATATATGTAAACTTTACCCATTTCGCCTGCCAATAGGCGAGCAATAAAGGTATGTCCAGTAAAGTTGGAAGATTTTTGCCCCAAAGATCCATCTCCAGTGATTATGATTTGACCACAGGGTAAACGAGAAGAAAGGTGGTTGTTGATCTCTTCACACAGCTGTTTGTTTATTTTGGTATACAAATTCAGAAGCCTGACAGCTGTGGATTAGTGTCCTTGAAAACCTAAGTCAAGCCATTTGGCTTGTCTGGATCGGGAAATGAGTCACAGGGAACGCAATCACAGGATTCTTTGCCCGAGGTTCGTATTTCCCGGCAGCCACTAAAATCAGAAGGAGTCAGGTTACCACCAGAAGGGCAAGAGAGGTGTAAGAGAAGCGTGAGCTAGCCTCGCATTCCAGGCTGCCAAGAGCGGCTCGCGAAAGCTCACGGCAGAGACCCATCCCACCGCCGGAGCCCCACTAAGCGGCAAACCTTCCCCTAAAACTCCAATCCTTTAGGGTGGAGAAAAGCCGAGGTGGAAAGGAAGGATCTGACTAGAAAAGGAGAAACAGAAACGAAGCTAAGACTACAATAAAGAACGTTAAGGTCCGGGTTAGGTAAAAAGCGCCACTACTCAGACCACGTGTTTGTATTTCCACACCCGGGGTATCAAAACAAAGCTGCGTGGTCCCGCCCAGCATCCGTCACGTGACCTCCACGTGAGAGCCGGCGTTTCCGTAGGAGCCGGGCGGGAGTCGCCGGGGCTCCTTCCTGTGGTGCAGCTTCGGGTGTCGGAGTTTGGCCCCTACTCTGACCCCACCCCAGCTCCACTCCGCCTTGGGTTCCGGCAGAACCCGCCTTGCGGTAGCCATGGCAGCAGGCTCCGAGGCGACCACTCCTGTGATCGTTGCAGCTGGGGCTGGAGGGGAGGAAGGTAGGTGCCAGGCTGAGGTCCGACCCTGAGTACAAACCCAATGCCAGTTGACTCTCGTGGCACCCCTCGTGGGGCCGTTTGCCTTAGCCCCAACCCAGGTCTCTCTGGCCTTGCATTAGACTATGAAGAAAAATCTATATTTTCTAGTGAGCGTGGCATTTCTCGAATTGTGGCATCCAGATTTTTGATCGTCGTAGGGTAGCCTACGAGTGCTGTTTCACGCATGGGGTGTTATTTTTGTTTTGTTTTGTTTTATATTTGCCCATCATTAGCTAAATAGAGGTGTTTTGAACGTTTAGAGGGGATTAAAATTAAATTTGTGAAATTGAAGGCAACCTTTGAGATTAGTGGAAGTTATCTGAGACTTTTGTGAACAGGGATTATGCGCTTTTATTCTATTTCAGTGAACCCTGGTTTAGCAAGTGGGGATGAGGTTTGGAGGCCCATGAGCCTGAGATCCCTGTTATTATTTATTGAATGATTGCACCGTGCAGGGCTGTGTTGTGAATACTGTCGCAGGATCCAGAGACTTTTGAATATTTATAACAATACCTTTTCCAAAGGAGCCTAGAAAGGAAAAAGAATGACTTACTATGTGGTCACCTGAACTATTCTACCAGTAGTACGCTCTGTGAGGGTTGTTAGGAGGAGGGATCTCAGTGGGGAGAACATAAATGCTTCAAGGAGCGAATAGTTTGAGGTCGGCCTTTCTTTTTCTTTTCTCTTTTTTTTTTTTTTCTTTTTTTGAGACGGAGTCTCGCTCTGTCACCAGGCTGGAGTGCAGTGGCGCGATTTTGGCTCACTGCAACCTCCACCTCCCAGGTTCAAGCAATTCTCCTGCCTCAGCGTCCCAAGCAGCTGGAACTACAAGCGTGCCACCACGCCCAGCTAATTTTTGTATTTTTAGTAGAGACGGGGTTTCACCATGTTGGCCAGGATGGTCTCGATCTCTTGACCTTGTGATCCGCTGAGGTGGGCCTTTCTGATTGGATGAGATGGTGACAAACTCAGGGAGTGATGCTGGGGTTCAGGAAGTCAGGGAGCAGAAAAGGATGGATGTATTTAGGGGTCAAACAGTTTGCTGAAGGGGGAGATGCCCATTCCAAGCAGAAGAAACAAATTATAGCCTCCTACTATCTGACCACTTTCTACCAGGGAGACAATTCTTGACCTTCATCTATACCTCCATTGCATTGATCTTTCCATTTTCTATCCACTGCACCCCCTTATCCAGAATGTATGTCGTTCCTTTGAAAAATTCTCTTGTCCCTTCCTGCACTTTTTTCTGACAAAACTCTTACTCTGGATGAAGTCAACCTTTTGCCCTCTTTGTACCTGCACCCGTGGGCCTGAACTTTGCTGGAAAAAGTCCTGCACAAATTGATGACCGTATAAAGTGAAAATGGCCAAACTCTTGAATATTCAGTCAGTATGGGCTTGAGATCCCTCTGATCCTCTGTTTCTCTAGTGAACCTGCTAACGTTCTCCAATGACAAATTCCCAAACTCTATAACCTCTCTCTGCCTCTTTCTTAATTTCAGGTAATGACTTTGCAAGTCAGGTCAATTCTGCATCTAATCTGTCTACTTTTTTCCTTTCAGTATCAGGCCGTACTTCAAATCATCCACATTTTCTCACCTCAACTACTACTGTATCTTCCTGACTGACTTGTGTCTCTGTTTTCTATTCTGTGCCCCTCTAATCCCTTCTCCATTCTGCAGCAAAAAGTGACTCTTCCTTATGTAAAATTCTTCAGCGAATTACATTGCCCTTAGAAGTTAGAATAAAACCCGGATTCTTAACCGTGGCCTGTAATAATCCTTGGTCTGGGCTCTGCTGATGTCTTTAGCAGGATCTCTTGTCACTCACCTCCCCTTTGGCTTTTCACATAGCTGGCTTAATCTTTAGGTTTTAAAGTATGTCACCACCTGAGACCTTACCAGACCAAACTATTTAAAACAGTCACTGTGATTTCTCTTGCACCCCCCAACCCTAGATGTTCTGGAATACAGCATCCTGCTTCTGTCATTTTACTTACTACAATCTGTAATTATTTATTATTTGTTTTCTCTATTAGATCATAAGTACCTTGAGGGCAGGACCTATGTCTGTTTCATTCTCTACCATGTGCCCAGCTGCTAGTACAATGCCAGGCACATAGTTGGCACATGCCACATGTTTGTTGAGTGGATGAATAAGGGCACTCCATGCCAAGTCCAGAGGCAAAAGGAGAAAGCATGGCATGGTCCAAGAACTGAAAGAAGTTGGTGTTAGGAGTGGTAAGAAAAGAGGTATCCTGAAGATTACCTTAGGCATAGTTAAGGAATCTAGACATTAAGACAGTAGGAAGCCTTAAAGAGCTTTAGGTGAGGGAAATAACATGATTAGATTTGGTTGTAGGAAGATCACTTTGGCTGAAGGGTAGAAGATCGATTGGAGGGAGAAAGACTGGAGGACAAGGTACTTAATCTCTTTGAGCCTCAGTTTCCTCCTCTGTAAAATGCATGATTATTGTGAAGATTAGAGTTAATATGTGTAGATTATCTAGCATAGTATCTGGCAGGAATTGGATATTCAAGAATGGTGACCATTTTTATTATTAATAGAAAGTGCCAGCCTTAGTAACTGATGTTGAAACTGAAAGAAAAGAAATTAGAGATGTTATGTAAGAGAATGAGAAAATAAATACATTAAATAAAGTCAAGTGAAAGGGCCAGTATGTTCAGTATAATGATGAATACAATGGGAGTCATAGAAAAGTTCATTTTAAAAATTTTTTGTTTATTTTTTATTTTTGTAGATACAGGGTCTCACAGTGTTCCGTAGTCTGGTCTCGAACTCCTGGCCTCAAGTGATGCTCCCACCTCAGCCTCCCAGAGCACTGGGATTTCAGGCATAAGCCACTGTGCCCAGCTGAAAAGTTCATTTTTGAGCAAACTTATTCCATTATCAAAAAATATTTGAATGGCACATGGTAAACAGACCTTTTTCATGTGGTAAAGCAGAAGACAATCTTTGCCCCAAAATAATTATAAATATCATTTTTGGCAATAAAGACATAGATAAAAAGAACAGTAGTATAAGACATATCCTAAACGTCAGATGTAATTAGCTGGGATATGATACTCAATATGATACACATTAAGTACTTTGGAGGCTGAGAGGAGAAGGAACTAATAGAAATTGGGTTGGTTTGTGCTTCCTAGGATAATTTCTTGAAGATGAGGCAGGTGAGGAGACCAATTCTACTAAAGTAGAAATAATGACAGAGAACCTGGGTGAAAAAGGGTAAGACTTGTATCCATTGAATCCAGAGAAGAGCAGGGTGAAAACAGAAATGCTGACGTGATGAAGAGGAAAATCGTGGGTTTCAGTCTTCGCAGAAAAATAGAGCAAGGTACCACAGAAGTAAGGAAGTAGAGAAAGGTACTGGAGATTTGAGGGTGAAGAAGCATCCAGGCATGCTAGTGCATGCCTGTAATCCCAGCACTTTGGGAGGCGAGGCAGGCAGATCGCTTGAGCTCAGGAATTTGAGACCAGCCTGGGCAACATAGTGAAACCCTGTCTCTACGGAAAATACGAAAATAAACTGGGCATGGTGGCACACGCTTGTAGTTCCAGCTGCTTGGGAGGCTGAGGCACAAGAATCGTTTGGACCTGTGAAGCGGAGTTTGCAGTGAGTTGAGATCGTGCTATGGCACTCCAGCCTGAGCAACAGGGCCAGACCCTGTCTCAAAAAAAAAAAAAAAAAAAAAAAAAAAAGAAGCTTTGGCATGGTTGCCATAGGGTTGCGGGTGATTAGGAGTGATAGGAGTGAGTCAGTGCTTGGGAGCAGGAAAGGGTAACTGGTAGAGGTGAGCATAAAATCGTGGAACTAATCACCTTGGTTATGCTTGATAGCTCATTCTACAGAAGTGGAGAAAACAAGTGCTTAGTTTCAATAAAGTTTTATACATTGCTAAAAATCAGGTATTCTTATACAGTTATTTGAAAGAAACATTTGTTTAGCATCATTTTATGCTAGGCACTGGACTAACCTCTAGGGAGATAAAAGTAAGAGGTCTGCCTTCAAGAATGTGATACTGTTTGTTTGAAATAACAGCTTAGAAATAATTAAAAACAAACATGAAACTACTTATTGTTAATTAAGAATCAATTTAAATTCTGAATGTGAAATGTTACTCTCAGAATCATACATTGATTGAAGCATTCAGTGAAATTAAAAATTGCAGTTATTTGAGTGTGATTCTATCTTTCAAACTGAGGTTATTATATTTCTATTGGGCTGTTTTTTAGTTTTTAGTTATAGCCAAGATTATTCCTTGATGAAGAGGAGAATGTGTTAGTAACTCTTCTTCCAGTGCTTTCTGAGGAAATATCTCATCTAGAGTTGTGTGGAATTGATTTTCACTTAGAACTAACATTCCTACATAACTGGATTTATCTTTTTCAGTTGGAGACCCGTACTCACCATGTCATTTTTCTCATTTTTAAAAGGGGCAAAGGGTGGAGGAGTTTAAAGAAAAGCAAAAGTCTGTGTTATCTCAAAAAGTAAAAAATTCCCATGTTAGAATCCATATGTAATTCATAATGTAGATAAAATTTTTAATTTCACTGAATGCTTGGTATTGATGAGTATCAGAAAAACAATACCATTTGTTTTATTGTGGTAAAAACATATAACATAAAATTTACCATGTTAACCATTTTTCAGTGTTAGTAGTGTTAGGTAGATACACATCATTGTGAAGGTGATCTCTAGAGCTTTTTCATATTGCAAATCTGGAACTCTGTATCCGTTAAACAATAACTTCCCTTTCTCCTCTTCCCCCAGTCCCTGGTAACTGCCATTTTATTTTCAGTTTCTAGAAATTTAACCACTTTAGATACTCCATATAAGTGGAATCATATAGTGTTTATCTTCTTGTGACTGGCTTATTTCAGTTAGCATACTGTCTTCAAGGTTCATCCATGTTGTAGTATATGGTAGAATTTCCTTCCTTTTTAAGGCAGAATAACGTTCCATTGCATGTGTAAGCATTTTGCTTATCCATTCGTCAACAGACCTTTGAGTTGCTTCCACCACTTAGCTATTGTAATAGTGCTGCTGTGAACATGGGTGTGCAGATGTCTTTTCAAGACCTTACTGTTGAATACTTTTGAGGAAAAGTAAGATAAAATAATCATTTATTTTAAATTATCGAAAATTCACTTGGGGAGGCTGGGGTTCAATGGAAACATTTGGGTAGAAATTTTGGAGGTACGCTGCAAAAACCTTTAGTATTTGAGACATCATTCCTTCTAGTGTTAACTTCACTTAAAATATAGACAGATTTCCTTTTTCTTGCTTTGGTTTAAGACTAGTATTACTTTTGAATTTATGAGCCATTTTTTGAGGTAAAGATAAGTTTTCTGGGTTAACTGAACAAGGGTTTATAAGTGTAGGAGGATGGAAAGAAGCTAAAAGGCTCATGAACCTTTGGTAAGTGTCCAGGATGTAACTGTCTCAGGTGCCCAGCCTGAACTTCCTGCGTGTTTACTGCCACACCAAGCATTGGTATTGATAAGGCTAGGTCATAACAGCCACAGCACTAATGTTTGTGGGTTTTTTTCAGTGATAGACATCACCTTCTAGGCCTTGAAATTCAAAGGGTTTATGGTTAGCCATCATTGTACTTAAGTATTATGTTACCTTTCAGGAGAATTTTCTTAGTTTGTGTTGACATTTTAAAATAGTGGCTACAAAATGAAAAATTCTTTTTGGTGTAAGTTTTACCATTCAGTCTTCAGTACTAATCCAGTAATTTTGTTAGATAGTACTTGCACGATTCCATCAGGTTTTTCTAACATGACCCAAATGGTCATTATTTTTTGCCCTAATATCTACCATTCCAGAGGTTTTAAACTTTCTTATATGTATATACAATAGTTGTTTGATGAAACACCATATATACACTTAGATGTATACATTCAGAAATAAATGATCTCACTGTGCCAGGACCCAGTTTTAAATTCATGCTGTATCATTATAGTGATTCTCTGTAGTGTAATGTGTGACTTACTCTTATGTCAACTTCTGAAGGTTTTTAAAAATCTTTAATTTTTTCATTAAAATTATATCTGATGAGAGACAAGTTAATTTCAATTTCAAGATTTTTGTTATATTCTGTTAATATTCGGAGTGTCCTGGACACATGGTAAATGTTCCTTATTCTTGTCTTAAAGTCTAAATCTCAGATACAAATCCAGGCCAGGTGTTAATTGACTGACACCAGATAGTTGGCGTTCTCAGAGAAATTAGGTTTCAAATTATCTTGTACTTTACATTAATTTTAAAAAATTACTGAGAAGGATGCAATTTATTTTTGATGATGTTTCACTATCTCCAAAGAATTAGTTGTAACTCAGGCTGTAATAAATTGACTGGAGAACATCCTACATTTGGAGAGAGAAAAAACTATTGTGTAACACCCAGATCACTAATCTGTTTTTTTTTCAGTAGTTTCTAAATCATCTAGTTAAAAATTACTACCTGCTGCAAGTTTAGACCTAAATACCCTTATCCTTTGAAGACTGTTGAGGTTGCCTCAGAATTTTTATAGCTCTTTGCAAAATATTATTAGCATGGAATAACTGGGTGCATCCATAGGCTGTTTAACTAGTACAGGGTAGCATTGCATTCTTCTTTAAAGGAAATTGTAACATTTAAATTCATTAATTTAATGGCCCAGTTTATTGTTGATTAAATTATCAGAAGCTAAATTAGTTTTATCTCACAACCAGCTGATTGTTTTATTTCACGATGGGCCTGAAATTCTGTAAATATGCTAATTTCCTGTTATGGTGAACATCCTGCTACTCTGCTTTGCACACACTTCATAGTGCTCTCGTTCATTTAGCAAATGTTTTGGCATTTAATATATACCAGTCACTAGGCCAGGCACTCTCTCAGCAAATTTTAGTGTTGGAGGTCTCCTATTAAATAATCTCTGGGATGTGTGGGATTTTTAGATCAGATAATTAAATTTTTTAAATTTAACTTTATGCTAGAGAAGAAATATTTACTTCTTTGTAGCTTTTTTGTCAAAACACTACTCATGTGTTACTGTCGCCTGTGTACATATTTATAGAAGGCTACCCAGTTATACCTACCCAAGTATGAACCATTTTGGGAATAATCAAAGCCATGTGATCTATTGGCTCTAATGTAAGTTAAGTAGAATAAATAAATCGCTACCCCAAAGTAACTCATGCTTCTGTTTTTCTCTGCCCTTTAAAGTTCCAGAAGCAAAATGTTCAAAGATTGAATATTTTACAACCTTAAAACTGAAAGAATGCTACAGTGTGTCAGACCAGCCATGATTCATCCAGCCCAAGCCACAGAACAGTGTAGAGGGAGAATATGGTTATCCTTGAAAATGATGGCCTCAGAAAGCAAGGTGTTATACCAGCTATGAATTAATAACAGTCTAGACTAGGAGGAGGTTTTTTTTTTTTAATCTAAAAGGATTCAGGAGGTAGTAGTTGGTTCATTAGCACAAAGATGAACATATTTGCATTCTTTTGGTTAAGGTTTGCGATTTCCTGGACCTTTCATTTGTCTCTCAGGAGGGCTAATCATTATGTCTGCTTTCCAGGCAGTATATAGAAAAGGATGAGGGCAAAAAGGCTGACTCGCAACTTCCATATGTGCGCGCGCGCGTGCACACACACACACACACACACACACACACACGGAAATTATAGATATATATTCCCTATCTATCTATCTATCTATCTATCTATCTATCTATCTATCTATCTATATTTGGCTACTCCTGTCTGCAAAGAAGTCTGAGAAATAAAATTTTTCAGTCACTCCTGTTGCCGAAAGTTCTTTAATAAGGAAGAAGAGAATGAGTATTGGGTAAGTAGAAGTTAAATAAAAAATTATTCAGTGACACTTGTTAAGGCATGGTAAGGAAGACTATTCAGGACCATCACCATAGATATAAGGACTACTGTAACGGGGTCCCACAGCTGGGGAGAGAGATTGGGCCCAACTCCAAAGACAGCATGGGCAAGTGAGAATTTATAGCCAAGGAGCAGAGTCAGTGGATAAGAAATTACTAAGAGGAAACATCAGGGGTAAGGGGAAATCTGGAAAAACCAACCTAACAGGATTCTTGCTGAAGGCAGGCCAAGGTGATCAGATACCACCTGGAGGTTGGTTGGGGGTGAAGAACCTGATCAGATATCAGGGATGGGGGCAATTCTTGCTAAACTGACTTAGCAAGGTTCTTTCCTAAAACTGGGTTTTACAAGGAAGTGCATAGATGGACCTAGCAGAAGAATCAAAGCCTGACTAAAGTTTGGCCAAGCAAAGAGTCTGTCACAGGCAACTAGCACTCCCTGCCATGAGTGCACGTGCACATACACTCATGCACTCCTCAAAACATTCCTCTCTCCCCGGAGCACATGTGAATGATTATCTATGAATTGATCTTGAGCTTTCCTGTGTATCCTTTCAGGTTATATTTTTTCTTCTGAGTTTTTAGCCCTAGTTAAATCACACAGTCAATTCTCTAGAAATAGGATTGTGCAGTGGAAAGAGCACTGGACTTGGACTGAGGGGACCTGATAAATCTGGTTCCAGTCCTCTGACATCTAAGCTTCCATTTCTTCCTTCAGTTAATGGAAATGAATTACCGTCTCTGCCTGTTTTACAGGCTTCTTATAAGATCAGATGAGCACTTTTAATGTCTGTAAAAGTGCATTGTAAACAGTGAAGCATTAAACAGTTAAATGTATGGTATTGTTATGATGCCTGTGTTCAAAATCAAGCTACTCATCTTCCCAACAGAATGAGCTATTGCTCCTGACTTCTCTTATGGCAAGTCACCAAGTCTAGACACCTCAGTCTTTTGGCTACATCTGACTCCCACCCCACATCTCTGGTTGTAATAGCTTTTGATATTATTCTCTTAGTATTTCTTCATCTTCACCATATCTGACTTACTCACTGCCACCCCTGTTGTTCAGCCGTGTTATCATACTTATCGCTTGGCTATTGCAATAGCTCTCTGAGTCAACTTCAGGTCCAACTCTCCCTTCCCACCTCACATCTCTACATATTTCTAGACAGCCCTCATTTTTAGTGGATATAGTATACTATGGGATTGCCTTGTCATAATTTAGTAAATATTTTTCTGCTTTGGGGCATTAGGTTGTTTACATTTTTTGTTGTTATAGTGTGGTAGTAGACATTTGTGTGTGTATGTGTATGCTGTACATAGCTTATGATTAATTATTTGTTACAGTAAATTCCTATAACATGAGTTACTGAGATAATGAACAGTTCTTTCATTTTTCCCAGTTGTTTCCCAAAGGATGATTCCAATTTATATGCCATGAAAAACAGAATACTATTTATCATGAATATATTATAGCTTTTCATAGTGTCGGGATCAAAATATGCCACCCCCAAATATGCCACTTTGGTATATTGATTATTTTGGGTAAAAGGCATTGAAAAGGCTGGGCATGGTGGCTCACGCCTGTAGTCCCAGCACTTTGGGGGGCCAAGGTGGGTGGATCACAAGGTCAAGAGATTGAGACCATCCTGGCTAACATGTTGAAACCCCATCTCTACTAAAAATATAAAAATTAGCTGGGCATGGTGGTGTGTGCCTGTAGTCCCAGCTACTCAGGAGGCTAAGGCAGGAGAATCGCTTGAACCCGGGAAGCAGAGGTTGCAGTGAGCCAAGATTGCACCACTGCATTCCAGCCTGGCGACAGAGCAAGACTCAAAAAAAAAAAAAAAAAAAATGGCACTGAAAAACAGCAGATGCAAAAAGGTCATTTTGAGCTCCCTTTTTCTTCCCAAAAGTGGGAGGTAAGACTTCCATGTGAAAGTTGCCCTCCCTGTACCAGGAACAAGGAAGACATTCTTATAACCAAAGATGGGTAATAAAGGCTGAGAGAAATCCGTACAAACAAACCTTGTTAAACCAACCCTTAACTTCCCAGTCACTTTTCCACAATTAACTGCAGTCACCCAACTTCGTCTTGTCACGTTTTCTAAATTTACTCTTTGTCCAACCTACTATATAGACGTTAAGTAAGCTCTAACTGCTTCTTTCGGTCTTCATTTTTCTTGTGAGGGCTCCCATGTACATGTAAAAAGTACTGAATAATGTTTGTATGCTTTTCCCTGTTAACCTGTTTTACGTCAGTCTCAGCTAGAGATTTTAAGAGGGTAGAGGAGAAATTTGACGTTCCGTACAAGTAGTCTACAGCAAAACTTTAAAAACATATAATAAAAAAATGTGGGTGTTCATACGTGGAATCCAGGCACATCAAGTCCAGGAAGATTTGGTGCACTGCAATATAGGTAATCTTGTACTTAGATTCATAGGCCTGTATGGAAGGATGAAGAACTTGAATGCAAAGTTGCTGTACATGTCAAAAGTGAAAAACACAACAAAAAGCAACCATCTCAAGGAAAAACAGAAAATGGTATTCTTGGTCACATAATGTTATCCTTTACAAGGCTCTTTACCATGTAAAGGTCACCTGAAGAAAAACCAGGGGCTGCTTTTCAGTGAGACCAAGGGTGCCTTCTCTTTCTCACTGCACACACTCCCTGAGTCTTCTGCCTTTCCCTTCTAAGCATCCACGCTGCCCTCCTCACTTAGAATGATGACTGTGTAGAAGGTAACAGATTGTTCTCAAAATGTCACCTGCCAAGGGCTTAGAGCCTGCTGACTTTCACTGAGGGCTTAAGAAGGGATTCCAAGTTTTTGTCCTTGTCTGAGAAAGGAGGCCAAACTGATTTAAGTTTTCAGTTTCTTTAAAAACAAGCCTTACCTTTAGACAAACACAAATTACTCAAGTTCTTTGATGATTCCTTCCCTATCCCTCTTCCTTTTATCATAGAGAAGAAGGTTGGGTGATAGAAGAATTTGGATTATTTAAGAATTTTTCTTAATTTTTTGAATTAAGTGCAATTATAGATAAAGTAACTAAAATAGAGGGTTAGCTGATTGTTCTTGAGAATCATAAATATATGTTTTGAGAGTCAGAGAGTATAAAGCGTTTTTTAAACCTCCCAAAAAACTTGCCCTCTTAAGATGTCTTTAAAAGAGAAACTTGCTTGTTCTTTTATTAAAAAAATACTAATCTTTACTATCCTATCCAAGGTTAATATTTTATGATTCTGTGAAATTTATTTAAATAGTAAGTTACAGTGTTGGTTTGTACAGCTCTTCTGTACTGTTTATAGATGCAGTTGAAACCAAGGATTAATATTGATTGCCATCTAAGTACATCTTTTATCCTTTTAAAATTGCAATAAAAATAATATTTCCCCTCCCAGGTTGACTGCTATATTGACTCAGTAGTCTTTCTGGCATTAACCTGTGATATAACAAGTAGAATTGTGACTGACTTCAGCAACTCTAGTTGTTCAAGAGTAGTTCCCATCAGCATTTCTTACATAATCCTCTACTTAGGAAGTAGTATTTTCCAAAAAATCACATCTTTTAAAATTTGAAGATGTAGTTGGAAAGCCTTTTTTTAACACTAAAGTTTCATTTTTGACATTGTATATTGTAAATATCTACCAAAATTTAAACACTTAAAATTTAGTATGAGAAAAATCATTTAAGAATTAGGTCTTTTCACCTGCCCTCATGTGTTTATCAGAGCATTATTCACAATAGCAAAGAGATGGAATCTGCCTAGGTGCCCACTAATGGTGAATTGGATAAAGAAAATATGGTGTGTATATATATGCCATGGAATGCTACACAGCCATAAAAAAGAACAAAATCATTTCCCTTGCAGCAACATGGATGCAGATGGAAGCCATTATCCTAAATTAATGCAGAAACAGCCAAATACCACAAGTTCTTACTTATAAGTGGGAGCTAAACATCAAGTACACACAGACATAAAGATGAGAACAATAAACACTGGGAACTCCAAAAGAGGGGAGGGAGGGAGAGGAGCAAGGGTTAAAAAAACTACGTATTGAATACTGTGCTCACTATTTGGGTGATAGGTTCAATAGAAACCCAAACCTTGGCATCCTACAATATACCCATGTAACAAACCTGCACATATACCCCTGGATCTAAAAAAAGAAAAGAATTAGGTCTTTTGAGGCCACTTGTGTATATAAACAGCAGTAAATGACGTGTACATTACTGTAATTGTAGAGAATGATTTGCCATGATAAAAACAATATTAGCTATTTTTTTCTCCATATTGTATGAAAAAACTTGATAGTTTTCTATCTATTGCTGTATTCATTTCTCTTTCTAGGTGAACATGTCAAACCTTTTAAGCCAGAGAAAGCAAAAGAAATTATCATGTCTTTACAACAACCTGCAGTCTTCTGTAACATGGTGTTTGATTGGCCAGCACGACACTGGAATGCTAAATACCTTTCGCAGGTCCTTCATGGCAAGCAGATACGATTCAGAATGGGGATGAAAAGCATGAGCACAGGTATGACTATAGGTAATCACCATCATAATGTCTCTTCAGGAGCATCCCTGCATTCTCAGCAGTGGCCTCCTGATCTCTTGAGAATCCTTTCTTTCTAATCCTTTTTTTGACCATTCACTGCACATATAGGAACATTTTATTGGAAGGTTTGGAAAACAGTTTGGCTTAAGTGTTTTTTGTTTTTGTCTGTATAAACTATAGACTGTTTTGTCTATAGTTTATAACCCCATACGAAATGTATTTGTTCATGTATCTTATATGTATATTGCTAGACATTATTGTGGTTCATTAAATGTTAGACACTTAATAAATAAATATTTGTTAATGTGCTCTTATTCATGTTCCTATTAGACCAATACTAATCTAATAGTCCCGTCCACTTTTTACTCAAGTGGAATGTGTCCTTTTATTTGTGGCTTCAGGCACTATTTATAGTTGTATAATCACTTGGTTGTAATTTTATCCCTCTGCTTTATTGACTGACTGACCTGTTTTGCATTGCACAAACATGAAACATATGTAAAGCTCGCTCTTTTATTCTCTTAAACAAATAGATTCTGCCTCTTCTTTTCTGAAATCAAATCATAACATTTTGATTTGTTTGCCCTATTTTCAGATAAAGCAATTACCCTTAACTGTAAAATTTAGGTAATTTACCATTAACTCTAAAATTACAGTTTCTAATCTAAGAAAGTCTATAATCATTTTTCTGATGTTTAACTTGTATTTCAATATGGGTAAGTTTGGTAGTCTAGAATTTCAGTTTTTTAAGCATTGAGGTAAAGTGGCTTATTAATATCTATTAATAGCTTAGGAGAACTAGAAAAGTCCCCAGCTTCCCCTTCCTGCTGCTCCAAGCTGCTTTCTCTCATTTCGACCTTGTGGTATAGCTGACAGAATTATTTAGTTTTTGGTGTCTGGAACCCCTTTGTACTCCTGTGACAGGTGTAGCATGTTGAATATACCTGGAACTCTTTGTCATCTCATTATAATCAGAGACCAAACTGTTTAAAATTCAATCTTAGACCAGCAGCAATAACATAAAAATCAAATTGTGCCTTTTCTTTCTTGATTTTAGTCAAAGAAATCTGCCTCTCACTGAAGTGTCTGTTAGGCACTAATTTGGAAAAAAATAGAAATAGTAATTTTTTCACATTCTAGTTAGACTCCAAGTACACAATACTACCAATAGCTAACATTTATTTAAAGCTATTGTTTCAGGCACTATTGTGAATACTTTGCACATACGGTATTAGCTTTCTTAATCTTCCTAAAACCTTAGGACAGAGCTGCTATTATCCCATTTTATAGATGAGACACAGTAATTTGACATTTTCAAGTTAATACTTAAGCACAAAAAAAAGGAAAATAACTCTCTGAGGTTGTGAGAAATGACTCTGAGCTTTTAGTAAAGACAATGAATGTTCTTTTTTATTAAATAAAATCCACATAACATAAAATTTAGCATTTTAGCCATTTAAAAGTATGCAATTCATTGGTTGTTAGTATATGCACAATATTGTACAATCATCACTACTATCTAATTCTAGAATATTTCTATTATCCCATAAATAAGCCCAGTACCCCTTAAGCCATCATTTTCCATTCTGCCTTACCCCAGGCCCTGGCAACCACTGATTTACTTTCTGTGTCTATGAATTTGACTACTTAGAATATATCATATAAGTGGAATCATTCACTATTGGCCCTTTTGTGCCTGACTTCTTTCATTTAGTGTGTTTTCAAGGTTCATCCATGTTGTAATACATATCAGTACTTCAGTTCTTTCTATTGCCAAATAATATTCTGTTGTACAAATATGTACATTTTATTTATCTATTCATCAGTTGATGGACATTTGAGCCATTCCATTTTTTGGCTATTACAGATAATGCTACTATGAACATTCATGTACATGTTTTTGTGTGGACATGTATTTTCATTTCTCTTGGAGTAGAATTGCTGGGTCATACAGTAATTCTGTGTTTAACATTTTGAGAAACCGTTTTCCAAAGCAGCTGCATCATTTTATATTCTCACCTTCAATGTGTGAGAGTTCCAGTTTTTTCCACATCCTTGCCAACACTCCATTTTAAAAATTATAGCTATTCTAGGCCGGATGCAGTGGCTCACACCTGTAATCCCAGCACTTTGGGAGGCCAAGGTGGGTGGATCATGAGGTCAGGAGTTTGAGACCAGCCTGGCCAACATGGTGAAACCCCGTCTCTACTAAGTAAAGTACAAAAAAAAAAAGAAAAAAAAATTATAACTATTTTAGTGTATGGGAGGTATTATTATAGTTTTGATTTGTGTTTCCTTAATGACTAATAATGTTAAGCATCTTTTTATGTGTGTATTGGCCATTTGTATGTCTTCTTTGGAAAAATGTCTATTCAAATCCTTTGCCCATTTTCTAATTGTTTTTGTCTTTTTATTATTGAGTTATAAGAGTTCTTTATATATTCTGGATACTACCCTTATTAAGTATATGACTTGCAAAGGTCCCACTACCCAGAGATAATCACTAGTTATATTTTGAGGTATGCCCATGTAGGCCTTTTTGTATTTTAAAAATAAAGTTATATTAATTTTCACAGCTTGCTTTTTTTTTTTTCTTTTACTCTGAGCAGCTTCTCTTGAGATTGTATGATTTTTCTTTTTTTTTATTTTTTATTTTTTATTGATCATTCTTGGGTGTTTCTCGCAGAGGGGTATTTGGCAGGGTTACAGGACAATAGTGGAGGGAAGGTCAGCAGATAAACAAGTGAACAAAGTTCTCTGGTTTTCCTAGGCAGAGGACCCTATGGCCTTCCGCAGTGTTTGTGTCCCTGGGTACTTGAGATTAGGGAGTGGTGATGGCTCTTAACGAGCATGCTGCCTTCAAGCATCTGTTTAACAAAGCACATCTTGCACCGCCCTTAATCCATTCAACCCTGAGTGGATACAGCACATGTTTCAGAGAGCACAGGGTTGGGGGCAGGGTCACAGATCAACAGGATCCCAAGGCAGAAGAATTTTTTCCTAGTACAGAACAAAATGAAAAGTCTCCCATGTCCACCCCCCTCCACACAGACACGGCAACCATCCGATCTCTCAATCCCTTCCCCACCCCTCCCCACTTTCTATTCCACAAAACCGCCATTGTCATCATGGCCCGTTCTCAATGAGCTGCTGGGTACACCTCCCAGATGGGGTGGTGGCCGGGCAGAGGGGCTCCCCACCTCCCAGCAGGGGCGGCCGGGCAGAGGTGCCCCTCACCTCCCGGACGGGGCGGCTGGCCGGGCAGGGGGCTGACCCCCCCCACCTCCCTCCTGGACGGGGCGGCTGGCCGGGCAGAGGGGCTCCTCACTTCCCAGTAGGGGTGGCCGGGCAGAGGCGCCCCTCACCTCCCGGATGGGGCGGCTGGCCAGGCGGGGGGCTGACTCCCCCACCTCCCTCCCGGACGGGGCGGCTGGCCGGCGGGGGGCTGACACCCCCACCTCCCTCCCCGACGGGGCGGCTGGCCGGGCGGGGGGCTGACCCCCCCACCTCCCTCCCGGACGGGGCGGCTGGCTGGGCGGGGGGCTGACCCCCCACCTCCCTCCCGGACGGGGCGGCTGGCTGGGCGGTGGGCTGACCCCCCCACCTCCCTCCCGGACGGGGCGGCTGGCCGGGCTGAGGGGCTCCTCACTTTCCAGTAGGGGCGGCCGGGCAGAGGCGCCCCTCACCTCCCGGACGGGGCGGCTGGCCAGGCGGGGGGCTGACCCCCCCACCTCTCTCCCGGACGGGGTGGCTGGCCGGGCGGGGGGGCTCCTCACTTCCCAGTAGGGGCGGCCGGGCAGAGGCGCCCCTCACCTCCCGGACAGGGCGGCTGGCGGGGCGGGGGGCTGACCCCCCCACCTCCCTCCCGGACGGGGCGGATGGCTGGGCGGTGGGCTGACCCCCCACCTCCCTCCCGGACGGGGCGGCTGGCCGGGCTGAGGGGCTCCTCACTTTCCAGTAGGGGCGGCCGGGCAGAGGCGCCCCTCACCTCCCGGATGGGGCGGCTGGCCAGGCGGGGGGCTGACCCCCCCACCTCTCTCCCGGACGGGGCGGCTGGCCGGGCGGGGGGGCTCCTCACTTCCCAGTAGGGGCGGCCGGGCAGAGGCGCCCCTCACCTCCCGGACAGGGCGGCTGGCGGGGCGGGGGGCTGACCCCCCCACCTCCCTCCCGGACGGGGCGGCTGGCCGGGCGGGGGCTGACCCCCCCACCTCCCTTCCGGATGGGGCGGCTGGCCGGGCGGGGGGCTGACCCTCCCCACCTCCCTCCCGGACGGAGCGGCTGGCCGGGCAGAGGGGCTCCTCACTTCCCAGTAGGGGCGGCCGGGCAGAGCGCCCCTCACCTCCCGGACCGGGCGGCCGGCCAGGCGGGGGGCTGACCCCCCCCACCTCCCTCCTGGAGGAGGTGGCTGCCGGGCGGAGACGCTCCTCACTTCCCAGACGGGGTGGCTGCTGGGCGGAGGGGCTCCTCACTTCTCGGACTGGGCGGCCGCCGGGCAGAGGGTCTCCTCACTTCTCAGACGGGGCGGCCGGGCAGAGACGCTCCTCACATCCCGGACGGGGCGGCAGGGCAGAGGTGCTCCCCACATCTCAGACGATGGGTGGCCGGGCAGAGACGCTCCTCACTTCCCAGATGTGATGGCGGCCGGGAAGAGGCGCTCCTCGCTTCCTAGATGGGATGGCGGGGGGGCAGAGACGCTCCTCACTTTCCAGACTGGGCAGCCAGGCAGAGGGGCTCCTCACATCCCAGACGATGGGCGGCCAGGCGGAGACGCTCCTCACTTCCCAGACGGGGTGGCAGCCGGGCAGAGGCTGCAATCTCGGCGCTTTGGGAGGCCAAGGCAGGCGGCTGGGAGGTGGAGGTTGTAGCAAGCCGAGATCACGCCACTGCACTCCAGCCTGGGCACCATTGAGCACTGAGTGAACGAGACTCCATCTGCAATCCCGGCACCTCAGGAGGCCGAGGCTGGCCGATCACTCACGGTTAGGAGCTGGAGACCAGCCCGGCCAACACAGCGAAACCCCGTCTCCACCAAAAAAATACGAAAACCAGTCAGGCGTGGCGGCGCGCGCCTGCAATCGCAGGCACTCGGCAGGCCGAGGCAGGAGAATCAGGCAGGGAGGTTGCAGTGAGCTGAGATGGCAGCAGTACCGTCCAGCTTCGGCTCGGCATCAGAGGGAGACTGTGGAAAGAGCGGGAGAGGGAGAGAGAGAGGGAGAGGGAGACCGTGGGGAGAGGGAGAGGGAGAGGGGGAGGGGGAGGGGGAGGGAGAGGGGGAGATTGTATGATTTTTCAATGGCTACCTAATATTTCATTGTTTGGTAGTATCATAATTTATTTTAAAATTTTGATGATTTAGATTGCTTGCAAGTTTTAAATTTTAAAAAGACTGTAGTGAACATCTTTGCAAACAAATTTTGTCAAAGTTTCTGATTACTTCCTTAGGATTGATACCTAGAAGGAGAGTTACTGGATCAAAGGATATGAGCATTATCATCAGTAGCAACACTATCTGTGAAGCTTCTTACACCAGAACTTCTGAGTCATTCTGATTGCCTGTCTTGAGTGGTGTCTTGTGACTCAGTGACTTACATCCTAAATATCTAGCATCTGCCTGCTTCTGTCTGTCTCCACAGCCATCCTCTAGTGGGCGTTACCCTGCTCGCTGTCTCTCACCTCCATAGTTGCGTGGCCTCATCCTAGTCTCTCTGCACCCCTTGCCCTCCCTTCCCACACCATTCCTCATACTGAAGCCAGAGACGACTTTTAGGAAAACAAATCTAATCTTATTTCTCTGCTTAAAACACTTAAATGGCTTCCAGTTACGCTTAGGCTAAAGACCAAAATGTCCATTGTGGTGTAGAAGGCCCAGCATCATTTCTCTCCCTGAGCTCAGGCCAGACAAGCATTTTTCAGTTTCTGTATTTCCAGGGCTTTGTTTCTTCCTACTTCAGGGCCTTTGCATGTGTATGTAGTTCCCTGTGTCTAGCCTCTCTTTTCTCACTTCCCTTTCCCCCAACTTTACCTAATTAATTCATCTCCTTCTGTCAGATCTTAGCTTAAATGTCATTTTTCCTGATCAAATCTATCCTTCCCCATACCCCAAATCAGGTGTGACTATTCAATTACCTCAGAACACTTTGTATTTCTTAGTAACACTTAGCACAGTTGTAATCACATGGTTGTATAATTACCTGTTTAAAGTCTCTTCCCCTCAAGAAGGTCACTTCTGTGAGGGCAAGGGCCACATCTCATCATGGGCTGAGCACCTAATGGACATTGAATTTGTGAAGTGAAAGAATGAAAGACTTTGAAACGTACAGCTAAGGGCTTTGCACGAAGGCGGTTTCTATTTACATTCTTTTCAGAACATGTGAGGGTTCCTGTTTTGCTACTCTTTGGCCAAAACTGAAATTTATCTTAAAGATCTTTCAGGCTGGCCATGGTAGCTCATGCCTGTAATCCCAGTTCTTTGGGAGGCTGGAGCAAGAGGATTGCTTGAGCCCAGGAGTTCAAGACCAGCCTGGGCAACATAGCAAAACCCTGTCTCTACAAAAAGTATAAAAAAATTATCTTGGCATGATGGTGTGCACCTGTTGTCCCAGCTACCCAGGAGGTTGAGATGGGAGGATCACCTGAGCCTGGGAGGTCGAGGCTGCAGTCAGCTGTGATCATGCTACTGCACTCAAGCCTGGGAGACAGAGTGAGGCCCTGTTACTTGAAAAATGTTATCTCATTATTTTAATTACCATTTATTTGGCTGGGCACAGTGGCTCATGCCTGTAATCCTAGCACTTTGGGGGGCCAAGGTGGGTGGATTACCTGAGCTCAGGAGTTGGAGACCAGCCTGGGCATATGGCAAAACCCCGTCTCTGCTAAAAATACAAAAAATTAGCCAATTAGCCGGTGTGGTGGTGCACGCCTGGAATCTCAGCTATTTGGGAGGTGAGGCGTGAGAATCGCTTGAACCCCAGAAGCAGAGGTTGCAGTGAGCCAAGATAGTGCCACTGCACTCCAGCCTGGGCCACAGAGTGAGACTCTGTCTCCAAAAAAAAAAAAAAAAAAAAAAAACAAAAAAAAACACATTTATTTGATTGCTGGTGATGTTGAACATATGTTCATGTTTATTAGTAATTTGTATTTTTTCCTGATAATTAGTCTTTGACTATTTCCTTATTGGGATTTTAGGGTTTAAAAATTTTTTTGAATTCTTCATATATATTATGAAGATTGTGGCATGGCACAATGACTCACACCTAAAATCCCAGCACTGTAGGAGGCCTAGACAGAAGCATCACTTGAGACTGGGAGTTCCAGAACAGCCTGGGCAACATAGCAAGATCCTGTCTCTACAAAAAAAAAAATTTTAATTAGCCAGGTGTGATGGTGCACACCTGTAGTCTTAGCTACTCAGGAAGCTGAGGCAGGAGGATTGCTTAAGCCCAGCAGTTCAAAGTTCTGACCACGCCACTGCCCTCCAGCCTGGGCAACAGAGTAAGACCCTGCCTCTAGAAATAAAAAAATAAGTAAAACAAATGAAAAAATAAAGATTGTGTTGTTAACTAATAAGCTTCCTAGTTATTGTTTGCTTTCTCATTTTAGCTTCACAGTTTTATATTTTTATATAATCAAATAATGCTTTATTAACATTTTTATTTTAACTTCAGAAATTCCTTCTTTATCCTGAAAACAGAGAAATATTCTAATAATTTTTTTCTAATTGATTAATGATTTCTTTTTTACATTTAACTATCTATTTCTTATTTATTTTGGTATATGGTAGTCAATGAATTTTTTTTACACAAATAGCTAAATTTGGAAATTTTATTCCGGTACCATTTACTGAATATTTATTTTTTACCCTACTGACTTTGGAAATCACCTTTATTATTTTACTATATTCTTGTATATTCCAGCATCGGTTTTTGGGCTGCATATTAAGCTACCAGTTTGGGGGCCAGTAAAACAGTTTTAAAACATGATTTTAGTTCTGGTATGTATTTTAATATTTGAATATACAATTCATCCTCCCTAATTACTCTTTTTTCTTATATATTATTGAATTTTATACATCTAAATGAACTTTAGAGTAACACAAAGTTCTCACTGTAAAGAAATCCTGTTGGGATTTCAAATGAAAATTCATTAAGCTCTATAATTAATTAATCCCATTGTTATAATACTGTATCTTCCCACACAGGAACATGTTATCTTTACTTATCAAGTCTATTTGGCTCTCAGTAAAATGATTTATAGTTTTTATATAGGTCTACAGATTCCTTAAAATATTGTAAATTTATTAAAACTGTTAAGAAGGAAATATTTTTGCCTGTTACAGTTTTCTAACTGGTTGTGATTGGTCGTAGAGAAAAGCCATTTGTTTCTGTGTGTTTATATTATGTGCACCTACTTATTAGCCTAGGTAGTTTTTTGTTGTTTTGTGGGTTTTCTAGTTAGACAGGCATATGATTTTAAAAGTAAGGATAACTTTGTTTCCTCTCTGTTGAGTGTATTTCTTATTTCTGTTTTAGGTCTTAGATCTTGGTTAGAATTTATCTAGAATACTTGAAATAGAAGTGTTAATAATTGGCATTTTTGAATATCATGTGTTCCTTAGTTTATTTTAGGAAGCAGATAGAGAACATCATATAGCGTTTTGGATCAGATTTGTTTCCCAAGATACGTGCTCAGTGGCAGTGTTGTATCTCAGTTGGCAGTAAATTTGGCAAGCACTTGTAGAAATAACCCTGAACATCTGAAAGCAGGGGGATAGAGTGATCAAAAGACCTGTTTAGAGTTTATGCATCATGTAGTATTTCTTATTTGTAAAATGATGAAAGTTTAACAAAATGGAGAAATAGTTGTTATCCTGTTGTGCAGAAACTATTTTAGGACCCCTTTTTATAATAATTAAAAGCAAGCTCAGCTTGTACAACACTGCCAAATCCTGACCTCAGTTGAGCTTCTTACCTAGCACTTTACAGTAAGTAGGATGAACGTTATAGTTGCCTAGACTACTTCAACGTTAAATGAAAGAATCATGGTAAAATTAGAAAGGAATAATTTCATTGCATAAGACAAACTAAGAATAACAACTGTACTACCCAGAAAGAAATTGTCATAACAAAATCAGAGCAGTACCTTTAATGATGCTACTACCAGGAAAGAGTGAAAAAATTATATCATTATGGAAATGAAAAGATCTGTCATTTCCATTCATTCCATTCATGATAATTTTCCCGACAGTAACAGTTCTCATATGTAATTTTTACATTTTTAGATTTAACATTTTTTAATGTGCAGAGCTTGCTGTAACAGAAAATGAAGTCTTCTAATGAGGCCAGGTTCTGGGGGCTGCAAATCAGGCTTGCCTGAGATAGCTGGCCTCAACAGAAAAGTCCTGCTTAGTCTGCTCCAGGGGCAAGTAGCTCATTTAATGGCTTTAGTATTCAGTTGGACTGAATTCTAGGAAGTGAAAAAACTCCTAAGACAGTATAATATGTTTAGGCTTCTAGTGGAGTTACTTAAATCTTTTAGAAATGACTCCTATTTCCCAGAGTCATACAGCTTTCTTGCCACATGCACTTTTGTTTGTCAAAATTAAACTTTATGTAATTCTGTGCTTTTATGGTAAATTTTTGATGAAGTTGATAATTTTTTGGTTGTTTTTTGTTTTTTGTTTTTTTGAGACAGGATCTCACAGTGTCACCCAGGCTGGAGTGCGGTGACACAATCTCTACTTACTGCAGCCTTAACCTCCAGGGCTCAAGTGATCCTCCTGCCTCAGCTGCCTGAGTAGCTGCAACTACAGGCACGTGCTACCACACCTGGCTAATTTTTTTGTATTTTTTGTAGAGACAGGGTTTCACCGTATTGCCCAGGATGATCTCAAACTCCTGGGCTCAAGTAGTCCTCCCACCTTGGCCTCCCAAATTGCTGGGATTATAGGCATGTTCCACTACGCCTGGCCAATGTTGGTATGTTAAGAGTTTATGTATATTGATTGTTTACTATGTGCCAGGCACTAAGTGCTTTACAAAAATTGTTAAAATTTAAATAGTTCTTGAATATGTACATTTTAATCTTTTAGATAAATGTGCCCTAGTTAAGTTCTTCTGCTTCTCAAAGTGAGGTGACAAGTTAAAGTGGATGAATTAGGATGATTTGTTGACATACACCCTGCCTCTGTTACCTCTCTGCCATTCTGTGGCTTAGGAAAAAGAAGGTAAAGGAAAAAGATTATTGGATAATTCTAAGCAGTTATAGGCAGAAACATAGAGAAAAGATAAAAGCTGTTGAAAGAAGAATGTGAATATTCTTCTCTTCCTGCTACTGATTCAGCTAACTTTTAAAGGGTTCCAAGTAAATATATGAATGGATAAGAAGTACTAATAATAGTGCCTAACATTGGCTGGGCACGGTGGCTCACACCTGTAATCCCAGCACTTTGAGGCCCAGGTGGGCAGATCACTTGAGGCCAGGAGTTCAAGATCAGCCTGGCCAACATGGCCAAACCCCATCTCTACTAAAAAATACAAAAATTAGCCAGACATGGTGGCACATGCCTCTAGTCCTAGCTACTTGAGAGGCTGAGGCGTGAGGATTGCTTGAACTCGGGAGGCAGAAGTTGCAGTGAGCCGAGATTGCACCACTGCACTCTAGCCTGTATGATGAGCAAGACCCTGTCTCAAAACAAAAACAAAAAATAAAAAAATAGTGGCGAACATTTATTGAAATCTGCTGTGTCAAGCACTGTGCTAACTGATCTACATCACATCCTGAAAGGATTTCATGTTTTGTAAAGGAAGTCATAATCAGATTTCTTAAATATTAACTTCCTCTGTTCATTTAAGTTGCGAAAATAAAATTAATTTCATCATTCTTTTAGAATAGTTTTTGTGTCAATCCAAGACTCCAATCTTGACTCATTGGAGTCATACCCATAATAACAAGCCACTGTGGACAGATAATACATCTTTTATTGAAGCTTTCCTGATCAACCCTCATCTCTAGTGGTCTTTGCCTTTTCCAGGTGTCAGCAGCATAAAATTTTGCATTTAACTGTATGGTGCCTCAAGTTTTTATTTACTAAATCCTCAAGTTTGGATTATTAAATCTACTCATAGGGTAGTCTTTAATCTTAAGGTTAAAACTGCTTTATACTTTTATGTTTAATCCTGAGTATTGTGAATTTTGTAAATGGCACTCATTATATAACAAGTACAAATTAATTTTTAAATTTTTTAATTAATTTTTTTTTTGGAGATGGGGTTTTGCTCTGTTCCACAGACTGGTCTCAAATTCCTGGGCTCAAGCCATCTTCCTGCCTCAACCTCCAGAGAAACTAGGATTACAGGCATGCACCACCACACCTGGCTCAACACGAATTTTTAATTAGTCTTCAAAGTTAATTTTTTGGTTGAAATTATCTTTATTTTTTAAAAAACAATAATTAGGAAATGTGTTCATTATACATTTAAGGTTGCATTCTCTTACATTGCAGTTCCTCAGTTTGAAACTACATGTAATTACATAGAAGCTACACTCGAAGAGTTTCTGACCTGGAACTGTGACCAGTCTAGTATTTCTGGACCATTTAGAGATTATGACCCTTCCAAGTTCTGGGCTTATGCTGACTATAAATATTTTGTCAGTCTATTTGAAGACAAGACAGATCTTTTCCAGGTAAGTCAGAACCTTCCTTCTAATCTTGGTAGGAATTTGTTTTTGAGAAAAGAACACAAATTAGAATCTCCCTGGCACCTTCTCTGCCTTTTTCTCTCATAAGTAATCGCCATGAGTCTTGGATATTTCACCCACTCAAACCAAAAGATTTGCTGAAGAGAAGTGTACCATTTGGCTCACACAGATGAGCAGGCTTCCTTGTTTTCCTACTCCCAAACTTCCTACACACCCTCCTTTGCTTTTAAACAGTGCTTGAGTCAGTTTGGAGTATGTTAGAATCATAGATTGTGTATAAAACTTCATTGCCTCCTGACCTCCATATAAGTTCTTGTCCTGTCAGTGAGGCAGATGAAAGCATAAAGCTGATTCTGTGAAGGAGCGTTCCTTGGGCTGTAACCAGGCTGCTGCTGCAATTTCTACGTGCTCTAGGGGTTTTGGACAGCTGTTTTCTCTGGCAGTTCATGGCCTGAGGCAGAGAACACTTGGCTCCCAGTATTTGGTAGTGGAAGCCCTGTAGAAGTGTGGGAGTGACTTGCAGAAGTAAAATTATGGAAGTTCTTTGCCGTATGTTGACATAACTGACAACAGAGTTTCCAGACTACCATATCCTCTTTTAAGTGTTTTCTACCTTAAACTGGCAGTTTATTTTGTGAGATAATTTTGCAAACTCTCTGCTCTTGTTTCCATGTGTCTTAGGTGTGGGGCAGGAATGGGAGCCATACCGGAGGCTGTTTGGAGGACTCTACCTTGCCCTGACTCAGGCCAAGGCTCCAGAGTCCTTCCTGCCCCTTTTTTGTGGAGAGAAGTATTTCACCATCCCTGCAGGCTGTTCACCCCTTCTCCTCTCTGCCACCACCCACTCTCTGGACTTGGCTTTCATATAGGCTGATAGTTCTTTGGCTCCTCAGTAATTTTCCGTTCAGTGTATATTTTTCTTTTTTATGTTGAGTCAAGATGTAAATGCTGATGTTAACATAGTTGTTATAATAGATCCTCCCATCTCAGTCTCCCGAGTTGCTGGGAGTATAGGAATGTGCCACTGCGCCTGGCTTAATTTTGCTTTTTTATTTTAAAAAAAAGGAAAAATGTGTCACCTTGCCCCATAGTTTTTTGTTGTTGTTGTTGTTGTCGTTGTTTTGAGATGGAGTCTCACTCTGTCACCCAGGCTGGAATGCAGTGGCGCAATTTCGACTCCCTGCAACCTCTGCCTCCTCCCGGGTTCACGCAATTCTGCCACAGCCATCGCCCGCCCCCTGACCCCAGTAGCTGGGATTACAGGTGACTGCCACCATGCCCAGCTAATTTTTGTATTGTTTTGTAGAGACAGGGTTTTACCATTGTTGGCCAGGATGGTCTCAAATTCCCGACTTTAAGTGATCCACCAGCCTCGGCCGCCCAAAGTGCTGGGATTACAGGCGTGAGCCACTGTGCCCGTCCTGTCATAGTTGTTAGTTGAGAATGTATTTTCATTCTCATACCCATGAAAGAAATGCATAGGTTTTAAAAACATTCAGTAAATGACTCTGAATTCAAAGTCAATACCAAATCTACTATTTACTCATTTTTAAATGATAATTTTAAGGTAGATGTTTTTTCTTACAACCTTAATTGTGATCACTTTATGGTTCTTTAATTATGGAACTTACAGGTTTCATAGTTAACTTTAAAAGTGTTTTGTTATGTTTCTCATACCCATGCCCCACCATTCCGTAAATTAGACTAGTACTTTACTCCGTATTTCAGGTAAAATATTGCTTAATAGTAACATTGATCAAGTACTTACTTTTTTGGGGGAATTTTTCTAATGTTTTACACTTATAATCCTCAGAGTAACTCTATGATTTAATAATTATCCCCATTTTAAGAAAAATGAGACCCAAAGAGGTTAAGTAAACCTTTTCTAAGATTATACAACGAGGAAGGGGTAACCCAAATAGTCTGCCTTCAGAGCTTTAACTACTACAGAGCTTTAATTACTGCTGTGCCTACAGAGGGTGTGCATACATTCAGTCCTGTTGGGACTCTCTGTCCTGAGTGTAGGCTCACTCTGCCTTGGATGAGTGTTTGATCTGACCCCATTAGTAGTTCTGTCCCATCCCAGGCAAGGCAGTACTGTGCAGTATGTGACCTGTCCATTAAGTGCGGATATAAAGGGCAGCCTTTTGGCAATGTGCTGGAATTCTAACTGAGCCCTTATAAAATCTGATATTTTGAGTTGAATGAGTTTTCTGTCGGCTCATATTATGGCAATTAATTCTGCTATGAATAACCAAGTCCATTAAGATTATATCATCTTTTGTCTCAAAATTTTCTGGGCACCAAGTCTTCTTACATCACAGGTACCTGTGTTGGTTTAATTCATTCAGTCACCAAGTCTTATTACTTGCTGTTTCAAGCTTTCTTATATCTGTCATAAAATGGTGGGTACTTAAACATTAAAATGGGTACATTTTAAAAATGTTTATTGATTTATTTAAAATGACACAACCCACTATATGTTAACATAATAATATTTTTAAGAAAATAACTATATTCAAAAAATGTTTAATGTCATTAGAGGGATGGATTGTTGTACATTTTAGCATGTCTTCTTGATGTCTGGCTGTAAGAAGACAGCTGGATTCTCTGCTTCTCCATTCAAGCTGTTGCAATTTGTTGGTTTGTTTAAAGTATATGAAAAAAATTTTGCCTCACACACATATGAAACTGAAAAAGGGAGGAGTATTTATTAATAACAGCCTTTTCAGATAATTGTGGATTTTTTTATACCACACCAAACTTGATGAGGGGTAGTTTCTTAAAGGTTCATTAGTTGCAGTATAAAAATCTGAACCTATAATGAATGAACTCTCTACTCTTATAAAATCCATTGGTCTGTCTTGCACAGAATGGATCTTATGTAATGTTATTCATGGACCATTTGGAAAATATTGACTTACTGAATTAGTAGATATTCCAAATGTTGACACATTTTCAGTATACTTGACACATTTCATTATTCAAAAAGTCACATTTGTTAATACCACTGTTCTTATCAGAAAAATAGTATTAGGAAGCTTTCAGGCTCATGTATTTCTTTTTTTTTTTCTTTTTTTTTTTTTTTGAGACAGAGTCTGACTCTGTCACCCAGGCTGGAGTGCAGTCACATGATCTCAGCTCACTGCAACCTCTGCCTCCTAGGTTCAAGCAATTCTCCTGCCTCAGCCTCCTGAGTAGCTGGGATTACAGGCGTGCACCACCACACCTGGCTAAATTTTGGATTTTTAGTAGAAACGGGGTTTCACCGTGTTGGCCAGGCTGGCCTCGAACTCCTGAACTCAAGTGATCCGCCTGCCTCAGCCTCCCAAAGTGCTGGGATTGCAGGCATGAGCCATCATGCCCAGCCAAAAATGCAGCTTTCAAAATAATATAATTAACTATAATTACTATCCAAAACTTACGAAGGATAAATATTTCAATCCAAATTTCAAACAGCCCCTTAAATGGACATTATACATTAACAATTGTCTGAGTCTCTTTTTCCTTAGAAAAATTATCTTAGGTACATAAACAGAAAAGGCTTGATAAACACCTTAATTCTTACATTCCAACTTGTCTCATCAGAAAGCATCACTAGCCATCAGACGCCATTATTCATTACCAAATCACCTGCCTCAATTTCAACATGCTCTCATAGCTATGTTTTAAAGTCCAAGACATGTTACAACTAATCTTCCATCTACTGTATTTTGGGATTCTGTGTCCTGGTGACTTAACAAGGCTCCTGACCTTCAGTAGCCAATTCAAATCACAATATCAAATGGAATATACCTGAGAAGCATCCTTGGGGCAAAATCTCTTTTGTTACATGTTGATTCAATTATGATGATACTTACGATAATTGCAAAAGGTAAAACTTGTCATTCTTACCTAATGAGTCTGAGAGCAAGAAATTTTGTTTTGTACTGTCACAAATTCCCTACCTTTCTAGGAAAGTAGAGAACAAAATGTTCAAAACAAATGCTTTATTTAGTCAATGATATGATGTATAACTAAAAAAAATAAGATTAATTTTATTTGCTATACACAAAAGTCAGTTAAGTGTCAAAATCATACTTTTAGGCCATCTCAAGGCTACAGGATATTTTCTAATCATATTAGTATGTTTATCAATGTACATATTTTTCATGGATGAATTTAATTTGTGGAAGAAAAGAGTTAATAAGAGGAAACTTCAAGTAGAGGCTATAAGTAAAAACTTAAAAAACTAGTAGAGGGCCAGAGAGATTAAGAATTTCTTACCAAGGCTGACAAATGCTACACTGATTAACTAGAAGCCACAGAAAATTTGACAAAGGTGAAGCTAGGGGTTTAAGTCAAAACATTCTCTGAGGGGTCCTAAAGACCAGAGAAATATCAAAACAAGAAATAGAGTAGGAAAAAATCCACTTATATAATCATTCAAATACCTATTATGTATTCAGCACTATGTTAGCAGTTTGCAGGAATAAAAAATTATAAAACATTGCCCAAAGAGCTTACAATATTGTTAAAGGAACAGAACACAAATGTTCTGTGTTGCTTACCATTTAAATAGTAATCCAAATAAAACATATAGGAAGGAAGGCAAGGGACAGATGGATATGGGGACAAGCGGTTGAGAAGGCTTCATAGCCAAGGCTGAACCTGAGCCAGGCCCTAAAACATAGAACTTTAACAGGCAGAAATTGAAAGGGGCATGAGCAGAGGCCAGGAGGGAAGAGAGAACATAGGTCATTGGGGAGACTGGACAGGGCCTTGCGTGGATCAGACAGGCGGCATCAGCCATACTTGGGAGGGTCTTAAATGCTATCCTTATATAATTTTAACTTATAAAATGTTTGTGAACATGATTAAAGTATTTTAATTTTAATCTGGAGTATGATTTAAAATGTATTTTCATAAGAAACTGTTTTAGAATTACTTAGAGGAGGAGTCAGAACAGAAAAAAATAGAGTAATTACAGTTGTGATGTTGTAAACCAGAGTGGCCCATAGACCCCTGGGGGTCCCTGACACCCTTTCAGAGGATCTTTGAGATCAAAATTATTTTCATAATACTTCTAAGATGATACTTGCTTATTTCACAGTGTTGACATTTGCACTGATGATACAAATGCAATGGTGAACAAAACTGCTAGTGTCGAGACAGTGGGACCAAAGTGTACTAATAGCATTGTATTAAAAAAAAAAACACACAGCTTTATTGGGGTATAACTGATATGTAATAAACAGCATATATTTAATGTGAACAGTTTGATTAAGTTTTACATATACCTACACCCAAGAAACCATCACCACATTCAAGATGACAGACATTTTGATCATGTCCAAAAGGTTCCCAGTGTCCCTTCCTAACCTGTCTCTCCCTACACCCTCATTCTCAGACACCACTGATCTACTTTCTGTCACTGCAGGTTAGTTTGGCAGTTCTAGAATTTCATAAAAATGGAATCATATAGTAAGTACTCCTTTTTCATGCTAACACTAATTAAAGGAGGAGACAGACATAGTTAACATCAGAACAAGTAAACCCAAGGTAGAGAGGGTATTTCATCACAATAAAAGGTCACTTCACCAAGCTGATATAATAATCCCAGATGTGTATGAACCCAATAACAGTTTCAAAATACATGAACAAAACTGACCAACCTAAAATGAGAAAAACACAAATACACAATTATAGTAGGGGGATTTCAATACCTCTGTCTCTATAATGGGTAAAACAAATATACAGAAAATCAGTAAGGATACAGGAGACTTGAACAATCAACTTGATTTAATTGACATTTATAAAACACTCCACCCAACAACAGAAAACACTATTTCCAAGTGCATAAGGAATCTTTATCAAGATTGATTATATTCTGGGCCATAAAACAAGTTCCAATAATTTAAAAGGATTTAACTCATACAAAGTATGTTCTCTCACCACAACAGAATTAAATTAAAAATTCATGACAAAAAGATAGCTGAAAAATCCCCCAAAATTTGAAATTAAACATTACACTTCTAAATAATCCATAAGTCAAATAGTAAATCACAAGGAAAATTAGGAAATATTAGGCTAGTCCTTGACTATAAGTCAAGACTGAAGAGATATGCTAAGCAACAGTCTGCAAGTAAGAGACAGGGAGGCCCAATATTAGCCTTGGTATAATTTAGTTGCTTAAAAAGAAAAGTGCCGTCTGACAGTGCATTAATGGTATGATGTGCGGGTCATGGAATGTTACAATTCCATGGATACAGGTTCTGTGTAGACTGTATCTGGGGTTCAGTTTGGGAGCCAGGCTTTAGGGCTGTTGACAAAGTAAAGGAAATTGAGAGAAGAGCAATTGGAAGGAAAAGTTAATGCTGCTGCGTCTAGGTTAAAAAAAAAAAAAAGATAAAGGAGAAGTTGGACAGTTTTTCTGATAAAAATAGCAATTTTTGGCAGGAAATAAACTTGTTCTCTTTAGTTATAGAAAGCAGATCTGGGACCCTCCTCTGTAAGCTACCAGGAAGTAGATACTGACTTTGTAGTAAGTGGTCAACTAGCTAGCTACTTGTCGCTCTTTTCGGGGATGGTGTAGAGTAGAACTTGCTGAGAATAGATGATTTTTAAAGATTTTTCCAACTCTTGAGGTATGTATGAGTAGACTCCAGAACAGATCACCCCACTGATCACCCTTTTTGGTTTTACAGATGTAGCACCCAAACAGGGCCTCCTGTTTCTAGCAAGACTCAAGACAGATTCCTGGGCCCACATTGACTTCAGACATTTGACTACCCATAAGTGGCTGAACTTAATTGGGAAGAGAATCCCAACTCTCAATGCTGTCTATTTTTACACTGACAATTTTGCTTTTTTTTGAGACAAGGTCTTGCTCTGTCACTCAGGCACTCAGGCTGGAGTGCTGTGGTGCAAACATAGCTCACTGAAGCCTTGACCTCCCAAGCTCAAGTGATCCTCCCTTCTCAGCCTCCCAAGTAGCTGGGACCACAGGTGCATGCCACCATGCCCAGCCAATTTGTTAAAAAAAAAAAAAAAAGCTTTTTGTAGAGACAGAGCCTCACCAAACATTGCCCACGCTGGTCTTGAACTCCTGGACCCGGGCAGTCCTCCCACCTCAGCCTCCCAGAGTGCTGGGATTACAGGCATGAGCCACCGCACCTGGCTGACAGTTTTGCTTTTTAAGTCATTATTACTGTTAGACAGGAGGCCAGGGAAGCCTCTCCTCAGTTTCTCATACAGTAACCTCACCCTGTAGAAAAAATCTTCCTTCAGTGATTCTTTCCAAAGCAGGGCTCTAGAACAGGGTTTTTCATGTGGGGTTGGTCTGTCACCTCTTTGAAAGTATATATGAAATTTCGTGTGTGCTTTTTTCTGAGGAGAAGGGGCTTTGGTATTCATTAGATTTCTGAAGGGATGTATCTATAAGATTAAGAATCACACGACCTATCTCTTCTTAGCTAAGGCAAGTCTCTCTTTTTTCCTTTTTATACTGAATGGCTTTCAGCTACCTTTAGTTAAATTCTTCAGACTGAGGTGTGGTAAATTGTTCAACAAGGACCAGGTTAATTGGAAGCCTCCCCTAAGCTCCCTGGCTGGGTGCAGGGCCCTCCTGCTGTCATCTTAAAGCATTCCCTGCATATTTGTGTCAGAGCGCTTGTTACATCATATTGAAAGGCTCTGTTTATGGGATTATCACTCATTATTAGATTTGAAGGGTTGGCCTGTGTTATATTAATTTTTGTATCCCTAACACCCAGCATCATACCAGGTATATGGTAGATACTCAAAAATGTCATTGGCCTGAACTATTTTAACCATCATAAGTCAACAGATTCTTCTTTCCCTCCCAAGCAGCCAGTGTGTTCCAAGCTCTAACTCTGAGCCAGGTACTAAATTAGGCATTGAGAAAACAGGGGTAAGCTCCCAGTATGGAGCTTATAGGCTACATGCAGAGAGAACAGGATTTTTGCCACCCACTGGAACTGCCACATGTGAGCCATGTGCATTTACAGTGGTGCTGACCTTGCAAAAATTCCCCCTTCTATGACAGACATTAATTATGTGCACGTATTCAGCCATTTTCATCACTCAAAGCAAAAATGAAAAAAAAAATGCTCTTTCTAGTCTTCCTCAAAACCATCCATTAAATTTCTCTTTAAAATCCTTTCTCTTTGAATACAGCTGTTAATGTTTTCCCTCTAAAAATAGAAAATTTAGACTGCAGTTACTGATAAAAGGAGTGTCAGCCTTGAGAACGATGTTCTGCACATAGAAGTGGGGTGTTTTTTTTTTTTGCTTTTATTTTTTAAAACTGAAAGGAAAACCTCATGATTAAAATAAAAATAAGGCAGAGCCATCATGCCTGGTTCACTAGTATGTTCTTTTTCTTTTCTAGCTTATAAATCTGTTTAATCACATGGATTTGGGTTTATGTGTGACCCTATTTTTCTGTGCTGCAAATGCGCCATCGGCTTCTAAAAATATAGGCTTTTCCCAGTAGTTGACTTGGGCAGGATTTGCCCACAGAACCAGGCATATGGAGAGTCTTAAGTCCAGAGCACTATGCTGTCTCTGTTCTAAAGATCATTGCACTTAAGAAGTTCATGACTTTGGGGAGTATGTATATTGAAAGCCATCCATGGATGTATATTTCAAAAGATGTATTTTGACACCCTCATCTGAAGACTGATCTAGTAGGTATGAGCTAAGACTCCAGCATTGATAGTTTTAAGTAACCCCACTAATGTAGGAGAAGTCTTCATTTATGTGGTCATTGAAGTACACAAAGTTAGTAAGTTGCGTATGTACACAAATATCTGCACTGCTTAGAGGAAATACGGCTTTCTGACTTCTTCGGTTGTGTCTCAGAGATATTTGAAATAATGCCATTTCTGCTGCATTCACTGTTCTAACTGCCCAAAACACGCTTTCCCTAAATATCAGCATAATCCTGTCTGTTTATTGTCTGTTTCCAACTCTAAAATGTAAGCTTCATCCGAGTGGGCATTTTGTCTCTTTTGTTCATTGATTCATTACAAGCTTCCAGAACAGTGCCTGGCATGTTGTAAGTAGTCAGTAAATATTTGTTGAATGATTACTATTAGTGTGGTTATTCAAATATGTTATTGGCTAAAAAGATTTCTTGAACTGCCCTGGAAACCTAACCTCTTCCATCTGTAGCATTTTCCATAATAGAATATTCCAACTGCTAAATAACAGATGTGCAAGTGAAAATGGGCAGCGTTACCATACAGAGAAGTTGGTTAGTTCTTGATGGATTGCAACTTTATTTCAAAACAGGATGTGAAATGGTCTGACTTCGGGTTTCCTGGAAGAAATGGACAGGAAAGTACATTGTGGATTGGCTCCTTGGGAGCCCACACACCCTGTCATCTGGACTCCTATGGTTGTAACTTGGTATTCCAGGTACAAGGAAGGTAATAAGTGTGTGTGTGTGTGGAACGCACGTGTGCATGCATGCAATAGGGGTGGCAGAGAGAATAGGGCAATACCCCAAGGTGTAGTCCCAGCCCCATCCTGTCAGCCTGCCTCACGATTAGGGCAGACCTCTTAACCTCTGGTTTTGGTTTCTCCTCTGTGAAATGAGGACAGTTAAAATGGTGGTTTACAGGTGCGTGCCTTGTCATGATCAGGATTGTCTTCAGAGAGTTTATTCTAGAACTCTGAGATTCCACTCCCAGGTCAGCTAGACAGCTCTCTGCTTGGTCTTTTTTTTTTTTTTTTTTTTTTTTTTGGTAAATTAGAGACATTTGAGACAGTCTTGCTCTGTTGCCTAGGCTGGAGTTTAATGGCATGATCATAGCTCCTGGACCTCAAGCCATCCTCCTGCCACAGCCTGTCAACTATCTAGGACTACAGGTGTGTGCCAGTATGCCCAGCTAATTTAAAAAACTTTTTATTTAGAGATGGAGTCTTTCTATGGTGCCCAAGATAGTCTCAAATTCCTGGCCTCAAGCCATCCTCCTGCCTTGGCGTCTCAAAGTCCTGGTGTGAGCCACTATGCCCAGCCTATGCTTAGCTTTTCTTTTTTACATAAGAGTTTGTAGTTTTCAAACTTTTATTTAAAAATGGGAACACCCTTTCTTCAAATCTAAATAAATAAGAGCAGAGCATTTTGTTGAAAGGAGGAGGCTTCACTGTTGCCCTCAAGCTTCCCTCCAAGGGATGCCAGCGATCCTGGTTTGAAAAATACTGGACGCTTTCAACTCTAAATTTTAGTTTGTGCCTACCTGACACAATACAGTGTATTGTTACCTTAGGTCAGTTTTTGTCTCCATCTATCTGTGGACTCTAGAAGATACGAGGGATAGGCAGTGCTTTTGATATACCTGGTTTCTGGAGTTCTATGAGAGTCTAAGTGTTTGTGCCACTTGGAGGATGTACTCAGATGTATGTGCAGCCTTATTTCCCCCTAATTAATGATGCCCCAGTCTTTTCTCCTGGTCATGTGGGACATTTACAGGGCAGCAGAGAGAGTAAAACAGAAAAGGTCATGTGCAAGTTCTCAGACCTATTAGATGTGAAAAGGATTATGAGCAGATTCAGGAGAAACAGTCAGTATGTCTGTGGATACATTTCACATGTGAAGAACTCTGAGAATTACAGAATGGTAGAAGTTAGTCCACTCTCTGATGCATTCCGTCTTTATTAAAGGGCAAAGAATGTGTCAGGTACATAGCTACACGCTGTGGATGCAAGAGTCAATCAAATGAGTGTGGTCTCTATCCTTGCGGAGTTAACAGGCTGAAACCTTAAACTTGGTAAGAGACAACATTTTAAGTAGCTGCTGTCCATGTGTTCTGAATTGGAAACAAGCCAAAGAAATTCAAGTTGGAAAAACATCAAAAAATACCTGAATTCTCTCTATGATATAAAGTTAATATCACTTTATTTTAACTTTGTAATTAGACATTTTCTGGCCTTATATAACTCTGGAATAATAAAATAGCTTTAGTAAATATCCATTGAGTATCCTTCTGTACAGGGACCATGTGTTACAGTAGGTACAGAGGTGAGGGAGTAAGACACCCTCTCTATGGTGGGAGTTTACAGCCAGAGTGCAAGGCAAGCCGACAGACATCCATGATACAAGGCAGAATGCCCATGCTCTAGAGGAAGGTTTCACAGAGCTGTGGGACTAAAAAGTAGAAGAGATCATGTTCCTGTTGGAAAGATCAGGGAAGATTTCACAGAGGAGCTGCCATTTGTGGTGGGCCTTGAAGGACGGATAAGTGCTCAAAAGACCCAGATGGGAAGGGCAGAGGGACCCTGAGAAAGCATGGGGTGTAGAGAGGACCCCTTGAGTTGTCCAGTATATGTTGTGGATTGGAGACAGAGGGAGTAGACCAGAAAGGCAGGTAGGTTGAGTCCCCAGGGTCTTGACTTCCAGGCAGACACTGTTATTCTCTGTTCTTTCAGCATCCAGAACCATGAGAAGTTTTTAAAGCAGGAGATCACATGATGATTGAATACCTTTTCTAATAGAAGGATTCATGCATTTTACATTTTTTAACCCAAACAAAGCAGATTGGATGGGATGGTTATCATTATGGCTATTCCTTTGGGAAATATTGCTGTGGTGCAGGGGAAGGAACTGGGATCTGGAGAAGCCAGGAGATCTGTGACCTAGCTCTGAATCCACCACTACCCCAGTGAGTGACACTGGGCAAGCTCTGAGTCTTTGTGCCACTACTTTGGAAATGAAATTAGACTGATGATCTCTTCAGAGCCCTTCCAACTCTAACATTCGAAGCATATCAATACTGAAAACTGCTTTCAAACTAATCATACAGTGGAATGGAGCAGCTCTTAAAGCTTAAATTAAGTTAAAGCTTTAAGATTAGGCAAACAGCTTTTGAACCTCAATGGTTTTTAAGCTGATGGCTGTGTAAATTGATAGGCTGCCTTATAGCTCCGAAATGAATTTTTTTTTTTAGATACAAGGTTTTGCTTTGTCACCCAGGCTGGAGTGCAGTGGCACAATCATAGCTCACTGCTTCCTCGAACTCCTGGGCTCAAACAATCCTCCCACCTCAGCCTCCTGAGTAGCTGGGACTACAGGCACACACCATCACACCTGGCTAATTTTTTAAGAAAATTTTTTATGGGGATGAGGTATTGCTGTGTTTCCCAGGCTCCGAGGTTGGTCTCTATCCTGGCCTCAAGCATTCCTTCTGCCTCGGCCTCCCAAAGTGCTGAGGTTACAGGCAGTGAGCCACCACACATGGCTTGAATGTAAATGTTTACTGAAGAGTAAAGAATTTCACTATTTCTATAAAACCTTCAAATTTCCAAAGCAAAATAAGACTTCCGCATATACTTCTTAGTTCGAAAACAGCAGCCGCTGTTTCTTGGTTCTGAAAGGACTTGATAGCCCCATTCTAACAACTGCAAGGGGTCACTAGAGGGCTTTGGGCTTCTTTTCTCAGAACTAGGTTTTTCCCTCTTTTCTCTTTGCCTCCCCATCTAGACATCTAGATGTCTGGGTCTCATTTTTTTGCTCATACTTCTCTCGCTTTTGCCTCAGATGTCTTCCCTCTATTGGCATAAAGCATAGGTGTGTCTAGTGTTTTGTGAGTTAGAATTTATTACCTCCATTTTCAAAACTGTTTTAAGTGACAAACATTTTACAGTTTCCTTTGAAAATTCCTATATTATACTGCTTTATTTATGTGGCATTATTTGTGCATGTCCAATCCCTAATGGATTAACTTAACAAATGTTTAACTTAAGGAATTTATAACCCAAACAGGGAGAAGTCTGGAAACTATTTGGTGGATAGAACGATGAGTGTTTGCTCTGAATAAGATAAGAATACAGATATTTGAAAGGGTGGGGGTTATTGTGAATAGCTCTAGAGTCAGGGATGAAAACTATTTATGAGAAGGCAGACTTTGATTTGAGATGAGAAAGAATGATCTTATGAACTAGATTCTGTCCCAGCAATGTAAGAGGCTGCCTCATGGATGTCCTGAGACATCCATGAGGCAGCCCCTTAGTTGCTACACAACCTTCCACCCGGTATCTGCAGAGGGATTCTAGCGCTGAGTCAGAGATGGACAGGTGACCACTGATGGTGCCTATATTCCCTTAGGGATTGAATTTAAACAAGTAAAAATGAACACTTAGCTTTTGCCTTCTTCCATGTTTTGTCTTAAGGTCAGAGTACTAACTTGTATCTTTTTTTTTTTTTTTAATTAGGAAACGATGGCATCTCTTTCCTCCTGAAGATACTCCTTTCCTTTATCCAACTAGAATCCCTTATGAAGAATCTAGTGTGTTCAGTAAAATCAATGTTGTCAATCCTGATTTAAAGCGTTTTCCTCAGTTCCGGAAAGCTCAAAGACATACGGTTACACTGAGCCCAGGACAGGTAATAGGGCTTTAAAACATTAATGACCTGCCAGGGGACACCACAGCTGTAACTCTCTCAAGTCCTTATGCTGTGTGCTTCCCCTCCCTGCTCAGTGCAAATGAGAATGGCTTCCTTCCCTCTGCTCTGCTGTTGGAAGGTAGCTTCCCCAGTTGTAGGCTTCAGACACATACACCTCTGCTTCACAGGTCCTGGAAAGGAAATGGCAAGAGGGAACACAGCTCCTCCTATTGGTAAAGAGGAGAATGGACTTTGGAGGAAGACAGTCTACAAGAGTCATTTTCATTTAGGTCAGGAGAAAATGTTCAAGGCATGGGTACTCGAGCATATCTGGAACATTTAATCACAGTTAGTATCTGTTCAATTATGATAGAACTGAACCCAGACGCATAAACACAGGTCGGAATGCCTCCAGGTGTGGGCCAACGGGCAGAAGGAACCGAGAATGTTTGCTTTTAAGCAAAAATGGATGTTGTTTTCATAAATTACTAACTCTGAAACATTTCCAAAGGTATTGTACATAGTGCTGCTTCCCAGTGAGGAAAATTTCCTTTTCAACATTGGCACTTGCTGTCTGATATTTCATTAATAATTTGAAAGGTTTTCTTAGTCACTTAAGAAGACTTTATTCTCTCGATTATCCCTCTCCCTTGCCTGTCTTCCATCCATTGTACCCGTCTCACTCGCTCTTTTCCTGCTTCCTTCACTCAAGTACTATCAACTCAAACAATTTCACTTGACTGAGTTGCCTCAACCTGTTAGTCACTCTGCATTCCCCTCTCCCCACAGCCCCTGACAACAACTAATCTTTTTCTATCTCTAGATTTGCCCATTCTGGACATTTCACACAGTGCAATATTATAATACAGGGCCTTCTGTGTCTGACTTCTTTCACATAGCATAATGTATTCAAGGGTCATCCACGTCGTAGAATGTTACTAGCACTTCATTTCTTTTTTATGGCTGAATAATATTCCATTGTATGGATATACAACATTTTGTTTATCCGTTCATCAGTTGATGGACATTTGGGTTGTTTCTGCTTTGTTGGCTATTATAAGTAATGCTACTTTGAACATTCATGTACAAGTTTTGTGTGTACATATGTTTTCAATACTCTTGGGTATACCTAGGAGTAGAATTGCTGGGTTATATGGTAACCCTGTGTTTAACTTTTTGAGGAGTTGTCAAACTATTTTCCATAGCAGCTGTACTATTTTGCATTCCCACCAGCATTGTATGAGGGTTCCAATTTCTTTATATCTTTCCCAACACTTGTTTTGCTTTTTTGTCATTATTTTTACAGCCATTCCAGAGAGTGTGAAGTGGTTGCCAATTCATTTTCTCTTCTGTGTTTAATAGCCAAATTTGAATGATTGGTTTTGCCTATTGTATCAGTTTTCCTTACATCCTATCCATTCTTTAATCCACTCAAACCCAGCTCTTTCTGTCACCACTTTACTGAAACTTTACTCTGATAGGACATGCATAACCTACTAATGACTATCAAGTGGCCTTTTATAGTTTCCAGTTTTCCTGAAAGGATCTCTCTTTCTATTTCCCAGTCCTGCCTTGTTCATAGCAAATACCAGTAGTTTCCTAAATGTGAAGCCCAAAAGCTTCACATCATTTCCATCTACTCTGCTCTTAATAGGAAATCTCATACTGAGTCTGGATAGATGCCATCCTTCTTGACTCTGCCCATTGCTTTTGTTTATTATACCTTCCTATTTATATCTTAACATTTAATAAGTGGACCTTTGCAAGTATCTCCTGTCCTTCTCAGACTCTCTCGATACCACTATTTTAACCATCCCCCTACTTAGAATTTCTCAACAACTCCTAGTGCCTACCAGATAAAATCTAGATTCTTATTCTGAAGTCTGCTGTCCCTAAACTAATTCCCCTACCTTATCTCCCATTATTCCCTCTGTGATAGTAAGACTGACCTACTTGCTATCTTCTGTAGCCCTACCTCCCTCACCTGTACCTCTTATCCTTCCTGGCATGTCCTCATTCTTTCTGTGTCTAAATTCTCTCCTAGCCCGGGTTCAAATCACACTTCCTCCATCCATGTTGCCCCTGACCTCCCTAGTTCATGCCTGTTTCACCCACCTCTGAAATTCTCAAACACCATTGTCCTCTGATTTACCACTTCTATAATGCCACCTTTCTATACTTTATCTTCTCATTGGCTAGATTTTGAGCTGTGAGAAAACAGAAGCCACGTCCTATGTGTTTTACCTATGCCCTTTCTCAGAATGCATGCAACTATTTTGTGATGGAAAGGAGGAAAAATTAGAATCTCAGAATCATCTACTAAGATTTAGGTGCAGACAAAGAAGGCCCAGGATTAAAGAGAATAGAGATGCTGGCAGTATCCTTTGTAGAACATGTGAACTTGTCAATAAAAAAGGAATAAAAGGAAAAAAGGTTTGTGGGGTTTTTTTTCTTACTTTACTTTTCTCCAGCAATATTATTGTGAATTCATTTGTATTCCTTTTTTTCCTAGCAGCCTCAATTAGGGTCTGATTCTGACATAAAAATGAAACGTCCTGTTCTTGTGCTAACCATTCTTTGTTTGGTTTTCAGGTTCTCTTTGTTCCCAGACACTGGTGGCATTACGTAGAATCCATTGATCCTGTCACTGTCAGTATAAACTCATGGATTGAACTGGTACTTTTTCGTTTTTTTTTTTTTTTTTTAAGTAAGTGCAAATCATGCTTTTAAAAGATATATAAGGTCTGGCTGTACAACTGGGTAATTAATTTTTTTTAACCAATGCTTCAGTATTTTTTTGTTGCAGTGCACTATAACGTATGCATTCTGTCTTCTGTTAATGGATGTTTAGGTTGGAAATTGGAATTTTAGTGGTGTGCCACTCTCTTTCTTTTAAGGACACAGAATGCGCCTGATGCTGGCATGCAGGGTCCTTTCCCTTGACCAGTGTTGTTAGGAAAATTGTATTGGGCCTGGCCAGATTTGCCGATATGTGTCCCTTGTTGCCGCTCCTCTTTCACACCATCTGGGCTGGAAATACCTGCTTCTTGGTTCAGCGTCATTACTAATTGCAGAATTCTGTCTTGGCTTCTACATATTCTCAAAGCGGAGTCTTTCTTTCAGTGCTAGGTTTTTATCATTTCATTTCTGCCAGAGGCCTTTCCCTCTGATGTGTTAAGCTTAATCCTGGTTGCCTGCTCTATTTGACAATTAGAATAGCTGCTTGTTATGCTCAAGTCTGTCTCTTCAACTGGGGCCTTAATTGCAGCTGCCTCTCTTTAACCAGACGCCCTGACTGCATCTCTGCTGTTCTTGACCTGAAGCCTGGATTGCATCTCTCTGCTCTGTTTGACAGCCGTATCCTCTCCCTAGTCTAGTTTTTCCTATCCTTTGGTAATAGGAATGGCTTTGGAATCAGTGGAACAGAAGGAATGTTGTAACAGAAAGCTATGTTGTGTGGGCTTAGTGAAGAGTTGTAGCCCTTGAGGCTTAAGTGAGAGGTATGGCAGGAGATCAGTAGTGTCACAGAAATTTCGCCTATAGCATGCTGAACTGGAGTTGCAGCAGATGTCAAGGTAGAATCCATGGAGAACTTCCACTCCCAATGCCAAAGTCATATCTACAATAGCCCTGACAGGTGCTTCACCTCCCAAGGAAGTTCGCTTGTTGTTAAAGAGTAGAGCTGTCATCTTTTTAAAATATTTGAAAATACCTCCAAGTTTTTCCATAATCTTTTCTTCTTCCATGCTCAAAACCTCTTACTTTCTTTAATGGGGTGTTTTTATGGGTGATTTTTTTCCTTTTTCCAGACTTTTTATCATTCTGGCCATAGACTTTGGAATCAGGCAACTTTAAGATACAGGTTACCTTTGTTAGCTGTCTAACATAGATAATTACTTAATCTCTTCAAGCCTCCATTTTCTTGTAAAATGAGTATTATAATTGAACCCACCTCAGTAGAGTAATTGGACAACACATTGTAAAAGCATCTAATACAGTGCGTGGCATATGGGAAGTGTTTAAAAAGTAGAAATTGCTGTGAGGAGGAGGGAGAGCTATTATGTCAAGAATAGTTCTCTTAATATATAGTGCCTAAAACTGAATATCAGTAGGCCTTATTTGGTAGAGTATAAGATTTCTACCCCACATGATCTCGATCCTAAATATCTCCAGTGCTGCTTGTAATATTGGGTTAGTTTTTAAGTAATCTCATCTCACTTTAGTTGCATATTCAACTTTAAAATATCTGTGTTTTTTTTTCACATGATCTGCTGTCAGGCAGGTTGAATCCTATCCTGTACCTATAAAGCTGATTTTAATTCTAAATCCAGTATTTCACAGTCATCCCTGTTAATTTTCATCATGTTGGTTTGGTTGAGCATTCCAGCTTGACAAGATAATTTTAAATTTGGGTCTTATCTGTCATTTTAGTGAAACTTCAAGCTGGCCTGTGCCCTTTTGATATGTCCCCGTTAATTAGACTTTGAGTGTATCCTGGCTTTCTGGCACAGGAAGATATCCCAGGATACCCTTTCTCCTTTAGTGCCCCTCACTTGGAAGTCAATCATTTCTCCAGGTAGCCACAGTTCTTTTTGTAGGAAATGGCATTTAGAAACTGAGATCTCAGCTCTAAATCTGTTCATTGCTCCTGGGTGTCAGTGTTTCTAGGCTCTTTCAGTGATGTAGCTAGAATGTGAGATAGATAGATAGATTAGATAGATAGATAGATAGATAGATAGATAGATAGATAGATAGATAGATATTGATGTATTTATATTTCTAATTCATGTGTTTAAAAAATATATCTAGACAGGTAATATGCTGACGTCATAACAAGGCTTAAGGGAGGCATGTCTCACACATGAGCATGACACCCAATCATCAGACTTATGAACTATAAAAGTATCTAATTCAAGTTTAACATGATAGAATTTTTTATTTGTTTCTGTATTTTTATCTCTTCTCTTAACACTGAAAATCTGGGTCCTTAAAAACAGTAACATAAGGCCGGGCACAGTGGCTTACGCCTGTAATCCCAGCACTTTGGGAGGCCAAGGTGGGTGGATCATGAGGTCAAAAGATCGAGACCATCCTGGCCAACATGGTGAAACCCCATCTCTACTAAAAATGCAAAAATTAGCTGGGCATGGTGGCACGCACCTGTAATCCCAGCTATTCGGGAGGCTGAGGCAGGAGAATCGCTTGAACCAGGGAGACAGAAGTTGCAGTGAGCCGAGATCAAGTCACTGCACTCTGGCCTGGCAACAGAGCGAGTCTCTGTCTCAAAAAAAAAAAAAAAAAAAGAAAACCAGTAACATATTTACTTGTTTGCTGTATCCAGCAATATATTTTTTAAGATATCAAATTAGGCCGGGCGCGGTGGCTCACACCTATAATCCCAGCACTTTGGGAGGCCGAGGCGGGCAGATCACATGGTCAGGAGATTGAGACCATCCTGGCCAACATGGTGAAACCCCTTCTCTACTAAAAAATACAAAAAATTAGCCGGGCATGGTGGCACTGAGGCAGGGGAGTCACTTGAACCCACGAGGTGGAGGTTGCAGTGAGCTGAGATCGTGCCATTGCACTCCAGCCTGGTGACAGAACAAGACTCCATCTCAAAAAAAGAAAAAGATGTCAAATTTATGTTTCCAAAATTCAAATAGTAATATTACGACTAACCATAAAGCTTGCAAGTAAAAATTAAGATTTCTTTGCAATTCTTTTTATTGTTAGACTGTATCTATCACTAAGAGGGACAGATACAAAGTCCTTTATTCAGGAGTCATTGTGAAGGAATTCTTTTCATTTATGGTTATTTTACTAATTGGATATTTAGTTAAGTTCATTTGTTTCAGTTTGTTTTCAATTTTAGGATTTACCTTTTTAAAATTTTGATCTAATTTAATATTTTGAATAGGTAGAACATTTAACTTGTCAAAACTATGTTAAAAGTTATACTCAGGGAAGTCTGCCTTTCATCCCTGTTCCATCCACTCCATTTTTCCCAACCTTTATAGAGATCCATTTTTATTCATTTCCGGTTTATCATTTCCAGTGTTTCTTGTAAACATATATATCTATATCTATATATAAAAGTAAGTAAATGAATAGATGTATTTATATATGTAAATAAGTATATAAACAGTCTTATATGTACAAAGTGCATAAACATATAAATACGTCTTTACTTATTTATTTATATACTTATTCAAATATATTTTAAATTTTCTATCCTTTATTCCACAGAAAGTAATAAACTATAGTGTTCCATACCTTGCTTTTTTCAACAATAATATCTTGAATTTCACTACATAATAGTACAGAGAAATATTCGTATTTTTCTTCAACCACTGTCTAGTACTTCACTGTATGGGTGCTCTACTGTTCATTAGTTCCTTTAAGGATAGATGTTTGGGTTGTTTCCAGTCTTTTGTAATTACAAATAATGCCACTGAATAACCTTGTGCATATGTTGTTTTATATTTGTTGAAGTGTGTCTTTGGGGGAGATCTTAACAATGGATTTGCCATGTCATAGGGTAAATGTATCTTTAATTTTGTTAGGTTTTGCCAAATTCAGCTTCACTGTGATTGTGCCATTTTGCATTTCCATTAGTAGTATGTGAAAGTGCTTGTTTCCTCCACAGCCTCACCAACAAAATCTGTTGCTGAACTTTATTGTTTTTGAGTCATAATTAGAAACCAAGGTCATATGACCCTTTCCAGGTCATAAAGGAATTCACCAATGTTTTGTGTTAGAATTTAGATTGTTTCATGTTTTTTGCATTTCGATCTCTTATCCATTTGGAAGTTTTTCACTAGGATATAGTATAAGTTTGAGATCTAATTTTATCTTTTCCAAAATGGTAATAGGATTGTCAGGACCATCATTTATTTTACAGTCTGTTTTCCCTTCATGATTTGAAATGTCTGTTTAATCATATACTAGATACCTGAACATATCTGGGTCTATTTTGTCCATTGGTCTTTCTGCCTATTTATTTAGTGAGGTCTTATGTTTTAACATCAGTAGGACTAACCATTGCTTTGTTTTGCAGGGTTTTTCTGGCTATTCTTGCCTCTGTTTTTTTAATGTGTTCTTTAAAATCAGCTTGTCTAGCTTTAGGAAAAAAAAAAAACCTTTTGATGTTTTTTTTGATCCATATTAAATTTTATCTGAGCTTTATGATGTTGAATTGTTCTGTCCACAAATTAGGTGCCTTTCCATGTATCCAAGTCCAGTTTTGTTTTTACAGCTGTGTTTTAAAGTTTTCCTCACATAAGCTTTGCACATTTCTTTTAAATGTTTATTCCTAAATACAGTAGTATCTCCTTATCCTCGGGGGATATATTCCAAGATCCCCAGTGGATTACTGAAACCCCGAGTATTACCAAACCCAATTGTAATCAGTCAACGCTTTTCTGTTCATGCCTTCCACCTACAAATGTAATGTCTTAACTAAGATGCAAACTTAATCCATTTTAACTAAGCACTTATGCACTGTGGCTGCAGCTTTTGCAGTTTGAGGTGTGATAGCAAAACTACCATAATTTTTTCTCTTGACAGTTTTGTAGATAGAAGATTTCTTCTTACCATAGACCTTAGTAACCTCAGCATGCTGGTTTTCTTTCTCCTTATTAAGTCGAGAACTTTCACCTTTTCACTTAAAGGAAGCACTTTATGCTTGTCTTTGGCATATCCAAATTGCCAGCATCACAACTCTTGTACTTTGGGGCTATTATTAAGTAAAATAAGGGTTCCTTGAATATAGGCACTGCAAATACCATGACAGTGATCTGATCACTGAGCTAACTACTGAGTGACTCAGAGGCAGGTGATGTATACTGTGTGGAGTGGAATGGTGAGAGATTTCATCACACTACTCAGAATTGCATGAAACTTAAAGCTTATAAATTGTTTAATTCTGGAATTTTTCACTTAATATTTTCTGACTGAGATTGCCCACGGGTAACTGAAACTGTGGAAAGCGAAACTGCAGATAAGGGCGGACTGCCATATTTCATCTTTTTTTGCTGCTAGGGTAAGGTCTTCTCTTCCATTCTGTCTTCTAACTGGATATTATTAGTGTATATGATAGCTATTGATTTTTGTGTTAATTTGAATTATTTTATTTTGTGGTAGTTTTATATTGACTTTCTGGGGTTTTCAGGTATCTCTCAGATTACCTGAAAATTAAGATAGTTTTTCTTCTTCCTTTCTAATTTGTTTGCCTATAATTGTGGGGTGGGGGTGGAGATTTGGTCTGATTACATTGGCTAATCCATCCAATTCATTAATAATAGGGGAGATAGTGGGCATCCTTGTCTTGTTCCTGACTATGAAATGCTAGATTTGCAGCTGAGTTGTATGTGTTTTATCATATTAAGTATCCATCAATTTCTATTTCATTACTTTTTGTTTTTTTCAAAATTAGGAAAAGGTATTGAATTTTGTTGAATTGATAAAGATGATTACATAATATTCTTCTTTAGTAAACACCTGGTATTGCAATAAATTATATCAATTGATTGCCTAATATTGATTCATCCTTAATTTCTGGAGTAAATACCACTTGGTTGTGATATACTGTTTTTTAATTTACCATAGTATACTGTTTGTTCATATTTTATTTAGATATGAATTTACATGGCCTCAGTAACATGAAAGACTTCACCACAGTGTTTTAAAAGGCTTATTATATACTATTTAGTCATCTTGTGTATAATTTTCCAAAGGATTAGTATCACTGAGTATAAACAGACTCCAAGGTAGTACTTAGAAGTATGGTAGCTAAGAACTTCATGCTGATTTCAAGTGGATGATTTCTGTCCTTCACCACACCAGACCTCCAGTTCCTTCTTCAACATCTTTCTGTATAATTCTGTTTGAAGGCCATTCAATGTTTATTGAAAAACTGGAATGCACAATTGGTGTTAAATAATATCTTTCTCTGTCATATGTTGCTTTTATCATTGTCTCTTCAACATTGGACAATAATTCCTTCTTTTTGCCAAATTTAGCTCCAAAAAGCTCATAGGTTTTAGAGCCTACCATACTTATATAACTCAAGTTAACCCCAGGTTCTGATATTGCTTTCATGAATCACATACTTGGAAAAGAGTAGAGATTTTAGCTCTGTTCAAGTGGTGCAGGATTCATTTCTTCTTGGCTGGTGCCTTTTCATCTTTTTCACCTCCTTATTCGAGTATTGAAATGTATTTATCAGTATTTTTTCTAAACATTTTTAGAAAATATTTTGTTAATTTTAAAGCTTTTTCTCATTCTCAGCATTTTTCCTTTGTTATATCTTTTGTTATATTTATACATATAAAAGAATATGTAACATAATATATAATACAATGAGCACCAGTAAACTCATTACCTAACCCGAAAACTAGAATTTTTTATTTTTTTATTTTTTAGAGATGGAATCTCATTCTGTTGCCCAGGCTGGAGTGCAGTGGTGCAGTCATAGCTCACTGCAGCGTCAAACTCTTGGCCTCAAGCAGTACTTCCACTTTGGCCTCCAAAAGTGCTGGGATTACAGGCATGAGCCACCATGCCCAGCCTAGAATTTTATCAGTAACTTGCATTTGTGCTGTGTTCTTCCCAATCCCTTTCCTGTCTGTTCCGTTCACTCTCCTCATTCTCTTGTTTAAACAAAAAAGTTTTGTCACATTATCTGTGCATCTATCCATCTGTCTTATCTCTGTACACATATGCACACATATATATTTTTTTCTATTGGTTCTCTTTCTTTGGAGAACCTTGACTGATATACCATATGACCCAGCAATTCCATTCCTAGGTGTATACCCAAGAAAAATGAAAATATATGTCCACACAAAAACTTTTTTATTTTTTTTTGAGACGGAGTCTCGCTCTGTCACCCAGGCTGGAGTGCAGTGGCGCGATCTCGGCTCACTGCAAGCTCCGCCTCCCGGGTTCACGCCATTCTCCTGCCTCAGCCTCCCGAGTAGCTGGGACTACAGGCGCCCGCCACTACGCCTGGCTAACTTTTTGTATTTTTAGTAGAGACGGGGTTTCACCTTGGTCTCGATCTCCTGACCTCGTGATCCGCCCGCCTCGGCCTCCCAAAGTGCTGGGATTACAGGCGTGAGCCACCGCGCCCGGCCCAAAAACTTTTTTTGTTGTTGTTTGAGACGGAGTTTCGCTCTTGTTGCCCAGGCTGGAGTGCAACGGCGCGATCTCGGCTCACCGCAACCTCCGCCTCCCAGGTTCAGGCAATTCTCCTGCTTCAGCCTCCCGAGTAGCTGGGATTAAAGGCATGCACCACCAGGCCCAGCTAATTTTGTATTTTTAGTAGAGACGGGGTTTCTCCAAGTTGAAGCTGGTCTCGAACTCCTGACCTCAGGTGATCCGCCCGCCTTGGCCTCCCAAAATGCCAGGATTACAGGTGTGAGCCACCGTGCCTGACCCACACAAAAACTTCTACACGAATGTTTACAGTAGTAGTATTCATAATAGCCCAAAGTGACACAACTCAAATATCAATCATCTGATGAGTAGATAAACAAAATGTGGTATATGTGTACAATGGAATGTTTTTCAACTATCACAAGGAATGAAATACTGATGCATGCTATAGCCTGGCTAAATCTTATGGTATATAATGAATCTAATGTTATGTGTTATGTCTGTATCTGGTTATCTGACTGTATCTTCTGTTGGTTCTGTTTCTCTGAGGAACTCTGATACACCATATGATCCAGTAATCCCATTCGTATGGGTATATACGTAGATAGATATCTTTACATGATATCTACATGTACGTAAATGTAGATATCTATAAATACATAGATAGAAATATCTGTATTTATATAGAGAACAAGAGATTGAGATTTACTTTAAGGAATGGGCTTACTTGATTGTAGTGGCTGGCATGTCTGAAATTTGTAGGGCAGGCTGGCAGGCTGGAAACTCACATAGGACTTCTATTACAGTCTTGAGGCAGAATTTTTTTCTCTAAGACATCTCAGTTTTTGCTCTTAAGGACTTCAACTAATTGGATAAGGACCACATACATTATTGAGTATAATCTCCTTTACATAAAGTCAGTTGATTGTAAATGCTAATAATATCTTCAAGTTATCTTCACAGCAACATCCAGATTATTGTTTGACCAAACAACTGGGCGCTATAGTCTAGCCACCTTGACTCAAAATTAATCATTACATATGGTAACTCTGTGTTTAACCTTTTGAGGAACTCCCAGGTTTCTGAAGCACCATTTTACATTCCCACCAGCAATGTATGAAGATTCTGATTTCTCTGCATCCTCACCAACACTTGTTAATATCTGTCTTTTTTTTATTAGCACTATCCTGGTGTGAAGTGGTATCTCATCATAGAGATTTGCTTTTTTAAGTTCAATATTGTGTTTCTAAGATTCATTTGTGTTGTCACATGTAAGCTGTTCATTCATTTTCACTGTGATATAATACTGTGTTAAGGTAGTCCATAATTTATTCATTATTAATATTTATTCATTGTTACTATTTTAGTTACTATTCATATATTAATATATGTATATATATCAATAATTTATTATATTTATAATAATTTATATATTATTCATTGTTCTATTGATGGATGATTCAGTGTTCAATTTTTTGCTTCTATGAACAGAATATTCTTGTACATGTTTCCTGGCACACATGTGCAAAAGTTTATCTAGACTGTGTATAAATCTCGGAGTGGTATTGCTGGTCCATAGGGTATACAATACTCAAGTTTACGAGATAATGCCACCCATGTTTTCCAAATGTCTCTATCAGTTTGCTTTCCCATTAGTGTATAAGACTTTTGTCTCTCAATGTCCCGCTTGGAACTATCAGGCCCCTTTTTGCCAATTTCATGGATTTCTCAATTTGCGCTTCCCTGGAGGCTAAACATATCTTCATATGTTTATTAGTCCTCTGATTGCTCCTTTTTAAAATGCTTATCATTGTGTCTTTTGCCCATTTTTTAAAATTTGCTCATTTCTCTTATTGATATGTGTAGATTATTCTACACATTAATATTTTATCAGTTATATATGTTACAGGCATCTAGTTTGTTTTTTTCCTTTGTGGTGTTTTTTGGTAAACAGAAGTTGTTGATTTTAATGCAGTTCCTCATTAATGCTATACCTTATATTTACTCTGTCTTAAAGCCACGTTTAGATGGATAGCCATCTCATTCTTGTAGCCAAGCATGTTTATTGTAATTTTTCTTCCATCTCTGAAATAATTTGCTTGTCAGACTCTATAGGGATTATTCCTCTGTATGTGGTACTTTAAAAAAAAAAACTTTAAACATGTCAAATAATGGAAAAGATTGGAGAAAATATCATAAGGTGATTCATACTTAAGGCCATGTCTTATAGATAGAATACATACTTAAATTTGATTGGTGAAATATTCTGCAACTCTTCTAGATGGCAGGTGATAGTAAATACACAAAAATTGTGGTTCTACCAATAGCATACTCATTCCTTCTATAACAAAGCTTATATTAATGAGAGAACAGAAGATGAAATTAAAACAGACTTTATTATCTCTTAAAAAGCCATGAGACTTAACAAAAGTTAAAAGCGTGTTTTTTTAATTCAGGAAGAGGATCACCTAGCCCGGGTAGAAGAGGCAATCACCCGTATGCTTGTGTGTGCCCTGAAAACTGCAGAGAATCCACAAAATACCAGAGCCTGGTTAAACCCCACTGAGGTAGGCGGCTTCTGGTCTTCATCATGGCAGTTAGTTTCCTGTGGTAAACCAGCCCTGACTAGAGCATATGTTTTCCAGTGTAACTAAATGTATGTAACCATTTTAAAGGGTTTTTCTTTTCCCTTAGGTTGAGGAAACGTCCCATGCAGTCAACTGTTGCTACTTAAATGCAGCTGTTTCTGCATTTTTTGATCGTTGCAGAACATCTGAGGTAGTAGAAATCCAAGCACTGAGAACAGATGGAGAGCACATGAAAAAGGAAGAATTAAATGTGTGCAACCACATGGAGGTGGGCCAAACAGGTAGCCAGAACTTGACCACAGGAACAGACAAACCGGAGGCAGCAAGTCCCTTTGGCCCTGATCTGGTCCCTGTAGCACAGAGGTCCGAAGAACCACCTTCAGAAAGAGGAGGCATATTTGGAAGTGATGGGAAAGACTTTGTGGACAAGGATGGAGAACACTTTGGAAAATTGCATTGTGCCAAGAGACAACAAATAATGAGCAACAGTGAAAATGCAATTGAGGAACAGATTGCCTCAAATACTACTACGGCTCCTTCTCAAACATTCATTTCTACGGATGACTTGCTGGACTGCTTGGTGAATCCACAAGTAACCAGGATAGTGGCACAACTTTTGATACAAGGAAGAAGTTTATGATTCAAGTGGAAGATGACTTTTAAAATAATATTTTTTAAATATATATTTTTAAGTAGTATGACTAAAATAAAGATGAACCAGCAAAAGGTCAGTTTGCACGTTTGTAAATGTATTTATCCTTACCGAATTACATGTCAGTCTGTTGCCGCCTTCTTTCATGCACATTCCTCTTTGGCCAAACTGGCTGCTCTTTGTTTGTAAGCTTTTGTTCCTCTCTCATCCCATACTTTTAGCCTGTGTCAAATGTTAAGTCCCAAGTATTTCCAGCAGGAAGTAATGTCTTCCTCAGCCTCAACCAGGGACCAGCCGACTGCTTACTTTTGCAAATAAAATTTTACTGGAACACGGCCATGCCATTCATTTACATATTGTCTATGATGTCTTCAGGATTACGACGGCAGTGTTGAGTAGTGACAGAGAGTGTATGGTCCAGAAAAAATATTCAGTATCTGTTCCTTTACAGAAAAGCTTTGTCAGCCTCTGGTCTAATGGATCCAGTGGGTCTGGAGTCTAGCCTCACTCTGAAGTGATCTCACTTGTAACAGCTGCAGAATTCTCACTGGTTATCCCCTGTTATTCAGAGTAGGATACCAATCAGGAGAAAAGTAGTTGTGGGTTCAGTATGAGGCCTCTTTAGGCAAGGAACTTGGACATCTAGGGACACCAATCCTAGGGCTAAAAAGGACTCAAACTCCCCAAACAGTGACTAAAGGCTTAGCTCAGTGAAATTGATCCCACTCTCATTACATTTGCAAGATCCAGGGATAATTAATTACCATTATTGTCTAAGAAGGAATTTAGAAATTAGAAAAGCATATTGATCTTTGAGTAACCATGCGTGAAACAAATACACACAGAAAAGATATGCAAAGTCACCTTTGAGATGAACTGATTGCTGGCTATCCTACTGTCCTCGAGGTAATGAGTATCAGTAAATCCAAAGAAAGTATGTGTTGTCACAGAGGGAAGGAGGGTGTTGTTATGTAAGCATGCCAGGGAAAGAAGGGCCAGAAAAGAGCCCTTCTGTGGCTTTTGTCTCCATCGGACCACTATGTATTTACCTATGAATTTCATTACTGTCTCTCCCAACCAAAATGTAACTCCTTAAGGGTAGGGACTGTGATTATTGCTGTTATTTGTAGAGCCGCAATGAGTACCCAGCATGTAGTATGTGCTTGTTAAATATTTGAATGAATGAATAATAAAAATGAGACCTCATTGACAATACCTCATCAAGTACATTGGGACAGAGAATGTGGCCAAAGGTAAGGTAGCTGTGATTCTTGGTATAGTCCTTTATTTATTTATTTATTTATTTATTCATTTTATTATTATTGTACTTTAAGTTTTACGGTGCATGTGCACAATGTACAGATTTGTTACATGTGTATACATGTGCCATGTTGGTGTACTGCACCCATTAACTCATCATTTAGCATTAGGTGTATCTCCTAATGCTATCCCTCCCCCTCCCCCCACCCCACAACAGGCCCCGGTGTGTGATGTTCCCCTTCCTATGTCCATGTGTTCTCATTGTTCAATTCCCACCTGTGAGTGAGAACGTGTGGTGTTTGGTTTTTTGTCCTTGTGATAGTTTGCTGAGAATGATGATTTCCAGTTTCATCCATGTCCCTACAAAGGACATGAACTCATCCTTTTTTATGGCTGCATAGTATTCCATGGTGTATATGTGCCACATTTTCTTAATCCAGTCTATCGTTGTTGGACATTTGGGTTGGTTCCAAGTCTTTGCTATTGTGAATAGTGCCGCTATAAACATACGTGTGCATGTGTCTTTATAGCAGCATGATTTATAGTCCTTTGGGTATATACCCAGTAATAGGATGGCTGGGTCAAATGGTATTTCTAGTTCTAGATGCTTGAGGAATCACCACACTGACTTCTACAATGGTTGAACTAGTTTACAGTCCCACCAACAGTGTAAAAGTGTTCCTATTTCTCCATATCCTCTCCAGCACCTGTTGTTTCCTGACATTTTAATGATCGCCATTCTAACTGGTGTGAGATGGTATCTCATTGTGGTTTTGATTTGCATTTATCTGATGGCCAGTGATGATGAGCATTTTTTCATGTGTCTTTTGGCTGCATAAATGTCTTCTTTTGAGAAGTGTCTGTTCATGTCCTTCGCCCACTTTTTGATGGGGTTGTTTGTTTTTTTCTTGTAAATTTGAGTTCATTGTAGATTCCGGATATTAGCCCTTTGTCAGATGAGTAGGTTGCGAAAATTTTCTCCCATTCTGTAGGTTGCCTGTTCACTCTGATGGTAGTTTCTTTTGCTGTGCAGAAGCTCTTTAGTTTAATTAGATCCCATTTGTCAATTTTTGCTTTTGTTGCCATTGCTTTTGGTGTTTTAGACATGAAGTCCTTGCCCATGCCTATGTCCTGAATGGTATTGCCTAGGTTTTCTTCTAGGGTTTTTATGGTTTTAGGTCTAACATGTAAGTCTTTAATCCATCTTGAATTAATTTTTGTATAAGGTGTAAAGAAGGGATCCAGTTTCAGCTTTCTACATATGGCTAGCCAGTTTTCCCAGCACCATTTATTAAATAGGGAATCCTTTCCCCATTTCTTGTTTTTGTCAGGTTTGTCAAAGATCAGATAGTTGTAGATATGTGGCATTATTTCTGAGGGCTCTGTTCTGTTCCATTGATCTATATCTCTGTTTTGGTACCAGTACCATGCTGTTTTGGTTACTGTAGCCTTGTAGTATAGTTTGAAGCCAGGTAGCGTGATGCCTCCAGCTTTGTTCTTTTGGCTTAGGATTGACTTGGCGATGCGGGCTCTTTTTTGCTTCCATATGAACTTTAAAGTAGTTTTTTCCAATTCTGTGAAGAAAGTCATTGGTAGCTTGATGGGGGTGGCATTGAATCTATAAATTACCTTGGGCCCGTATGGCCATTTTCACGATATTGATTCTTCCAACCCATGAGCATGGAATGTTCTTCCATTTGTTTATATCCTCTTTTATTTCATCGAGCAGTGGTTTGTAGTTCTCCTTGAAGAGGTCCTTCACATCCCTTGTAAGTTGGATTCCTAGGTATTTTATTCTCTTCGAAGCAATTGTGAATGGGAGTTCACTCATGATTTGGCTCTCTGTTTGTCTGTTATTGGTGTATAAGAATGCTTGTGATTTTTGTACATTGATTTTGTATCCTGAGACTTTGCTGAAGTTGCTTATCAGCTTAAGGAGATTTTGGGCTGAGACAGTGGGGTTTTCTAGATATACAATCATGTCATCTGCAAACAGGGACAATTTGACTTCCTCTTTTCCTAATTGAATACCCTTTATTTCCTTCTCCTGCCTAATTGCCCTGGCCAGAACTTCCAACACTATGTTGAATAGAAGTGGTGAGAGAGGGCATCCCTGTCTTGTGCCAGTTTTCAAAGGGAATGCTTCCAGTTCTTGCCCATTCAGTATGATATTGGCTGTGGGTTTGTCATAGATAGCTCATATTATTTTGAGATACATCCCATCAATACCTAATTTATTGAGAGTTTTTAGCATGAAGGGTTGTTGAATTTTGTCAAAGGCCTTTTCTGCATCTATTGAGATAATCATGTGGTTTTTGTCTTTGGTTCTGTTTATATGCTGGATTACATTTATTGATTTGCGTATGTTGAACCAGCCTTGCATCCCAGGGATGAAGCCCACTTGATCATGGTGGATAAGCTTTTTGATGTGCTGCTGGATTCGGTTTGCCAGTATTTTATTGAGGATTTTTGCATCAATGCTCATCAAGGATATTGGTCTAAAATTCTCTTTTTTGGTTGTGTCTCTGCCAGGCTTTGGTATCAGGATGATGCTGGCCTCATGAAATGAGTTAGGGAGGATTCCCTCTTTTTCTATTGATTGGAATAGTTTCAGAAGGAATGGTACCAGCTCCTCCTTGTACCTCTGGTAGAATTCGGCTGTGAATCCATCTGATCCTGGACTCTTTTTGTTGGTAAACTATTGATTATTGCCACAATTTCAGAGCCTGTTATTTGTCTATTCAGAGATTCAACTTCTTCCTGGTTTAGTCTTGGGAGGATGTATGTTTCGAGGAATTTATCCATTTCTTCTAGATTTTCTGGTTTATTTGTGTAGAGGTGTTTGTAGTATTCTCTGATGGTAGTTTGTATTTCTGTGGGATCGGTGGTGATATCCCCTTTATCATTTTTTATTGCGTCTATTTGATTCTTCCCTCTTTTCTTCTTTATTAGTCTTGCTAGCGGTCTATCAATTTTGTTGATCTTTTCAAAAAACCAGCTCCTGGATTCATTAATTTTTTGAAGGTTTTTTTGTGTCTCTATTTCCTTCAGTTCTGCTCTGATTTTAGTTATTTCTTGCCTTCTGCTAGCTTTTGAATGTGTTTGCTCTTTCTTTTCTAGTTCTTTTAATTGTGATGTTAGGGTGTCAATTTTGGATCTTTCCTGCTTTCTCTTGTGGGCATTTAGTGCTATAAATTTCCCTCTACACACTGCTTTGAATGTGTCCCAGAGATTCTGGTATGTTGTGTGTTTGTTCTCATTGGTTTCAAAGAACATCTTTATTTCTGCCTTCATTTCGTTATGTACTCAGTAGTCATTCAGGAGCAGGTTGTTCAGTTTCCATGTAGTTGAGCAGTTTTGAGTGAGTTTCTTAATCCTGAGTTCTAGTTTGATTGCACTGTGGTCTGAGAGACAGTTTGTTGTAATTTCTGTTCTTTTACATTTGCTGAGGAGTGCTTTACTTCCAACTATGTGGTCAGTTTTGGAATAGGTGTGGTGTGGTGCTGAAAAAAATGTATATTCTGTTGATTTGGGGTGGAGAGTTCTGTAGGTGTCTATTAGGTCTGCTTGGTGCAGAGCTGAGTTCAATTCCTGGGTATCCTTGTTAACTTTCTGTCTCGTTGATCTGTCTAATGTTGACAGTGGGGTGTTAAAGTCTCCCATTATTATTGTATGGGAGTCTAAGTCTCTTTGTAGGTCACTCAGGACTTGCTTTATGAATCTGGGTGCTCCTGTATTGGGTGCATATATATTTAGGATAGTTAGCTCTTCTTGTTGAATTGATCCCTTTACCATTATGTAATGGCCTTCTTTGTCTCCTTTGATCTTTGTTGGTTTAAAGTCTGTTTTATCAGAGACTAGGATTGCAACCCCTGCCTTTTTTTGTTTTCCATTTGCTTGGTAGATCTTCCTCCATCCCTTGATTTTGAGCCCATGTGTGTCTCTCCACATGAGATGGGTTTCCTGAATACAGCACACTGATGGGTCTTGACTCTTTATCCAATTTGCCAGTCTGTGTCTTTTAATTGGAGCATTTAGCCCATTTACATTTAAAGTTAATGTTGTTATGTGTGAATTTGATCCTGTCATTATGATATTAGCTGGTTATTTTGCTCGTTAGTTGATGCAGTTTCTTCCTAGCCTTGATGGTCTTTACAATTTGGCATGTTTTTGCAGTGGCTGGTACCGGTTGTTCCTTTCCATGTTTAGTGCTTCCTTCAGGAGCTCTTTTAGGGCAGGCCTGGTGGTGACAAAATCTCTCAGCATTTGCTTGTCTGTAAAGTATTCTATTTCTACTTCACTTGTGAAGCTTAGTTTGGCTGGATATGAAATTCTGGGTTGAAAATTCTTTTCTTTAAGAATGTTGAATATTGGCCCCCACTCTCTTCTGGCTTGTAGAGTTTCTGCCGAGAGATCCGCTGTTAGTCTGATGGGCTTCTCTTTGTGGGTAACCCGACCTTTCTCTCTGGTTGCCCTTAACATTTTTTCCTTCATTTCAACTTTGGTGAATCTGACAATTATGTGTCTTGGAGTTGCTCTTCTCGAGGAGTATCTTTGTGGCGTTCTCTGTATTTCCTGAATCTGAATGTTGGCCTGCTTTGCTAGATTGGGGAAGTTCTTCTGGATAATATCCTGCAGAGTGTTTTCCAACTTGGTTCCATTCTCTCCGTCACTTTCAGGTACACCAATCAGACGTAGATTTGGTCTTTTCACATAGTCCCATATTTCTTGGAGACTTTGTTCTTTTCTTTTTATTCTTTTTTCTCTAAACTTCCCTTCTCACTTCATTTCATTCATTTCATCTTCCATCACTGATACCCTTTCTTCCAGTTGATCACATTGGCTCCTGAGGCTTCTGCATTCTTCACATAGTTCTTGAGCCTTGGCTTTCAGCTCCATCAGCTCCTTTAAGCACTTCTCTGCATTGGTTATTCTAGTTATACATTCGTCTAATTTTTTTTCAAAGTTCTTAACTTCTTTGCCATTGGTTTGATTGAATTTCCTCCTGTAGCTCGGAGTAGTTTGAGCGTCTGAAGACTTCTTCTCTCAACTCGTCAAAGTCATTCTCCGTCCAGCTTTGTTCCATTGCTGGTGAGGAGCTCCGTTCCTTTGGAGGAGGAGAGGCGCTCTGCTTTTTAGAGTTTCCAGTTTTTCTGCTTTGTTTTCTCCCCATCTTTGTGGTTTTATCTACTTTTGGTCTTTGATGATGGTGACGTACAGATGGGTTTTTGGTGTGGATGTCCTTTGTTAGTTTTCCTTCTAACAGACAGGACCCTCAGCTGCAGGTCTGTTGAAGTTTGCTAGAGGTCCACTCCAGACGCTGTTTGCCTGGGTATCAGCAGCGGTGGCTGCAGAACAGCGGTGGCTGTAGAACAGCGGATTTTCGTGAACCACAAATGCTGCTGCCTGATTGGTCCTCTGGAAGTTTTGTCTCAGAGGAGTACCCGGCCGTGTGAGGTGTCAGTCTGCCCCTATTGGGGGGTGCCTCCCAGTTAGGCTGCTCGAGGGTCAGGGACCCACTTGAGGAAGCAGTCTGCCCGTTCTCAGATCTCCAGCTGCGTGCTGGGAGAACCACTACTCTCTTCAAAGCTGTCAGACAGGGACGTTTAAGTCTGCAGAGGTTACTGCTGTCTTTTTGTTTGTCTGTGCCCTGCCCCCAGAGGTGGAGGCTACAGAGGCAGGCAGGCCTCCTTGAGCTGTGGTGGGCTCCACCCAGTTCGAGCTTCCCGGCTGCTTTGTTTACCTAAGCAAGCCTGGGCAATGGCAGGCGCCCCTCCCCCAGCCTCACTGCCACCTTGCAGTTTGATCTCAGACTGCTGTGCTAGCAATCAGCGAGACTCGGTGGGTGTAGGACCCTCCGAGCCAGGTGTGGGATATAATCTCCTGGTGTGCCATTTTTTAAGCCCGTTGGAAAAGCGCAGCATTCGGGTGGGAGTGACCCGATTTTCCAGGTGCCGTCTGTCACCCCTTTCTTGGACTGGGAAAGGGAACTCCCTGACCCCTTGCACTTCCTGAGTGAGGCAATGCTTCGCCCTGCTTCGGCTTGCGCACGGTGTGCGCTGCACCCACTGTCCTGCACCCACTGTCTGGCACTCCCTAGTGAGATGAACCCGGTACCTCAGATGGAAATGCAGAAATCACCCGTCTTCTGCGTCGCTCACGCTGGGAGCTGTAGACCAGAGCTGTTCCTATTCGGCCATCTTGGCTCCACCCCCACCTTGGTATATTCCTATTGCAGAAATAGACATCGTTTACTGCAGATATTTTACTTTTTATGCTTGCTACTCCTTTGACCACTTTTTCAAACTGCAGATAGTGACCTATTATAAAATCAGTGTAGTGGGTGAGACAAGCGTGTTTTTTTTGCTCTGTTTTGGTTTTTTGTTTCGAGATGGAGTCTCGCTCTGTTGCTCAGGCCGGAGTGCAGTGGCCCAATCTCAGCTCACTGCAACCTCGGCCACCCGGGTTCAAGCGATTCTCTCAGCCTCCTGAGTAGCTGGGATTATAGGTGCACACCACCATGCCCAGCTAATTTTTGTATTTTTTTTTAGTAGAGACAGGGTTTCACCATATTGGCCATGCTGGTCTCGAACTCCTGACCGTGTTATCTGCCCACATCAGCCTCCCAAAGTGCTGGGATTACAGAGACTAGCTTTTTTTTTTCAATGGAATAAAATAATTTCACTGAATTGGAATACTCTATTATTTCAGGACACCTTTATGAAAAATATTTCAGGGTAAGTATATCTCATAAAACTTTTCAGTTACATCTGTGTATGTATTGGGCTTGATAAAAAATGTATTTTTTAGTGTAGGTTGGGGTCAGGAAAGTTTACAAGGTGTTTTGAGACAAAACATTTAATTCAATTAGAGTTAAGTCTTTGACATGCTGAGACCTGGGAGAAGAGTTAACACATTGTTATGTATGGATTTCTATGGTATGAAATGGATTATGGGGGGTAATTTCCTGATTTCGTAGAGACTACAAGGCAGCAAGAGATTCTGGTTATCCGCAAAGAGTGATGTGAGAAAAGAGAGTGAAAGGGGGGCTGTCAGGCACTACAGTAGCTGGGTCCCTTTTCATCCTGCATTTCACAGGTAAGCTGCCTGAGTGAGTGATACCATTGATTAAAGAGACCCTCAGCTGGGCGTGGTGGCTCATGCCTGTAATCCCAGCACTTTAGGAGGCCAAGGCGGGCAGATCACCTGAGGTCAGGAGTGTGGGACCAGCCTGGCAAACATGGTGAAACCCCATCTCTACTAAAAATAAAAAATTAGCCGAGTGTGGTGGCGCACACCTGCAGTCCCAGCTACTCGGGAGGCTGAGGCAAGAGAATTGCTTGAACCCAGTAGTCAGAGGTTGCCATGAGCCAAGATCACACCACTGCACTCCAGCCTGGGCGCCAAAGTAGTTAAAGAATACAAACCCAGCCAAATGTGCCTATAATCCCAGCTAAGCCAGGGAGATTGCTTGAGCCCAGCTTGGGCAACATAGTAAAACCTCTATCCTTAAAAAAATTAAAAAATAAATAAAAGCTCAGCCTTCTGCCTAACATCACAGAATCAAGGGAGCAGCAGCAGCTGCCTTATCCATTAGGTGCAGTAGACAATGGCTAGGGCCCATGAATCTTTTAGGAGGCCACAAAAATGTTTTAGTTTCTTTTAAAATCAGGAACAAAATATATAATCCAGCCTCAACTTCATTTGTGTTCATGTCAATGCAGTTGCAAATTATATTTAATTTTTTTATGCAATAAAGGGCCCACAATGGCAAAAGTGCCTGAGGCCCATGAACATTTTAAGGTGGCTCTGGGTGTTAGAGATATCAGAATTATTTGAGGTGCTTGCCCAAAATGCGGATTCTTGGGAACCACTCTAGTGCTATAGAATCTGACTCCTTTGGGATGAGGCCAGAGCTTGGAGTTTCAGCAAACACCTCAGGTGATCCAAATACCAAAAAAGAGAATTTCTGACCCTAGAGTAAACGATCAAGACCTATCACAGGTGCAAAGTGGACTTGTTTCAGCCGGGGCTACTTGCTGGGGTCAATAAGCCCTTCAGATTCACTGAACTATGGCTGTATCGTGCCCCTTCCTGTAATTTTCAACCAAATATTAATACACTGAGCATCCCTTCATGCTGTCATACTTAGTTGTTTTTTAATTATTATTATCAGCAGTGGTCTGTGTTTATCATTAAGCCCCCCTGTATTTGCCCTTTAGGATAAAAATGTTTACCATTAAATGACAGTTTTCAAGTATTTTATTTGAAAAGGAGCAAAATGACAGTTGACATATTTAGATTGAGGATAACTATAACATTACTGAATGGATTATTATTCTTCAGTGCGATACACTCTGATATTCAGCCTTGCCCTGAGTTAATCAAATCACTGGAGAACAAAAGCGAATAACAGCAGGTCTCTCTTTTTTATTCCAATTTCTTACATTTATTGTCAATGATGAATTCAGATGACAGTGGCCTGCCTAGAAAGCCACTCTTAAGCAACAAGGAGTCTGCCAATCCACTTCAAAAACAAACGACAAGAGGAAAAAATCCAAAACCTCTATGTTAATGAAGCAGCAACTGTGGCCCCCTAGCCTCCTCCACTTCAAGTACAGGTGTTCCTAGCAGATTAAGTCCCTTAATCCTCCCAGCGACCCCTAGCATCTGATGTGCTATCTGCATTGGCTCCGTGTCAGTATCAGCTCTGGCCTTGGCCTACAGAGCTTCAAATGAAGAGACTGTAATAGAAGAAGCCAGAAGGAAAAAACAAACAAGGCAAGATGGGGGTATTTCAAGACTGTCGGAGGTGTTCCTGAATCGGTGGCATTAATCTAGAGGCCATGTTCTGCAGTGGGAGAGCAATGGGCTTGACATCACAGGGACCAAGATTCAGTTGCCGGCTCTGAGGGTTCCTTTCTAGGTGATCTCAGGCAAGGAAGCTTCTTGCACTCTGAGCATGCTTCCTCAAGTTTCAAATGCAGAGATAATTCTGACCTCACAGGAATTGAGACAATGTGTGTGAAAGCACCTATTTTACTACCTGGCACACAATGTAGGTGCTCAATAGATGGTGTTTGAATCTTAAACTTACCTGGGGAAATTTTTAAAACTTCACCATTCAATAGACAGGAGTTAGCAAATTAGCAATATGACTGCTTACTTCCTTTGGTTTATTTATACATAAGGCTTTAAAATTATCAAACGCTAGGCTGTCAAGGAAAATATACTATTTAATAATCTTAGAGTTCATTTAATCTCAGCACAGGGGAAGGGTTTCACAATGAAGATGTCTAGCAGGCGTTATCCCATTGTTATCACTGGGCAGAACAAAGACCAATGAGTAGACACTATAAGGAGGCACATTGGCTGGTCACGGTGGCTCACACCTGTAATCCCAGCAGTTTGGGAGGCTGAGGTGGGAGTTCGAGACCAGCCTGTCCAACATGGAGAAACCTCGTCTCTACTAAAAATACAAAATTAGCCGGGTGTGTTAGCACATGCCTGTAATCCCAGCTACTCGGGAGGCTGAGGCAGGAGAATCACTTGAACCTGGGAGGCAGTGGCTGCAGTGAGCTGAGATCGCGCCATTGCACTCCAGCCTGGGCAACAAGAGTGAAACTCCATCTCAAAAAAAAAAAAAAAAAAAAAAAGGCACATTTTGGTTCAGCATTAAAAAGAGCCTTCTGGCAACTGGAGCCAGGGTTATGCTGCGCAACTCCACGGGGCAGGATTCCCCTAGACCACAGCCACATCACAGCTCCTGGACCGTGCAGAGCGCAAGTACACTGCAGTCCCAGAGCCCTGGCCAGAGCTGTCCCACATGTCACTGGCTAGTTTGTGAAGAATGAAGTTCCGTCATGGAATCTGCTCAATTTGAGGTAAAGTGATAGTGAGTCAAGAATGTTAAAGAGATGGTTCCTACTTTGGATGGGAGTCTGACTAGGCTTTTTTTCATTCTTCGTTGGTTTGTCAAACATTTATGGAGTATCCGTTGTACATCAGGCACAGACCTCATCCCAAGGGAAAAAAATTGACTAAGATACCATCCCTGCTCCCAGGGAAGACAGAAGCCCTACCCACTGGGTAATACTGTGCTCCCCACAGCACTATGGCATCCTGACATGGGGCCTGTCTCCTGCAGTGGCAGCTGTGCTTAGCTGTGCCCTCTGTCTGTAAGATTGTTATTCTCTCCTTCCTGAAAATACAAACCTGTTCTTTTCCCACAGATTTGATGTCCATACTTGTGGACACACAGTTGTAACTGCATTATCTCATTTAAATTTTCCAAGTTATTTGCTCTCAAGATAATAAGTTCATTTCCATTATGAAAGAGAAGCTGAAGAAAGACTGACTTCAGCGACAAAGAATGATCCTTGGATATTAGAAAAATCTGTTAAGAGGAATTTTAAAAAAAGCTAAAACTTGTTTTACAACTAGATATGTACAAATGGATAATAATTTTGTGGGAAGGATACCAAAGTGTTATTTTCTAAACGTAATAAGGTACTCTGGGTATGCTTGGTAGTCATAAAATGCCACAAATAAACTTGGATGGTGCACATTATCTGTGACAGTGTCATACAGGTCAGTAGGATTTTGAGGGTTCTTTGAAGGAGGCACAATTAATGAATGATTTCCGTGTGTATAGATTCCAGTAAGTACTCGCACATAATACACATGCTTTCTCCCATTTGCATCTGGTCTGGAGTACGTATCACTGGCAGAATAATTGGCATTGACAGCAAAATAGGTTCCCTTTCCATATGCCACAGCTGTGAAAAGAAAAACCATTTTTAAGCATTTCAATTTAATGTAAAATTTGATATGTTGGCCCAATCTGTTAAATAATGTTCTTTCTAAAGCCTCTCTTAAAATTTTTTGTGTGTGCTTTTCACTTTTAATCATCAATTTTTCTACCTAGAAGGGCCAGTCAGTCCCCTTTGGGATGAAATACAGTGAGTCCTACCCTGAAACTCGGGCTGCAACATGGCCACCAATGATGGGGGGACCACAATGAATCCACACTGTCCCAGCCAACTCGGGCTCTCATGGCTGATGCCTCATTCCAAGCAGCCAGATTACTCGCTTCCTTACCATTCTTTCCGGCATAGCTGCGGTTAAAGCCATTTCGATTGACGTGTGGCACGGAGCCGGCATCTGTCCCATGGAAGAGTTGCTTCTCATTCATTGTCTGGCCATTCTTGGCATCCATAGTTTTTTTCTTTGCCTGGTAGCTATTCCAGAGATCTGGATTCTGGATCCTCTCAATCTGCAAATTAATAAAGAATAATATTCTGCCAGTTCCAAGAGCACTTGCCAATATACAGCAAATGAAACATGATCACTATGTTTCATAAATAAAAGCACACTAAACAGCAAATCCAATGCCAGACGGCAGCTTTCTGCATTCAGAAACCTTTTTAGATCCAGTGTTTCATAAAAACAGGCAATGGGAAGAATGTTGGTTTAATTTTTAACATCTTTTATGTACCGCATGAGATCAAACAAGGTTTAGGATTTTAAGTACTCATGACATGAATTCTGCTGACCCAGCCTCTGCAACTTCTGCTTTTTACACATACTCTAATGACTGCTCCTGTTGCTGTCCACCTCACTTTGCACTTTGCCTCTCACCACCTCAGTCCTTCTGGGATACTGGTTGACCTAGTTGTGTACTAACAGTAAGAGAAGCAACAGAACATCTAGGCAAGAATGAAATTAACTAATGAAAATTAATCTCTGGTCCAGTTGGAAGACCGGTGCATGAATCTTGAATGTTGTAGACCAAAGTGGCCATGCTTTGACCATACTCTTTAGGCAGTGGCCTCCAGGGCGGTGGTGGAAACTGCTTGGGTCCTGGGTTGCAGTTCTACTTCTAAACTCCCCTAGTCACCAAGTAGCAGTTTCATAAGGCTGTCCTGGGAAGACCGAGGGGTGGGTAAAGGTGACCAAAGTCCCTCATGGAAATGCACAAGGTAAAGGTTCCCTGTTGTCCATGTTGTCAGAATGTTTTCCGTTTTGGAGAACTCTCAGGCTTAACACCATTACCTGCCATCATCTGGTTCTTTTTTTTTTTTTTTTTTTCCAGTTTTGGGTTTTCTCTTTTTAATTAAGATACAATTCACACTCTAATTCAAAGTCTCGGCATTAACATATATTTTGTTGATCTGGCTGATGATTTTAAAATTATTTTTCCTTTGTATTCTTTACCTACAGCTAAATTTCTAGTCTTCAAAATGCCTACATTCATTTCATTTACCTTACATTTTATCTTACTCATTTTTAAAGCCTTCAACATTTTTTGAGTTTTGAAATAATTCTCAATTTCTTAGTCTCTTAATTCTTAAATTTAAAAAGGTTGTTTCTTACCTTTTAAAATTTTTAAAAATAATTATGTCAAGTAATTTTTGAATATAGTAACCTGATTCTACATGTCTCATGGGATAAATTCTAAGGTAAAAAAATTGCAAATAAATCTTAAACTTTATTTAGTAGGTTTATTATTAGCAGCAGATGTCTAGCCAGGGTAGATTACTTTTATCAGACCAACCTCTCACCAACAACTACTAGAATCGCTAGAGAGGGAGAAAAGTCTATTTGAAGGCATCAAGGATTTGATGAGCTAAGATTGCAGAGAGAAGGGAAGTATGGTGAAACAGTAAAATCAGAAGACAATAATTTCTTCAAAGTGCTGAAAGAAAATAATTGCCATCCAAACTTCTATGCCCAGCAAAAATATCCTTCATAGAATGAAAGAGAAAGAGACATTTTCAGATAAATAAAAACTGAGAGAATTCATCACTACCAGATCTGCATTGGAAGAAATACTAAATCTAGATGAAAAATTATCCCACATGGAAGCATGGAAATATAGGAAGAATTGAAGGACACTGGAAATAAATGGTAAATATGTTGGTACGTAAATATAAACAAATTAAAAATGTTTCATCAGGTTTCAAATATAAATAGAATTAAAATGTGTGTTAAAAGCAACACAAAAAGCAGAAGAGAGATAAATAAGGCTTAAAGTATTCAAAGGTCTTTGCATTGTCTGGGGAATGATGAATATACTAATTTACATTACAGTTCAATAAGTCAAGGATGCATGTTATAATCTCTAGGGTAAGCAATGAAAGAATTAGAATGTATAACTAACAACATAATAGGGGTGAAAATGAAATAGAAATAATGCAAAAGAAACCAGGAAAAGATAAAAAAGAACAAAGAATAGATATGATAGATAGAAAACAGAGATTAATATGGTACATTTAAACCCAAACATATCAGTAAGTACAGTAAGTAAGATTAAGTACTCCAGTTAAAAGATAAAAGATTGTGAGGCTGGATGATGAAAAGCAAAACTCAAGTATATGTTGCTATCAAGAGACACATCTTAAGTACACACTTATTATAAGATTAAAAGAAAAAGAGTGGGAAAAGATATACCATAACATGCTAACAATAACCAAAAGAAAGCTGGCATAGCTATTTTAATATTGCTAATAATAATTTTGGTATGATAATTTTGAAACAATTGTATGTATTCTATAGGATGAAACAAGTAAGAATGTACTATTATTAAAAGCCAAAATTTCATTTTGTACACAAAATGACATAAAATATTAAGATATTAAGAAAAAATTCGCCTCTGCCCGGCCGCTGCCCCGTCTGGGAGGTGGGGAGCACCTCTGCCCAGCCGCCACCCCATCTGGGAACTGAGGAGCACCTCTGCCCAGCCGCCCCATCTGGGAGGTGAGGAGTGCCTCTGCCCGGCCGCCCCATCTAGAAAGTGAGCGCCTCTGCCCAGCCGCCCCGTATGGGAAGTGAGGAGCGCCTCTGCCCAGCCGCCCCGTCTTGGAGGTGTACCCAACAGCTCTGAAGAGACAGCGACCATTGAGAACGGGCCATGATGACGATGGCGGTTTTGTCAAAAAGAAAAGGGGGAAATGTGGGGAAAAGAAAGAAAGAACAGATTGTTACTGTGTCTGTGTAGAAAGAAGTAGACATAGGAGACTCCATTTTGTTCTGTACTAAGAAAAATTCTTCTGCCTTGGGATGCTGTTAATCTACAACCTTACCCCCAACCCTGTGCTCTCTGAAACATGTGCTGTGTCAACTCAGGGTTAAATGGATTAAGGGCGGTGCAAGATGTGCTTTGTTAAACAGATGCTTGAAGGCAGCATGCTCGTTAAGAGTCATCACCACTCCCTAATCTCAAGTACCCAGGGACACAAACACTGCAGAAGGCCGCAGGGATCTCTGCCTAGGAAAACCAGAGACCTTTATTCACGTGTTTATCTGCTGACCTTCCCTCCACTATTATCCTATGACCCTGCCACATCCCCCTCTCCAAGAAACACCCAAGAATGATCAATAAATACTAAAAAAAAAAAAAAAAAAAAGAAACAATTTTTCAACATTAAATTTTAATTGAAAACATGAATATGGCTGGGTGCTGTGGCTCACACTTGTAATCCCAGCACTCTGAGAGACAGAGGTGGGTGGATCCCAGCACTTTTGAAGTCAAAAGTTTGAAACCAGCCTGGATAACACGGACTCCATCGCTACAAAAAAAAAAAAAAAAAATAGGCGTGGTGGCACGTGCCTGTAGCCCCAGCTACTCTAGAGTCTGAGTGGGGAGGATTGCTTGAGCCCAGGAGTTGGAAGCTGCAGTAAGCTATGATCACGCCGATGCACTCCAGCTGGAATGACAGAGCAAAACTTTGCCTCAAAAAAAAAAGAAAACATAAATACAAGTTCATGATTTTCTTAGCTCTAGCCACAAAAGACCCTGGAAACAGCAACACCTCAATAGCAGTGAACACACGCAACACACGACTCTTGGTTTCTCACTACCATTCCCCACTAAAAGGTAACATGGCTTCTTAGAAAAATGTCTGATTCCAGGCACGAGACAAGGAAAGTACAGGATAAGCAAGACAAATCTCATGGCAAAAAGTAAAGAAATGCTCAAAGATTAATGGGGTCATTAAAAGACATGGGAGCCAACTTCCTGCCAGCCAAATGGAGGATAATGTGTACATCTAACAGAATAATCACTGTAATTAAATATAACATACTGATTTTTTTCAAAATCAGGAAAAAGAACATTTATTCTTTAAAAAAATGCCAAATAACATATACAGAAGGAATGACAGAATTAGAAAATCAACATCCTGCAACCTCCAGTGTAATGATGGATTCAGGCAAGGATCATCAATGGAAGTGAAAGTCAATCAGTACAAAATTATTGGTGAACAGGATACTCATATGCTGACGAAGTATCATCCCACAGATAATCTACTGATTCCAGTGGAGAGAAATGGTGGTCACCTACTTAACTAGTGATCAAACTTAGCATCATTAATAGTGGTATGGCCTTACCATCTGAGGTTCCTGATGTGATGTATCACCTATGAAGTATTCTTGCAAAAAATACTTATCTGAATTTACTCAAACCTTTCAACCTAACTCAGCTTACCAGAAATAAAGAGGATAGAGAAATAAATGATATTATCAAGAATCAAATAAGTCTAGAATCTATAAAACTGGCATGGATTCTTCCACAAAAATCAAGGCATGACAGATCCAGAATGTGATACATTCTACAATACAATTGGCTTAAACTCTAAAAAATTCATGTCATGAAAAATAATTTTTTAAATGCAAGAGTACTACTCTATATCAGAAGACACAAAGGAGACATAATGTCCAAACAGTGTGTGAACTCAGACTGGGGTTGGGGAGGGGGAGTTATAAGAGATTTTTTTGAACAACTGGAAAAATTAGAATATGGACTGTGGCCAGATGTGGTGGCTCACACCTGTAATCCCAACACTTTGGGAGGCCAAGGCGGGGGGATCACTTGAGGTCAGGAGTTCGAGACTAGCCTGGCCAACATGGTGAAACCCCATCTCTACTAAAAATACAAAAAAAAAATTAGCTGGGTGTGGTGGTGGGCACCTGCAGTTTCAGCTACACGGGACGCTGAGGCAGGAGAATCGCTTGCAACCGGTAGGCGGAGGTTGCAGTGAGCTGAGATCGCACCACTGCACTCCAGCCTGGGTGAAAGAGCAAGACTCCGTCTCGGGGGGAAAAAAAAAAAAGAATATGAACGGCATATTGGATATTACTGAATTAATGTTAAGTTTTTAATTGGGATAATGGCATTGCCATAATTTAGGAGAATGTCTTTAATTGGGAGATACTTGCTAAAATAGGAGTATCATGATGTCTGCAACTTACCTTCAAATGCTTCAGCAAAAACAGACAGGGAGAGAAAGCAAAAGTGGCACAATTGTTGAATCTAAGTGGAAGGCTTATGGATATTAAAAACCTTAATCATAAGACATAATAGTCATAGAGGATGACAGACCACCCATTTTTTATGTTATTTTCACAATTCTAGGGACCTCCATGGAGGCGCCTTAAGTACTACCCACACCTCTGCTTTTATCTGGTTCATACACTGGGATTTCACATAAGATTTTATTGAAAAAAAAGGTTTCACTGCAAAAAAGTGTTGAAATCAATTCTCTGGCCAGGGTCTGCCAATACACAGCAGGCATCCACAGGGCCCACTGTAGATATTGCTGGTCAAGCAGAACACTCATTCCTGCTCAATCTAAACTTAGCATCTCATCACAATGTGCCAATCAGCCACTACCAGTTAGTAGTAATTGGTACTTGGAGTGAGACTTACTTGTTATCTCAGAAATAGACCATCATAGAGCTGCATACTTGAATCATATTGTCTTGGTGCCTCATAGAATTGTTTTCATTCAATCAGGCATCGGTTTTGTTCAACCAGTTTTACATTAAAAAAAACAGTGATATAAAAGTTGATATTTAATTTATTGTGAGGATGACGTTGAGGATATTCTCTAGTACTTGATCCACAAGAGAAATCTCTCAGGAGTCAGTCTCAGTATTGTGAGGAGCTGTGAGCCTCCTTATCAAATGGTTTGCTTTTTGATTTACGGACATTATGAGTCTTGTACCTGAATGTTTACTTCTTGCTTTGTCTACTAGGAAGCTCAGGGACAAATTGGTAACCTCATGTTATATATTTTTGAGAACTAGCAGTTCGTCTGTATTATCTTATTTTCCCTGCCATTCTTTTCTCTTTAACCATTTTTCTTTGTATATTTATTTTATCTGAAGGTATAGTTTATATCTTTGTAGGGCACTTTGAATCTTTTTAAATTATTATGTACTTAACAACATGAATAAACAGTGTTGGCAGTTCAAATAGAGAGTAAGAAAAATTTGCAAAGAAAGAAAATGCAGGTCTTACTGGCAGACTTGTTATGGTGGATCAAAGATCTCCGGCTTTACTCAGAAAGTGGTAGAACCAAAAACAGAAATGAGGAAGGAAAGGGAAAGAGAATTACTTACATATGATGCATTAGATTTTAGAGAAGTTGATTTTGCAGTTAGATATTCAAGTGGAGATTTTTTTTTTTTTTTTGAGACGGAGTCTCACTCTCTGTCGACCAGGCTGGAGTGCAGTGGCGTGATCTTGGCTCACTGCAATCTCTGCCGCCCATGTTCAAGCAATTATCCTGCCTCAGCCTCCCAAGTAGGTGGGATTATAGGCACCTGCCAACATGCCCGGCTAATTTTTGTGGTTTTAGTAGAGACGGGGTTTCACCATCTTCACCAGGATGGTCTTGAACCCCTGACCTCGTGATCCACCCGCCTCGGCCTCCCAAAGTGCTGGGATTACAGGCGTGAGCCACTGTGCCCGGCCTCAAGTGGAGATTTTTTTAGGCCACTGGGAGTATGTTCTAGAGCTTGAGTCAAAGACCCAGGTTGGTAATGTTGATTTGGGAGCTATCGACATTGAACTAATAGTTGAATCCAAGAAGGGTAAATATATTCCCTGGTGAGGTACAGAGACAAAAGACCGTTTAAGCATAAATGGCGTGAATAAAGCTAGAATTAGGGGTTTGGAAGAGAAACAGCGTGCCTGCAAAAATGAAAAGAAAATTAGGCAAGGAAAAAAAAATCATAATAATTTTGCTAGAGAAGTCAAGGAAAATATAATTTTAAAGAGCAATGTCAAAAATGTTTAAAAATGGAAGAAGATGCCAAAATAATTGGTTGTTTTTATTTGAGAGCAGGATCTCACTATGTTACCCAGACTGGCCTCAAACTCCTGGGCTCATGCAATCCTTCCACCTCAGCCTCCCAATAGCTGGGACTACAGGCACGAATCATCACACTCACCTGCCCAAAATAATTATGATAAACGAGAAAAGGGCTGCTGGCTTTATCAAGGAAGCGCTGTTGATCTGTGAATAATGGGGCAGAGTAACATGGTCCTGATCTGAGGAGCCTCTGCATGGCTCTCTGTGGAATTTGCTAGCTATCAAATCCAATTTTAAAGCCATATCTTTGAATTTGTATTAGCTTGCTTCACAAAGTAAATATATGTCTTTAGTGTTCTATCATATTACAATCAAATATTGTAATCACTGACACAAGAATCTTAATGCCTCAGTAATTATGGTCACATGAGTAGAATCTAGAACTACTAATTACCATACAAATTCTAATTCTGGGTTTAAAAAAATGTGATAGGAAGTGAATGAAAATGGATTTTATATAGGACCATGACAGAACTTATTTCCACCATCCAGAAACTGCATTCTAGCAGAAGGCTTACCTTCTCTATTCTGAAGTGTGAGCAGGTCTGATTAAACTTGCTTGCCACCGTGTTGTACTCAGGATCACTAGGCAGCAGCTCCACCACACAGAAATTCTGCTGCTTCATATCACTCCAGTGTGCAGGGATGTCAACTGCAAAGGAGACATTTGAGGATGCCCTCATACATCCCTGGTACACTCTGGAACATTTAGTATCTCTGTTCTTGTTTTACTATCTCCCAATTCTAAGCATTCAAAAAGCTCCTTATCTTTCTAGGAGAACGCTTTTCAAAGCATGAACAACAGACAACCTACATCAGAACCAACTGGAATGCTTGTTAAACAAAAAAAAGGAAAGCCACAGATCAACTGAATCAGCACCTGTGAGGGGCAGAGCCTGTATGTCTGCCTCCTAAGTTTGGATCATACTACGATTTGAGAACTGTTGGTGCAGTATAACTCATTTGTGTTTTCTGTTCAATCTCTAGTAGTCACAATTTCACAATAAATTATTTCCCTACAGTGTTCTAAGTAGTTGCTGTTTTGTTTATGCATGGATTTTTGCCAGAACTCCTCACCATCACCACCACAGGCACTCTACATCTATTTTTTCATTATTCTTCATAGCATCTTTAAGAGGCAGTTAGGTGGCAGATTTTGCTATGTGACAAGCTGTGGTGACAGCTCTGTCTTCTCCTCTGCTAAGCAGAATACTATATGTGATTTATCATTTCCCCAGGGTTGCTCAGAGTCTCGGGAATCTGTTCACACTGATCTCACAAGAGATAAATATAGTGTAATGGAAGCCAATTTACTCGTTTTCAAAGGGGACTTAATCTGGTTCGAAGGTAGGAAGGGCTGCCTACACAAGACAGGGCTTCCCTTCTTGGAGAGTAGGTCTGGTCAGAGAATCTGAAGCCTGCTTCCTGCCATGTGTGTCAAGGAACCTTTTGCTCTCGGCAGAGGTGACTACTGGGAGAAGTTCCTACAGGCTCCCGATCCTCCCTGGATCATCAGTCAGACACAGAGAGGGCACACCCTCTAACCAGGCTTTCCTTTCTGTTTTCCCCTTGGCCTTTTTGTTCTAGAAAACCTTGGGCCATCACTTTTCCTTTAAGCCTATGGTTTTCCTTCCCCTAACTGATGCAGCTATTACCTTCTCAGCACAACTGGCTCTGGGAAGCTTATAAACTGTAGAGATGAGAACAAAGGTGAGATTTGACTATTGTTACCAAGAAGATAGTCATCTTCAGGCTTTTGGGTACATCCGTTCTGGGTTTTCCTGGCCATAACGTAAGCTCTTTAAGCACAGAGGCCACATTTTCTAGTTTATTTCATTAGTGTCACATGAATTTTTTCCTATTTGAAATTCTGATGTATGTACAAAATAGTGTTATGCCCAAAGTAGATGTGTAATAGTGGATGACAAGTATGAATGTTTAACTCACCTTTGGATTTCGTGAGGCGCTGAACAGATAAACTGTGGCCCTTTGCGTCTGTGGCAGTGTATGTGTTCAAGTTCACTGTGTAGTGCCGATGATTAATTTTGACATCAATTGTTTTTTTCTTTTCTCTCCTTGCATCCTCTAATTTCAGATTGGTCATTTTGTTAAAACAATGAGAAGTGTTATTGTCATTATACTGCCATTCTATAAACTCACTGATACAATCTGCCCGGGATTCCTGTTCTTTGGCCAATCGAACTCTCTTGATCATTGCCTCAATTTCATCTCTAGCCTGCATCACATCTCTGCTAATTCCCAAAACCTTAATCAAAGGTCTCTTATGGTCCAGGGAAATGTTAATATTTAACTTCTTCTGCAGCTCATTCAACTCCTGATACTCCTTTTCATCAAAGTCTTTGATGCACTCATCTTCACTGGTGTAAGGACACTGTTCTTTTTCAATCAGGTCTTGTAGCCAGGAGATAGCGCATTCCACACACGTGACATTTTCACCACACACCCGAAAAGTTGCTGATTCTGTTTTCTTTTCCAAAACCAAATGATTCTTTTTTTGGGGAGATTGCTTTGAAAAGCCCAAAAATGCTAAAAAGAAAAGGAAGATTAGGTATTTCCCATGTGACATCAACGTTATGAACATGCATTTCATAAAAACAAACAACTCACATGCAAGTTTAGACATCACAGACTGTTGGGAAGAAACCTGAGTCCCTTCTCTTTTCTTCATGTTGGCATAAAACACATCCAGTACTTCAGGCAGAAAGATAACAACTTTAACTTTTTTCACAGACTGGGCTGATCCTTTCTGGACAAAGTCTTCAATGGCATCAATTATGGCTTCAGCAACCTTATCTGGGTATTGTTTGGCATTTCCTGGAAAAGCAAATAATAAAATTGCTGAAGGACAAAAAAGCCCCAAGTGGAAGGCTGAGGAATAAATTAGGGTTTCCAATGCTCAGAGAATAAATGCCCACTCCTCAGTTCTTTCATCATTGTGGAATTTTCTAACAAAGCATCAGCAAACACTTTTGAAGTCCTAGATGCAATGAAAGGTTTTTGTTCCAGGATGTCAGGAAGCCCACAGCCTAGCAGTGAACAAAGGACCCAGAAATCTGACTTTTGGTGTCTGACAATCATATCTACTCTATTCAACTGATCCCAGCTCATTGTGTTCCTCCTCTCCTATTACAGAGCACAAGTAGCTTTTCTTCTTAGCTCACTAGTGTCCTTGAAATTTCATAAAAAGCAGATGCTAATATATGTTGACATAAAGTACTTTTTAAAGATGAAAATCTTTTTTTGGATCAGTCATCACTTGATTTTATGTATGTATCCTTATTCTCCCAGATATCTCTGGGAACCTAATTTGAACTAAGCAAAATTTAGTAAGACACCCAGTGCTACAGGCTATTTGTTATAATCTATAATTTTTCAGGCACAAGTTATCTATAAGCCTCCAAGAAGCCTTTCCCTCCACACTCAGTGAGATTTTAGCTGACCAGCAGGATTCAAGGTAGCCACCTGAAGCAGAGCGTTTCCTGTTTTCAGCATACTCCATATCCTCCTTCTCAAGCCATGAAAGCGACAGCCTAGGTAAGATCATGAAAAGTCCCTTTCCAGCTGTGGGAACAGTCCCATGTGAATAACAGCTGGCAAAGTCACATGATGGGCAATGTAAAAGTTCCTTGGCCAAGCTGATGTGACAGACTAAGAGCCCACCTGGCTAATTGTTGTCGATGGTACCCACCACTATTGCAGAAGAAGAGTAGGCTTCTTTGACTTGGCTATGCTGACAATTGTGGGAATGTAGACAACCCCACATAAAATTAACCAAGGGGGGTTGTTCAAATCTTTTTAAATCAGATGATCAGAGAAAGAGGGAAATTCTCTTTTGCAAAGCTGTAATTTTCCCATGGTATTTTGAAGAGTTTATATGGACACATTCAGTTACATTCATTCACTTTCAAGAAACATCTGCTATGTCCTATCACTGGCTAGGTACTCACTAGGCACTTTCTAGAACACAGATGATGTGATATGTGGGGATGAACAGGTGATCAATAGGTGAAATATGGAAAATTGAGGGAAAGGCTATGCCAGATAGAACTATGTAATGGGTATATGTTCAGCCTGGCATGTATGCAGAACAGACCTAGTTTTGAGGAAGATAAGTCTGGAGGGGTATGGAGGAAGCATGGAGTGGGGAGCCCAGGTCTAGTTAGGAGGCTGTAATAAAAGCTTAGTCAAAAGACAAGAGCTGAACAAAAAGAGGAGGCCAGAATGAAGAGTAGGGATTGAGGAGCTATTTTGGAAGTAAAGTCAGGAGTACCTAGGGACCAGCTGGGTTTGTCCTTGACCTTTCCCTCTCTGTCTTTTGCCATACACATACCTTCACTATATCATGGTTCACGTTGCATTGCAGTTGTTTGTTTGCATGCCTGTCTCTCACACTGGGCTCAGTGCTTCTTGTGAACTGGATCCTTTTCTTAGTTATCTTTCTATCTCCAGAGCCTAAACATGGTGCCTTGCAGATGCAGGCACTCAGTAAATATTCAATCAAATAATTCCTAAGCTAATGAAGATCGGAGTGATGAAGAGGGTAGAGTCAAGGACTCTAGATGGAAAGTGATGTTTTTCACGTGATTGGGGATATAAGAGGAAGGGCAGGTTTGGGGAGATGACAAGGAATGAGAGTTTGGAGTCTGCGTTGAGCTTGAGGTGATCACAGATATTGCTGACCACCTAATCTCTCCTCTTATGCAGGTGTCTTTAAGGAACAGAGAGGAGGCTCCTTTAACTGCCAGAGGCTGTCTTGATCACAGTCTTAATTCAACTCATATACACCACTAAAAGAGAAAGCTTCTACATCTATCAGTCTCAGAACCAGCTCAGGTGGTGATAAAGATAGGTAAAGAGGACATGCAAGGATAACCCACTAACCCTGATTTATTTGTGCTGACCAGCAATGCAACCAGGTCAGTGGAAGAAACAACAGGATTTGTTGTTGAGCCCAGAATTGAGTCCAGAAATGCTCAAATGTGTACATACTTATACAAAACGAAACCTACCTTCTTTCTTTGTTTCTTCTTTTGACTCTACCAGGGACTCCTTTGGGAAGGTCTGTGGCACCCCTAAGCTGCCTGCTTTCTTGGCCCAAATCAACTGAAGGTGGAAACCCAAGACTAGAGCTCAGAGAAAAAAACAGATGGAGACAGAGACTGAGGAGTCATTGGTGGGTGTCCATAAAAGATAAGTAAGTAGAGAGATGATAGAGATAGATAGATAGATAGATAGATAGATAGATAGATAGATAGATAGATAGATAGATGATAGACAGATGACTGGTAGAGAGAGAGAGGAGAAATGTTGGCTAACCTGCTAGGAATAGATGATACTCTAAGGGGAATGAAAACAAAGGGATCAAAAATTATACTTTTAGAAATAGAAAAGTTGTAAAATAGATATAGAATTCCATTTCAGAACATTATAAGAAATGGTACAGAATTACAGATATGGGTCAGAGGTTTAGAAGAAGGCCCAGAAATTGACAAGGATGGTTAAGTTTATTGAGGATAACCTTTTGGAAAGCCTAGAATGCCAGCATAAGAGATTCAAACTTAGATTCCCGAGCAACAGAATGACAGATCCGATGCTGACTATTCTCGCACTGGAACAAGGCAGCTCCGTTCACTTCAAGCCTAAGAATGCATGCCTCCCCTGACCAGCTCTCTGAAGGAGACCAAGCAGGGATTCCTAAAGAGCTCAAAGAACACTTGTGCAACAAAACTGCACATTCTGCCCATGTACCCCAGAACTTAAAGTATAATTAAAAAAAAAACACCACCTAACTAATGATAAATCCAGAGTGCCATCCTTATATATGAAAAATCATGCTATCATTACCTAGTTTTAGGAAAAGAAGAAAATCAAAGAAGCAAGTAGGCCAAAAAGAGGAAAGTGGAGAGTTGAGTTTCTGACCCACTAGGTTCTGGTGACTGAGAAGCTTCTACACAGAAATGCCCTGAGGCCAAGTGACACAGCTGACTGTTGAGCTGAAGCCTGGTAATATTCCTCTGGGAATCAGCTAGAGTGAGGTGGAAGTTGTTGTACTAATATTCTCCATGGAGAGGGGAAAGAGGAGGAAGCTAAGGACTGCATAATGGAGAATATGTAGGGAATGGAAAAAGGGAAAGTAACTGAGGAAAGAGAATGAGGGATGGCCTTTCCATTCTCTCCCTTCTCTTCTCCTCCTTATTTTCCCTTCCCTTCTTTCTGCCTCTCTAACATTCTAACACTGTCTTCAGTCTCCTGCATTTTGTCCCTCTTTTACTCAAACAATCCACAGGCTTTGTCATTCCCTTGGGAGTTGCCTTATGGGGAGGAAGCTGTCCACTCCTAGCTTAATGGTTGCTGCCCTGGGTCAGACTCAGCAGACCGCATTCACACTCAGCTCCAAATGAAAGGGAAAGTAGATGGCTTGGGATTTAGCCTTGACAGCCAGAGGCTACAAACCTGTCCCAATGGCTGGGAGGCAAATGGATGAGTAATTTTTTTTTTCACACTCCTGCAAAACAGAGGAAACTGAACTCTTGACATCATTTCCACCAATTACATGAATGATATTCTTGCACCTCAAAAATCCACCTCCGGTGATTATATAATCATTTTTGCGCTGCTGAGCTGGGAAACACAGACAAAAAGATGCAAAATTAGTAGATGTTGAACCCATCATTTGTTTAGAAAGCAAAATGTATAACTTGGCAAGTAAGCATTTTGTGAATAAAAAACTCCTGAAATACTATCTTTGATGGAATGTTATGACTTTACTTTTAACTGTGAGATTACTTTTCACTTCTAAGTGTCTGTGATTGGAATTCTTTAGTAAAATGTATCATTTTAAAATTAGAGTGTTGTCTCCCCAACCCTAAGACTTTTCTCAGCCTCTCCACAGCCTCCCATACAATTACAACTTAGGACCAAAAAATAGAATATGCCTTACCTTGCTGAGAACATTCCCTTTCTACATTTTGTCCAGCACATTCTAAAATTGCTTTGGAGACCCCTACATGAGAAAATCAAGATGATAACAAACATGAGTAAAAAACCACTATGGTATATTTGGATCAGAAGGATTATCTGAATGCATTCTCCATCATCTGAGGAATCCTGTAATTGGGTATTGCTGATGACAAAGAAGAAAACTTCATAAAATAAACATTATTAATTATGGAAAACCCTGTCAACATAATTTAAAAGTTATTAATTAACAAGCCAAAGTTATAAAAACCAGTTTGGCTACAGAAACCCTCCTTCATAGCATCTACCATTAACTATTGCACTCATCAAAATTGTACAAGTACCTGCTTTGAGATTAAATGAGTTTGATGTTGAATTTACAATCACATCTGCCTCTTCTTTCGTGATATCTCCAGAAGCCACCTGGAAGATGATGGAGCCAATCTTCATTTCATACACACCTGAATCAGGGCTAGAAACAGTCCCATAAAAACCTGAAAAGAAAAGAAGTAAAGTCAATAACCAAGTCAGCTACAGCAAGAATGACTTGGGTATCCTGCTCACATGGGACCCTCTTGTATGTCTTCCCTCTCTCTCTCTTTCTGTGACCTCTGGTCTTTAACCTGGCCCTGCTCCTCAGCCTCAGTGATGATCTGTTTAAGAAAAAAGAATTAGAAAATAGAATCCATATCAAACATGAACTCTGGTGCTGACCAAGGTAAAGTTAGCGTACTATAGCCTATCTCTCCCATTGATTACAACTAAAAACAGGACAAATACAAAAAGCCACCACCCAAGAGCTCTGAAAAGTTACAATAACAGCAGACAGATTGAAGAAAGGTGCCAAAACTTGCAGAAGCAATCTGCTAAGGGGGGCGGTTTTCCATTTTGTTCTGTTTTAAAATTTTTCCTCTTTTCTCTCCCAGCTTTGACCCAAGGGTGGCCCTAGTCTCACAACATAATATTTAAAATGTCCAGTCTATATTCTAAAATTGCTTGTTATATAAAGAACCAGGAAAATTTGATCAACCCTTAAGGATAAAGAAAATCAATAGCTGTCAATCCAGCCAGACACGATGGCTCATGTCTGCAATCCCAGCACTTTGGGAGGCCGAGGTGGGTGGATCACTTGAGTCCAGGAGTTCGAGATCAGCCTGAACAACATGATGAAACCCCATCTCTACAAATAATACAAATATTAGCTGGGATGGTGGTGCACAACTGTAGTCCCAGCTACTTGGGAGGCTGAGGTAGGAGGATCACCTGAGCCCCCAGAGATTGAGGCTGCAGTGAGTTGAGATTGTGCCACTGCACTCCAGCCTGAGTGACAGAGTGAGACTCTGTCTCAAAAAAAAAAGATGTCAATCCCGGCCAGGCATGGTGGCTCATGCCTGTAATTCCAGCACTTTGGGAGGCCGAGGCAGGTGGATCACTTGAGGTCAGGAGTTCAAGACCAGCCTGGCCAATATGGTAAAACCTTGCCTCTGCTAAAAGAAAAATACAAAACTTAGCTGGGCGTGGTGGCACAGGCCTGTAATCCCAGCTATTTGGGAGGCTGAGGCAAGGAAATCACTTGAACCCGGGAGGCGGAGGTTGCAGTGAGCCAAGATTGCACCACTGCACTCCAGACTGGGCGACAGAGCAAGACTCCATAAAAAAAAGAAAAAAAAAGATGTGAATCCCAAAAAGATGTGAATTATAGAAGACTTTAAAGCATCTACTATAACTATGATCCATGAGGTCAAAGTAAACACATTTGAATGGATGGAAATGATGTGGAATGAATGGAAAAATAGGATGTCTCTGCAGAGAAATAGAAACTATTTTAAAAAGACCTCAAACAAACAAACAAAAAAAGATAAAAATGAAACAAAAAGCTGGTTCTTTGAAAAGATAAAGAAAATTCATAGACCATTAGCGAGATTAACCAAGAAAAGAAGTGAGAAGATCCAAATAAGCTCAATTAGAAATGAAACTGGAGACATTACAATCAATGCCTCAGAAATACAAAAGATCATTCAAGGCTGCTATGAACACCTTTACGTGCACAAACTAGAAACTCTAGAGGAAATGGATAAATTCCTGGAAACATACAACCCTCCTAGGTTAAATCAGAAAGAAACAGAAACCCTGAACAGACCAATAACAAGCAGCGAGACTGAACTAGTAATTAAAAAAATTGCCAACAACAAAAAAGTCCCAGACCAGGTGGACTCACAGCTGAATTCTACCAGACATTCAAAGAATTGGTACCAATCCTACTGAAACTATTCCAAAAGATAGAGAAAGAAGAAATCCTCCCTAAATCAGTCTAAAAGCTAGTATTAAACTAATAATAAATCCAAGAAAGGATACAACAACAAAAAAACTACAGACCAATATCCCTGATGAACACAGATGCAAAAATCTTTGACAAAATACGAGCTAATGAAATCCAACAGCACTTCAAAAAGATAATACATTATGAACAAGCATACTTCATCCCAGGGATGCAGGGATGGTTTAACATATAAAAGTCAATAAATATGATACATCACATAAACTGAATTAAAAACAAAAATCATATAATCATCTCAATAGATGCAGAAAAAGCATCTGATAAAATCCAGCACCACTTTATTATAAAAACCCTCAACAAAATAGGCATAGAGGGGACATATCTTGAAGTAGTAAAAGCCATATGTGACAAACCCACAGCCAACATCATATTGAATGGGGGAAAGTTGACAGCATACCCCTGGGAACTGGAACAAGACAAGGATGCCCACTTTTACCACTTCTATTCAACATAGTACTGGAAGTCCTTGCCACAGCAATCAGACAAGACAAAGAAATAAAGGCCATCCAAACTGGAAAAGAGGAAGTCAAACTGTTGCTGTTTGCAGATAATACGATTGTATACTAGAAAATCCTAACGACTCATCCAAAAAGCTCCTAGATCTGAAACAATTTCAGTAAAGTCTCAGGTTAAAAAATCAATGTACACAAATTAGTAGCCCTGCTATACACCAACAACCACCAAGCTGAGAATCAAATCAAAGCTCAATCCCTTATACAATAGCTGCAAAAATAAATAAATAAATAAATAAAATACCTAGGAATATACTTAACCAAGGAGGTGAAAGATCTCTACAAGGAAAACTACAAAACACTGGTCAAAGAAATGACACAAACAAATGGAAACACATTCCATGCTCATGGATGGGAATTATCAATATTGTGAAAATGACCATTCTGCCCAAAGCAATCTACAGATTCAATGCAATTCTCATCCAAATACCAGCATCATTCTTCACAGAACTAGAAAAAAAATCCTAAAATTCATATGGAACCAAAAAAGAGCCCATATAGCCAAGCAAGACTAAGCAAAAAGAACAAATCTGGAGGCATCACATTACCCAACTTCAAATTATACTACAAGGCTATAGTTACCAAAACAGCAAGGTACTGGTATAAAAATAGGCACATAGACCAATGAAACAGAATAGAGGGTCAAGAAATAAAGTCAAATACTTAAAACCAATTGATCTTCAGCAAAGCATACAAAAACATAAATTGGGGAAAGGATACCTATTCAATAAACGGTGCTGGGAAAACTGGCAAGCCACATGTAGAAGATTAAACTGGATCCCCATCTCTCACCTCATATAAAAATCAACTCAAAATGGAGCAAAGACTTACATTTAGGACCTGAAACCATAAAAATTCTAAATGATAACATTGGAAAAACTCTTCTGGACATTGACTTAGGCAAAGAATTCATGACTAAGACCCCAAAAGCAAATGCAACAAAAACAAAAATTAAAAATGGGACCTAATTAAACTAAAAAGCTTCTGCACAGCAAAGTAATCAGGAGAGTAAACAGACAATCCACAGAATGGGAGAAAATATTCGAAGACTATGCATCCGACAAAGGACCAGTATCCAGAATCTACAAGGAACTCAAGCAAATCGCAAGAAAAAACACACAAACAAACAAACAAAACAAATAATCCCATCAAAAAGTCAGCAAAGGATATGAGCAGACATTTCTCAAAAGAAGGTATACAAACAGCCAACAAACGTAAGAAAAAATGCTCAACATCATTAATCATCAGGAAAATTCAAATTAAAACCACAATGAGATGCCTCCTTACTCCTGCAAGAATGGCCATAACTTAAGTCAAGAAACAATAGATGTTGGCATGGATGTGGTAAAAAGGGATCACTTTTACATTGCTAGTTGGAATGCAAATTATTACAACCACTACAGAAAACAGTGTGGAGATTCCTGAAAGAACTAAAAGTAAAACTACCATTCAATCCAGCAATCCCACTACTGGGTATCTACCCAAAGCAAAATAAGTCATTATATGAAAAAACATACACACACATGTTTATAGCAGTGCAATTTAAGATATGGAACCAACCTAAGTGTCCATCAACCAACGAGTGGATAAAGAAAATGTGCTGTATATACACTGTGGAATACTCTTCAGCCATAAAAAGGAATGAAATAATGTCTTTTGAAGCAACTTGGATGGTGCTGGAGGCTATTATTCTAAGTGAAGTAGCTTAGGAATGCAAAACCAAACATCCTATGTTCTCACTTATAAGTGAAAGCTAAGCTATGAGGATGCAAAATCATAAGAGTGATATAATGGAATTTGGGGACTCCAGGGGGAAGGTTGAGAGGGGGATGAGGGATGAAAGACTACATAACGGGTATAGTATATGCTGCTCAGGTGACGGATGCACTAAAATCTCAGAAATCACTACTAAAGAATTTATCCATGTAACCAAAAACCACCTGTACCCCCAAAACTATTGAAATAATCATAATAATAATATATTGCAAATGAAAATAAAGTTCAAACTTTAAAGAATTTAAAAATTTAAAAAAGAACCAAATAGACATTTTAGAACATACACATACGTATCTAAAATAAAACATTCACTGGATGGGCTCAATAGCATAGAGGACAGAGAAAAGACTCAGTGAACTTGAAGGCAGGTCAAGATAAATTATCCAATCTGAAGAACAAGAGAGAAAAAAGATGAGTGGGGTTGAGGGGGGGTAGGCATGGGGAGAACAGCTCTGCAGAGACCTTGGAACACTGTCAAAAGGCTTAGCACCACAGTACTGGAAAACAGAAGGAGATATGAAATAGATCAGTGCGCAAAAAAGCATTTAAAGAGATAACTTAAAATTTTCCAAATTTGGTGAAAGACATACATTTTTATATTCAAGAAGCCTCGGTGAAACTCAAACAGGATAAACTCAAATATGGCATCAACAAATTTGACAAAGGTGAAAGATTTGGTGAGTATTGTCTCTCAAATTTGTCTATTTTGGAAAATACATGTCACTTTCTCCTCAGGAAATGGTAGTCTTGTCATTACTTAAAACCCATTATACAGATTACATAACTTGGCCTGCCTTCCCTTTTGCTTCAGATTATATAAACATGACCAGTGTCTTACATGCTCAGGTATATGAAACATAACTTAGTATCATTTGTCACTCATTGATTTTTTTTCATAAAAATTATCACTACTGTCTTTTACCTGTCAATGAACAGTTACTTAGCAACTAGATATCACTTCTCAATTTAGAAGCTTTACTGAACCTTGTGTATCTTTAGCCTTCGGAATTTTGTCACTGACGAGATTTCCATTAGCCCTTCTGGCAAATTCATCTGAAAATGCCTGAAATATAAACATAGCGTTGATCATTACACTCCTCAGTAGATGAATAAATTGGAATCATCAGGGTGTTTGGTCCTGCATGCACACATACATATTTGGGAGATAACCATTCTCAAACAGTATTATTTAATTTCATTGCAGATCTTGAAAGTTATAAAAACAACACATGATTCTGTTTCTATAAATGTGTCTAATGAAAATATCAACGATGTGGACAAAGATATAAATACAAGGATATTCACTACAGTGCTATTCATAACAGAGAAAAAAGAGTCAAAAATTCAATAGGGAAAAAGTTAAATAAATGTTGCTGTATCCATGTGTTGGAGTATTTATTAGCCATTAAAAATCGCATTTTCAAAGAATTTTTTAAATGAGGTCTTGCTGTGTTGCCCAGGCTGGAGTGTCTCCCAGGCTGGAGTGCTAGAGGCGTGTTCACAGTTCACTGCAGCCTCGACCTCCTGGGATTAAGCAATTCTCCCACCTCAGCCTCCCATGTAGCTGGGACTATAAGTATATGGCACCACACCCAGCTACGTTTTTTGTTTTTTGTGTTTCTTTTTTGTTTGTTTTTTGTAGAAACAGGATCTCCCTATGTTGCTCAAGCTGGTCTTGAACTTCTGGCCTCAAGTGATCCTCCTGCCTTGGCCTCCCAAAGTGCAGGGATTAAAGGTGTGAGCCACTGTGCCCAGCCTCAAAGAAGATTTAGTGAAATAGAAAATAAAAGCGAAGGATATTAAATAAAATAATTTATAATCACAATCCTTTATTTATTTATTTATTTATTTATTTATTTATTTATTTGAGATGGAGTCTCATTCTGTCACCCAGGCTGGAGTGTAGTGGCACAATCTTGGTTCATTGCAACCTCCACCTCCCAGGTTCAAGTGATTCTCCTGCTTCAGCCTACTTGGGAGGTAATTTTTGTATTTTTAGTAGAGACGGGGTTTCACCATGTTAGCCAGGCTGTTCTCCTGACCTCAGGTGATCTGCCTGCCGTGGCCGCCCAAGGTGCTGGGATTACAGGCATGAGCCACCGCTCTGAGCCAATCCCACTTTTAAAAGTACATATGTAAAAAAAGCAGGCTGGAATAAAATCCAACTAAAGAATTTATGCATTTTGCATTGTTCAAAGTTTCTACAATGAACATGAATTACCATAATAGTCAGTCAAAGCAAATAACTTGCCAATTGTAAAAACTACAATGTTAAGAGAATGACCATCACAAGGTCCCAAACACTTCCGTTTTTAATTTCCTATTTGTACCAAAAGAGGAGGGGCTGAGGAGTCATGATTTTTGGAGCAAGTAGCTGGTGTATGTATTGTAGTGTTAATAAACCTGTGAATTTCATTTTTTTTTTTTTTTGCCTGTTGGTGACCCTCCATAATCATCATTTCTTCCTCCTTGTAAACAAGCAACAGATAATTTTGTTGGAAAAGAAAACAAGTAACATCTTGGCTAAAGACAGATGCAATAATGGGAGAAGGACCCAGAGAGAGGGTAGAGCAAAGATCTCAGACTCACAGGCTTCCAGGAGCCAGGTAGGTAAGGCACATGTGTAAAGGTGGTCTGATTTGACTATGGAGAACTAGAGAACACGGGCCACTCAGCCATGGAAAACTTCCTGTTCCAAGCAGGAAGCCATGTTTAATGTGCCAGAAGTTTTGAAGTTTTAGGTTGTAGTGAATATCTAGAGTTTTATGTAAAAATTTTGATTTTTAAATGTTAGCAACTGATTGAAATTTTTTTTAATAATCTAAATAAAGCACATCTAGAGGCCATGTTCAAATCACAGGACTGCTGCTTTGCAACCTCTGTGACAGTCTCCATCTATAAACATCTCGATAAGCTTTGCTGATTTTTTTGTGCAAATGTAACCAAAGTTTAACTGTCTTTAAAAGTCTAAAGAGAAAAAATGTAACAGACACATACAGAGAATTTCAAATGGTACTAAAGGCATCTGTATAGACTAATTCTTTTTACAGAGTATTTGAAAAATACTCAGTCTTTAGGAAAGAAAATGAATGCTGAGGTTGCATGAAAAAGAGTGATATTTGAAGGTTCAGGTCTGTGTCACAGGACTCATGCTGTATTCAATCACCCATTCATTCAAAAACAGCACTTCATGCCTCTCATTTAGTTCATTTTGTGTATATAAATCTTAGCTCCAAAGTAATTGTGATTTATAGGAGGGAAAGTATGTGCTATTCCTATTCGTCCTGTTCCACGATCCACATCACCTTGCACAATGCAAGTCATAGGGAAATTATTTTAAAAGCTTCTGTTGCACAGAAGAGTAACTAATTATACGGGACAAGTAAATGGACCACATATTTTACTCAGGTGGTTTGGCTGCCTGATCAGAATTCAGGTCAGATTTACTTGCTTCCAAAGAACTTACAGGTAGTATCTAGCGTCACAGAAAAATTAAGCGTTACCTAAAAATTCAGATGGTCCAGTGATCCACAGATATCTCTTGGGTTGCTGATTTTAATCTGTTTGATCAATTTTTGCAGTACCTTGGGAGCTTTTCAAACACTGAATGTCATCTACTTTATTTGATTAAGTAAAGACTCGGAGTGCAGGGATAATGGCTTAAAAGCCTGTTGTGCTGCCATAATGCTGAGTCCAGTGGCTCTCCCACAGCTGATGTGAGCTGAATCATGAACTCATGACTGATGATAGTTCTGGTGTTTCTGGTCCCAACTCTCCTATTTACATGGGAATGTGCTAATCCATTCTAACCACACCTTCTGACATCTTCCTATTGATAAGGCCAGACTGTGCTTTTATACTATGTATTAAAATTTCTATGTCCATATGGAGGGAAATCCTATAGTCAACTCCATTGCAATATGTGGGCCTTATTTGGATTCTGATTCAAACACAAAGCTGTAAAAACAAAACGTTTATGAGATAGTCAGAAATTTGAGAATTGATTTGATAATTGGTTAAAGGAATTATTGTCCATTTATTTTAGGTGTGATACAATATTGTGGTTATGTTACTTTTTTAAAAAGAATTGTTGTTGTTTAAAATAAATGTTGAATTGTTTATGGATAAAATGATATGTCTGGGATTTGCTTCAAAATAATATAGAAGGAAGGGAAATAGATGAAGATAGAGATGAAACATATTGGCCATAGGTTGATAACTGTTGAAGTTCAGTGATAGGTACAAGGGACTTTATTATACTATTATGTCTACTTTTGGATATGTTCAAAATTTTCCTGAATAGGAAGTTAAATTTTTTCTACATCTGTAACTTTTCTTAAAATTTGTCATGCTACAACTATAACTACAAGTATAAACTACCTCCTTACTTTCCTGTATGGGGAAATGAATGAAAAAAGTATCCTGTTAGACCAAAAAGACATTTGAAAAAACATTAGGTCTCAGTTGCCAAAATAATCAGAAATTAGTGGCACTGTACCTGAATATTTTCATGATCACTCGGGTGCAGCAGAAAGTGAACCTCTTGTAAAGTTTTCAGCTGATTCTTGCTACTAAATTTGAACACCTCTGAAATGATTAATTCAGCGAATATGGTTTTAGGAAATCCCAAGTTTCCTGTTCCTATTGCTGGAAATGCAATTGATTTTAAGGACAAGCTCTCAGTGATCTCCATACATTCTCTGATTATGTCTTCCATTATCTGAAACGCACAAAGCACATCCTTATACATCTTGTCTAGAAATGGGAGTTAAAACAAAAAGGACAAGAATTTAGCAACTTTGTGACCTTGAATACTCCTTTTTGCTGTCAACACTGATTAAGGGCAATCAGAAGAGGAAAGAAAAATGCAGGAGAAGGCAAGGAAAAGGAAAAGAGAATGAGAGAGACTTAAACACATTCACAATGAAGGAAAGAAGCAAAGCAACTACTGTTCTTTTCCTTCATTCTCTTCCATTCTTCACACACTCCTCTGGCTTTCTTCACTAAGCAAGCAATAATATTATCTTCAGTAACCCTTCCCTGAGCTCCAATAATTATTGAGTACAATAATCCATTTATAGTATTAACTAGTCCTCAGGAGAAGTCAGCTACAGCTGAAAGAAATGGCCACATGATGGAATCTGCCAAGAGAGTGATTATTATGGAAGAGAGACAAGGCCCAATCTATGTTCAATCAATATGCTACTAAAAGGAGAACCCAAAGGGCTACCCGACTTCATGGAGAATTCAAAACCAGGCCCAACCTTGAGTGAAGATGTGCTACCATTTCTCCACTCCGGAGCTACCACGTGAAGCACATAGCGACAGTCCAGATTCCAGCTGCTGGTTCTGAGCACTGTGCCCATGCTGACAGCCACCCCTTTTCCAACTGTGTCCAATTCCTCCTGGAGCTCTGGTCCAGCTTTTTCCAAGAGGGACTTAGAAAGAGGCCCTCTACTAAGCACGAGATCCAAGGGAACGGAGTTGACAACAACATCGGTCTTAAAGACAAAACCAAAAATTTGTTTCAAATTTTAACAAAAAGCATTCATCAATGATTACTATATTTGAGGCACTGGGCTTGGCACAATGGGAGACAACTAAGATGACTACGGTTTCAGTGATTGAAATATCAACACAAGACAAAGTGTTACTAAATACTTATTTAAGTGACACTTAGGGAAAAAAGAGAGCAGTCAAAAAGTAATCTATGAATGGTATGGCATCACTGAAGGAGTCCAGAGAAAGCTGTTTCAGTAACTAGTGAAGACACCATGGGCAATGTGGGGTTTGAGAAATGGGAAGAATTTCAGCAGGCAGAGCAAGACAGGGAGCAGCATGAACATAGGCATGGTGGGTTGTGAGCTGTGAACAGATTAATTTGATCTGAGAGAGCTTCTGCAGCAAAATGGTACGCTCTAGGCTAGAAATGTTACACTGGGGGTAAACTAGGGGGCCCACCTCGCGTGCCAAGACATCTGGACTCCCTGACAGAAAGGGAGCAGCCCCGGAAGCTTTTTCATCAGTGAATGTGAGCAGATTAATCGGGCAAGATTAGAGAGGTCAAGAGAACAGAGGAGAGGGAATGTAACCAAGTGATTTTCAAAGCTGCCCTGCCTGGGTCACTAAGGAGTAATGCAGAGCAGTTATTGCAGCCATGGAAGCTAAGCATCTATAGGAGTGAAAGGAAAGCAAAGTATGACTGTTTTTTTTTTTTTTTTTTTAAGAGAGAGGGTCTTGCTCTGTCCACCAAGGCTGGAGGGCAGTGGCATGATCATTGTTCACTGCAGCCTCAAACTCCTAGGGTTCAAGTGATCCTCCCACCTCAGCATTCCGAGTAGTAAGGACTACAGGTATGAGCCACCATGCCTAGCTGGGAAAGAATGTCTTGATATTTGGTGTCAAAAGGGACAAGGAATGAAATTCATTCCCATAACTGATGCTTGGTCCAAAGAGTTTTTATTTAATTTTTTAAAATGAGACACAACATTATTTTTAACATTTTGAAAGAGTGCAATGGTTAAGAGCCTGAACAAATTCCAATCCTGGCTCTGCCATTTGCTAGTTGGGGGATGTGGGCAAATTACCTAACCCCTTTAAGTCTCACTCCCTCATCTGTAAAGTGAGAATAATAATAATCCTAGAATCTGCCGCATGGCAGTGAATGAGAACATGAATGTCAAAAACAGCACAGTGCTGGCTGGACATGATGGCTCACGCCTCTAATCCCAGCACTTTGGGAGGCTGAAGCAGGCGGATCACCTGAGGTCAGGAGTTCAAGACCAGCCTGGCCAACATGGTGAAACCCCATCTCTACCAAAAAAAATACAAAAATTAGCCAGGCGTGGTGGCATGCACCTGTAGTCCCAGCTACTCGGGAGGCTGAGGTGGGAGAATCACTTGAACCCAGGGGGTGGAGGTTGCAGTGAGCCAAGATGGTGCCACTGCACTCCAGCCTGGGTGACAGAGCGAGACCCTGCCTCAAAAAAATAAAAAGAAAAAGAAACATATTAGCCTCCCCCCAACCCCTGCCATGCCCCTGCAGCCTACAAGAATTGTCCCCACATATTGCCTGGCACCTGTAACTTCCTCAGGTCCACTTTTCGGTTCCTCACTGGTGTTGGGCGCTAATGGCCCCTTAGACTCTGGCCCCAAGCTCACTCTTGCTCAGCATCATTGACAAGATTCCTGTCCTCTGCATACCCTATGCTCTGATTGTTCTGTATCTGCTGTCAGTAAATTAGGAAATTAGTCTTAGATTTACCAAAACACGGCAGGTGTAAGGTATAGAGAACTGTCTAAACATGTGATATTATGGATTTTTACATCTACTGGAAATCTAGCAATCTGACCTCTATACCCTTTCAGTTCTCACAAATAATTGGCCGATCTCTATTAGTAAATGATTTGGTAAGAAGCCCAATTATCTAAGGAAAATTGTTTCAAGGCAGGGGTGGAAGGCATGGGATTCTCTCCCTTGATTCTCACCTTGGTCCTTATCTTTCTTCAGCCCTCCATGAGAGAGCCACTGACTAAGTAAAGTCACAGTGCCCTGGTGGTGTTCTGTAAAGGCGACACTCACCTTAGCATTCTGCACACCTTCTTTCACCAACAGCATCTGCAGGCCTCCCGGGGACACCAGGCTTCCTTTTTCCCACGATGTTTTCCCAGGCCCCGCTGCTGCTAGTGGTAAACCTGGCGGGGCAGCTGTATCTGGCAGGGTGGCTTTAAATACAGTTTTCACAGCTTCTGCAAACGCCTCAACAGTCTTCTCCGATACATCCACAAGGTAGATTTCTTTCAAGCAGTGTCCATCCTTCTTGAATTGGAAGTTTTCCCTGATGGCAGAAACAATGGTCTCCACGCATCGGCCTAAGGGAAAGCCAAAGACTCCAGAACTAATAGCTGGGATGGCTATGGATCGGTACTTGTATTTTTCGGCTAGACAGAGACTTCGTTGCACAGCTCTCCTTAATAGGTAGACACACCTCGGGGCCTCATATCCGCTCCAGCGGGGCCCCACTGCATGGATCACGTGGTGGTAGGGCAGCTTTCCTGCCTTGGAGATGGTGGCATTGCCCGGTAGGATTCTGCCCTCTCTCTTCACTATCTGGTCACAGTCGGCCTGGAGCTCAGGGCCAGCTGCTTTTGAGAGCGCAGCGGCCAGGCCACCATGATGCTTAAGGTCCTCATTAGATGCATTCACCACCACATCGACAGGAAGCCGTGCCAAGTCACCCTGCTGCACAATCAGCACAACGCCAGGGGCCAAGACTGTCCGAGAGAAGCACTTCTGCCCAGCGGGGCTGCCTCCCTCCTTCATTACTTCATTCTCCTGTAGTTCAATGTAACAACCAAACAACCGTTTGATCTCACTTTGATAAAACCGTGCTTTATCCTGGAAGAACTGCTTGGCTCCTGGCTTATCAGTATGGACACTTTTAACACAGACTGAATCCCAGACTTGCTTGACAATGTCCACTGCCTTCAGTACTTCGGTCTTTGAGCCAGTTAGTAAAATGCCTTTTTGTTTGTTCTCAGGATTGAAACTTACCTGCACATTTACCTTCTTTATCTTTGGCCAGAATAGCTTCTTTTCTGTCTTTAAATAGTCAATAACTAAGGAAGGCTTTACTTCAACCAGTCTCTCTATTTTCATGTTTTGTTCAATGAAGTTAAAAAGCAATTTATAGGTTTCGTTTACTTCTTTTACACAGCCTGTAATGATGACTTCAGCTGTGGTTTCTGAAGTTAACTCATTGATGATTACAGTGTTTGGGGAGGAATTTTGTTTCTTAAGCAAATTGTGAGTGAGCCCTTTCCATTTCTTGCCATGAAGAACTTCTTTGTTCTCAACTTCAATGCGCTTATAATTTAAGGCACTGAGCATTTGCTTTTCTGCTTCTAACAGGGCTTCAGAAGAACAGCTGGTTAAGAGAACAGTTGTACCCTCTAGCTCATAAAGTGCAAGAATCTTCTGTGCTATGAAAAGACACTTAGAGAATTCTTTCCAGTTTACCTGTTGCAAAAACTGAAAAATCTCAGGAGAAACCTGAATGTTTTTCTGAGCCATGGTGTACACCTTTTCCTGGATTTCACACTTTGCTTTATACACATCTGCACTAGGTCCTTTCAAGCACAAGTGTTGAGTGACTCTATCATAACAAATCTCTATCTCTGGGCACTCCGTGAGTAAATGGTCCAGTAGACTGGTGTGACACAAAAGAAAATACCTGCCTGGAGAAATGATCATTTTTTCCTTCAAACTTTGCTCTTCCCTTTTAATTTTTTGAGTAGTGCTTTCTATTAACTCCTTGACTTGTACCTCAATGCTTTGGACATCCTCTGATTTCCCTGCTAAGATTACCATCTCCTTAAGTGTATCAGACTCAATCAAAATCCTGTCATCTTTCACATCATTTTTTATGGTGTCCCACATTGTTGGATCCACTTTAATTGGGGTGACTTTATATTTAGACCTGATGCTAGAGAGTGTTGTGGAAGTATCTGCCTGCCAGGTCTTGATTCTCGGTCTTCCTTCATTGACTAAGGTGGCTGCTGGTCTGATGGTAACTTTACCACTGAGTTGGGACCAAGTGAGCTCACAGTGACAACGCCTCATTTCATCGTTTATCTCCTCAATGAGGTGATTCTTTTTCTGTAAGAACTTCCATAAGGGAAGATCTAGTGACTCTTCAAATGGTGCTGGAAGCTTGATCAGAGGCTTCTCCTTTCCATACAAGGCTGTGCCCAATGAGGCATAGTATGGGAACACAGAAAGTGGCATTTTATTGAAGTCGAGTTTTGTGGCCATGATGGTGTCTAACACTTAAAAGGAAAGAAGTAAAATAATGTAAGACCAAGATGATATGTGGCAAAGAAAAACAAAACAAAATCTTCCCATTTTAGAGTAAAAAAAATCTAATGTTGGTAGAATTTTGATGTTACAGCATATTAAAAAGCAGTATACTCTCAAAGTGCTCAAATATAAACTGATATGTGTTAGCAGTGCACAGGTATCCCTTATTGAATGGAATAATTACTTTCTAGCCAAGATCCACCTATGTTGAAATCCTGTTAATTAAATTCTGTTTACTGTTTTCCTGATATTACTGATATATCACCATCATGTTAAGAAATACATGAGTTTGGTCACAATCGTGAGAATAATGTTTGCCCTAGTATAAAAAATATTTTGATGCTCAAAGTATAAAAAATATTTTGGTGCTCAAAGTGAAGCTCACCTTAGTATTATGCTATTTGGTCTTCTTGTACAGTCCTATAATTTTAGGCTTCAAAGTTGACTTAGATTAACATTAATACCTCAAAAAGGAGGAGCATAATAATAAATTATTATAGCTTAGCATGTGTCACACACTATTCTGAGTGCTTTACATATATTTAATTCATTTCATCCTCACAACAACCGTTTGAGGTAGAGACATTATTATTATCATCCTACGTACAAATAATAAAACTGAGGCTAGGAAAGGTTAGATAACTTGGATAGGGTTACATAGACTGCAGATAATTCACCTGAGATTCAGTGGTTATCCAACCCCAAAGCCCATCCTCTTGCCCCTCTACCAAACTCAAGTTATCGCCACTGTCCTCTGAGAGCCCAGCCCCAAAGACTATGATTCAGTAAGAACCACACCTCCTCCTGGCCCTGCTGGAATCTCCCTTTTCCACTTCACTGGGTGTGTTTGCATGTGTGTGCATGCGCATGCTCTTCTCTTCCAAGCCCCTCCTCGTTTTGTGTAAGTTATTAGGCAGAGCATCTGCAGAAAGGGAATCAGAATGTGCTCCAACAACAACTTGGGTTAAAAGAGCAACCTTTGTGGAAAGATGTTAAAAATAACTTCACCTTGTGTGTGATTGGGTCCTAGAGCTGGTATCAAGCATGAGGGAAAGGCAGTGGCCTTCAGAGGCCCAAACATATAGCTTCAACTTCCCTGTGGCAGCCCTGAGCTTTATAGCTTCAACATGGCTGTGTGGCAGCCCTGAGCCTGGGCAGTATTTATGATTACCAACATACTGAGCACCATCAGGCACCAAGCTCTTTGCTGGTATTATTTCATTTCAACCTCACAGCATTCCTCTAAGTAACCAGTAATGTGAACCCCATTTTACAGAGAAGAACACAGAGGCTTAGGTGGGTTAAAGTAACTCGGCCAAGATTACAAAGCTAGTAAGCACCAAGGCCAGGAATCAAACTCAGGTCTGTCTGACTCAAGAACCATCACAAATGTCACCTTAATATGCCTTAAATTCTCCAACCTGCTTTTCTTGTCTGTAAGGACAAAGTGTATCTAACTGTGCAGATTATTAATGGGATTGTGAGATACTGTAGCAGAAAAAACAGCAAAAGATCTTACAGACATAGGTGTTCAATGAAAATTCTCTTCCTTAAGAAATAAAACAGATTTTGTGAAGTTGAACCAAATAATTTTACAGTAAAATGCCTAATTTTTTCCTCTCAAGAAATCTACATAAAACACAATATTGTGCAATAAATTCTCTTTTAAACCAAGCTCTATCAACCATCTGCCTCATTACTGGCAACCCATTGTGAATGGTGAAATATCCTATAAGAAAAATTAACGTTATAGGTGAACAGGAGATTTGGAAAGAGGAGAGAAGTTAGGGTATATGTTATGGGACCAGAATACCCAAGTTCAAATCCTGACTATGTCACTCACTAGCTGTGTAATCTTGGGCAAGTTATTGGACCTTTCTGTGCTTCAGTTTCCTCATGTGTAAAACAGGGATTATAACAATAAAGATGCCCATAAGACTGTCTGAATGCACTTGGTAATACCCTGCGAAGCTATGCAAATGTAAGTTAAAATTAAAAGGAGAAACTAAGCTGGGTGCAGTGACTCACGCCTATAATCCCAGCACTTTAGGAGGCAAAGGAGGGAGTATTGCTTGAGCCCAGGAGTTCAAGACCAGACTGGGAAACATGGCAAAACCCCATCTCTACTAAAAATACAATATATTAGCTGGGTATGGTGGCATGCACCTGTAGTCCCAGCTACTCTGGAGGCTGAGGTGGAAGGATCACCTGAGCCCGGGGAGGTTGATGCTGCAGTGAGCCATGATCATGCCACTGCACTCCAGCCTGAGCGACAGTGAGACCCTGTCTCAAATACATAATAAAATGAAAATAAAAAATAAAAAGAAGAAGCTAGAGAACAAAAAAGAAAGTCAGTAAATCACAGATGGTGGAGGACAGAGAATGAGTGAGTTTGGAGGAGGAGGTGTGGTCAAAAAAGTTAGATGGTGCAAAGAGATCAGGGAGAAAGGGAACCTTTGAGAGTGCCTCATAGAGTTTACATGAATAGCTCTGGCAGAAAATAAACCTTAATTAAATAGTACTTAACATTAGTTGTGTATGTGCAGAATAGCCCTTCTGAGGACAAACCCAACAGCCCCACGCCCTCAAGATGTTTGAAAGCCCTGAAAATATCAACTCTCACCACAAACTGGGAGGCTAATTTCTAGGGTAGAGGATTTTATGTACCCCTCTCTCTCCCTGGGCCCAAGACCAGGCAGAGGGAGATTTGAATATGTGACAGAAGCTCCTCTTTGTCCCTTTGCCCAAGGAATAGTAGGTCTTTCATTCCATTTGAATTCAAACCATACTTTCATCCAGTTTTCCCAATGCATGAAAACTGAGTTGGGAAAAGGGAGGTTCCTTCAAGTACCTTGTTGAAACAATCTCTCTCAAGTGGGTGGCATACCACATTATCCTATGTCATGCCCCACCCTGATTAATCCCAGGCACAGTTTTCCTTCTTTTCCTAAGAAGCCTGGCCCCCTAATTCCTTCTGCTCAGCCTTGACCTCTGAACACAAGTGGAACCTCCAAGCTGACCTTGCATATGCCTCAGAGAACTGGCAGTCTATGTCACAAAACACTCAGAAGTGTTTCTCTAAGGTTCAGCTAGACATGGGTTTCACAGGGTCACTCCAAACAATAGTCCAGCAGGCATCCACTGGTCATGTGAAACCACTCCTGTCCATTTTTGAATGATGATACAATAGGTGAAAGAAGGAGTGGTACTTTATAGGAACTCTATGAGTTGCTGAGTATTTCTTTACCTAACCTTGTCATAATTAATTTGAGAGCTTCTATCAAGTGTGTGGCTAAAACACAGATCATCTCCTTTTTAATATATTATTTCAAAGATCCCAAGAATATATTTTTCAGCCCATCATAGGTAGAGACTCATGAAAAAACCTCCTTATATCTTTCAAAAACTTGATTTTGCTTCTCTAAAGTCTGAATCACTGGCCTTATTAAGCATCATATCCCAGATGAACAGGATTATTTATTCAATTCCCAAAGAAATACATAAATAAACAAATAAAACACATCAGAACTAAATTTATAACTATTAAGCTCTGCTAATAATGGCCTAGATTATGCCAAGTATGACAGGTTAATAAATATTACCTTTTCTGTCAAAAAATTCAATCAGAGCTGAACTCTCTTCAGGAAAATATTCAACATTGGCAACTCTTCCCCCTCCATTATAGGGATTTTCAAAGAAAAGTTTTAAACTGTAGTCATCAGCACCAGGTGGCAGGTTTTCAACCCTGATTGTGTTTGTCACTTCCAGAAGTCTTGGAGAAAGCTGAAGTTGTTTAATTGAATGGTGCTTGGTACAATCATCAACAAATCTTACAGTATCTACAAACCAAAAAAAAAAAAGAAAGAAAATCAGTAAATTTTTATTGTATCTTTATGTTGTATAGAAGAAAATGTCTGGCTACTAATTGAGATAAAAGGAAGAGCTAAGCACTCCATTTTCAGACACAAGATTTTAATACCTACATGAGAATTTACATACCTAAAACTCCCAGTCGCTGAGCAACACACACACGAATGTCTTACTTGGATTGCTGCCACTGAGCTGTGTCCCCACTTCCTGCCCCAGACCTCACCAACCCTCCTGAGGGTTTTCCCTACAAATCTCATTTCACCCCTTTCTCAAGCCCTTCAATGGCTCCCCATTACCTGCAGGTATGAGTGTTGACACTCCTCATTCAGGTGTACAATGCCCTTGGTGATGTGACTTGAAACTAATTTCCAAGCATCACCTTTGGTTATTCCCTGCCATTCATTTTATTTTCCATGTTGCCACAAAAACTAGTCATTATTTTTGTAAAACCCCTTCTCCTTGAAAGGGTCTTTGCGTATACAATTTCCTGCATTTGGAATGCTCTTCTCCAGTTTTTGTCTTGATCCTATTCATCTTTTAGGACTCAACTCAATTGTCTCTTTAATAATAAGTATTGGCCGGGCGTGGTGGCTCATGCCTATAATCTAAACACTCTGGGAAGCCAAGGCAGGCGGATCACCTGAGATCAGGAGTTCGAGAAAAGCCTGGCCAATATGGTGAAACTCCGTCTCTACTAAAAATACGAAAATTAGCCAGGCATGGTTGTGCGCGCCTGTAGTCCCAGCTACTCAGGAAGTTGAGGCAGGAGAATCACTTGTAGTGAGCTGAGATCACACCACTGCATTGCATTCCAGCCTGGGCAACAGAGCAAGACTCTATCTTAAAATAACAATAATAATAATAAGAAGAAGAAGTATTGATGGTGGGCCCACGATGTGCCAGGCACTGTGCTAGGATCTGAGGATACAGAAATAAATATAACAAATCTTTGCCAGTGCATCATCCATGCGGGAGCAAGTCTTGAGAGCAAATCAATTGCCTATTGTGGGATCAAATGAGGTGGGAAGACTAATACTGGGAATCAGACAACGATTCCCAGAGTAAGTGGCTCTGATCTGGGTTTTGAACAATGAAGAGGGGTTTACCAGATGGATAGGGAAAGATCTATGTCAAGCAGATGGAATATATTCTGTACATTATGAATATAAACTTCACAGAAGCAAGACCAAGCCACCTTGTTTGGGTCCCTTTCCTCCCATTTCCCACAGCTTTTTGTTCACAGCTTAGAGACAGCTTCTTCTCTTGGAACTTCTTTATTTCTTTACATATGGGCTTCCTCCCTGACCCCAGGCTATGAGTTTCTCAAGGGCAGGAACCTGATTATTCATCTCTGTGCCCACAGCACCTAGACCAGTGCCTGGCACATATTAAGCATTCAAGATTCTGATCGATGAACAAAAGCAAGTCCATTTAGTTTTCCTTTGTAAGAAACAGTAATAAATTTGAAATAAGAATAGCTCCCTTTGAGTCATTACTATGTCTCAGGTACTACGTTAAGTTCTTAAGTACTTTTCTTTTCTTTTTCTTTTCTTTTTTTTTTTTTTTTCAGACACGGGGTCTCACTCTGTCACCCAGGCTGGAGTGCAGTGGCATGATCTTGGCTCACTGCAATCTCTGCCTCCCAAGCTCAAGTGATCCTCCCACCTCAGCCTCCTGAGTAGCTGGGAGGACAGGTGTGCGCCACCATGCCTGGCTAATTTTTGTATTTTTTGTAGAGATGCAGTTTCACTATGTTGCCCAGGCTGCTCTCAAACTCCTGGACTCAGGCAATCTATCTGCCTTGGCCTCCCAAAGTGCTGGAATTACAGGCATGAGCCACTACACCTGGCCCTATGTTAAGTACTTTTCAAACATTATCTCATTCAATCTTTACAAAAACTATATTAGGTAGGTATTATCGTGCCATTTTATAGATGAGGAAAGTGAGGCATAGGGAGGATAACAACTTGGCCAACCTCATATAACTAGTTAAATGGCAGAACTGGAATTTTGACTCCATGATCTGTGCTCTTAACCACTCCACCGCCATGGCCATGGAATAGTGAAGGCTTAGAATTGGAAAATGTACTTGTTTTGGGTGGTGACAGCTCTCTTCCCAATCTCAGAGATTGTCTACAGATTCCTGACAATTACCTTAAAGAGCACTCATTTTCTGCATCACACACACTTATTCATACCTACATATGTGAATGACCATGAAAGTGCTAAGGAAATATCAGGTAAAGTGGTAAGAGGACAGGTGTAGAGATAGGCTGCCTGGGTTCAAACCCAGTTCGTCCATGCATTCTCACCTTTGTGTTTTGTCTCCCCAACTGTAACATGGGGATCAATAATAATAATTTCATAAGGTTTTGGAAAGGACAAATAAATTAATACATGTAAAGAGGCTGGCATAGCACCTGGCTTATAGTAAGCACTCTATGAGAGTGTGTTATCATTACCTTCCATGAAGTCCAGTTTGGTAATACAAATATTTACTTCACCCAATGAGATAACACATGTGAAAAAGCCGACTCCTGTACTTGGAATCACTTGGACTTCAGATGTCTATTTTGCTGTGTTCACGCACTCTCTTACCCTCTCTGCCTGTCTCTCTCTCTCTCTCAGTCACACACACACACTTGGGCACTCCTGCAATGAAGTTAATTCTACTAAAAATACGGAATTTGGTTTCAATATGAATATGCTTCACTTTCAAAATTAAAAAAAAACTATATTAACTTGGAAACCTCTCTTAGTAGCTACTAGAAAGAGTCAAACTTTCAGAGATGTCCCCCTAAGAGATATCTCAAGTCCCATGATGTGGTACAAAGAAGACAGGCAGAGGAAGTGTCACTTCATCTTACCTATGTGCTTTTGAAAGGTAACAACGGCAACATCAAAATCTCTTATTATTTCCACTTGAAAGTCATCATTAGACAGGCCACTTATGTTCTCCACTAACAAGATTAGCATTATGTCAGTCACATTTGCCTTGAGGTTTTCAAATGCCACCAAAGAGGAAATATTTTCACATTCCTCTGGGATATCTTCCATTTTGTCTAATCCACCATCAAGAGGGAGTTTTGTATCCAATTCTTCTGACACATCTGATTTTAGGAAGACAAAAGAGGTACAAGATGTTATACTTATCTACCATGGTCTTAGCAAAGTAAGTTATCACAAGGCACTGCCCTCTTTCCTTGCCAATCTCTTGGCTAACTCACAGAATAACAGACCTTGGATGGCTTTTTGCTTTATTTAAATAAAAACAACATGTAACATGTAATTGCCTATTATTAAAATTCATATTTTTAAATTTTCATTTTGACAAAATAGGTCTGTATTTTCAAGATTATAGGCATTATAGGGATAAAAAGATTTTCATTTATTGCTGGTGGGTACATATATTAATCTCTGTGGAAATGAATTTTAAAAATTTGTCCAAAATTATTAGTGATAAGAAAAAATATTCACATTACTTAGCTAAGTAAATAGTCATTTATAGAACAATTTACATTATAGGACTATTTTTATATGTGAATTTTATATTAAAATTATACATAATTGAAGTTTAATTTTATTATACCCTTTTCTGCCTGGCCTTTTTGAGGAACCTGCCTTATATTTCCTAGCACTTGATATCTATTTCTAGCACAGCACCAGACTAAAATTATTCAACAAAGCTTCTCAAAAGCGAGACACATGTTTATTCATCCTTGTATTGCTGGCATATGGTATATAATTGAGGCTCAGTAAATGTTTGCTGAATTGGAGATTTACTGCTTGGGTCACTGGAGGAAAGCAAGACTATCTGATGATGCCCAAACATGGGTATCACCTAACACATTATACTCCGAAAAATAGTTAAGTTCCCATCACTGAAAAGAAAAAAGGATCCCTATAGCAAATGATTAAGGAATACACACAGAAAGTGAAATGGCCAAGGCCTGCTGCATACAAAGCCCGCGCTGAATGGCAATCACCCAGCTGACTCATTCCTCTCCACTGTTGACTGTAAAAATGAGTTACACATATACACAAGGTCAGTCTCACTGTATGCTTGTCCACTGAAGCATGGTGGGTACAATCTGATCTTTAGGCATTCTGTGGACAATTTTTCAATGGGGACTCTTATCGTGTTCAAGACCCTGGATGTAAGGAGAAGTAAGAATATAAAAAAAATTAGATAAGAAATTTACAGATTTTCTAATGGAGGTATATGAGAAAAATGACATGTGTAAATGTTCACAGTGGCTGCATAAAATGCTCTGTGTGCACCAAATCCATTTGGCTTACTTCCTGGACAATATTTCTCAAGTTTCCTGCAGTTCAGTTCAACAGTAGTGTCCCTGCAGTTAATGGAATATGGGTGGAAGTGAACTCCACCTTCAGGCCTGGCCAATATAAATATCCTTAATATGAAACCCCATTCTCCCTTGCAGTGACCTTGGAAACCACATTTAAAGATAATGGTGTCAAAGGGTGGAAGGAGCCTGGGTCCCTGAATGACCACATGAAGTGACTGACACTCCCACCACCACCACAGCTGCCAACTACACTGAACTGTGATGCGAAGGAGAAATAAACTTGTGTTGTGGCCAGGCGCAGTGGCTCATGCCTGTAATCCCAGCACTTTGGGAGAACGAGGCAGGCGGATCACTTGATATCAGGAGTTCGAGACTAGCCTGGCCAATGTGATGAAACCCTGTCTCTACCAAAAATACAAAAATTAGCCGAGTGTGGTAACACACGCCTCTAATCCCAGCTACTCAGGAGGCTGAGGCAGGAGAATCGCTTGAAGCTGGGAGGCGGAGGTTGCAGTGAGCCAAGATTGTACCACTGCACTCCAGCCTGGGCGATTCCATCTCAGAAAAATAAATAAATAAATAAACAAACAAACGTGTTGTGTTAGTTTACTGATTTGGGAGGTTGTTTGTTACAACAGTTAGACCACTCTGTTGTGTGCTGGCTATCATGCCATGCACACACACTCATGCTAAATTAAAAAAAAAAATAGCTTAAGCATAAAGCAACTACATAAATTAGCACTAAGTGAGACAGGTATGACAAATCACAATGACTGCTGGGCTAGGGAGGAGGCTATATGTGTTTAATCCCTGCTGCCACTCTTTAGCCATGTGACCTTGGGCATGTCTCTTAATCATAAAATGAGGGTATAGGACTAAGTCAACTGGACTGAAAGAATCTTTCCAGCAATATAGTTTTATAATCCCATCAATATTAGACGCTTCACCACAAGAAAGGCTTAATTGACCAAAAAAAGAGCATTAACAATCAGGCCAAGAGTCCCAGAAAGAGATAAAAGGGCTGGGCTGGCATGGAAAGACTTGAGAGAAGAGGAGGAAGTTCAGCAGGTCTTGAAGGGTATGTGGAATTGGGTAGAGAAAAGTGGGCTAGAGGGAATGGTGAGCAACAGAAGCACAGGCAGAGTGCTGCAACTGCATCAGACAATTTAGAAAACAGTGATTTGACTGATGTGGCTCAAAAGGAGCACATTTGTGCAGAATGAAGAAAATGAGGCCAGAAAAGCAGACTAGATCCACAAGGTGGTCTGGACTTTATCTCCCAGCTTGTGGTAAGGGTGAGTCATGGAAGGTTTCCATGAAAAGGATGGCAGGCTATTTAGCAATAGTGCAAAGGGCTGGTCAGGTTTAAGGAGAAGGGTGGCAGACACAGACAGAGCAGGCAGGGAGCTCCTGCCATGCTGAACTTGTGAGGTAAAAAGGAAGGGCCTGTGGTGAGAGAAGGATGGATAAGGAAAACTTTAAAAGAAAATGAGGCTGGGTGCAGTGGCTCATGCCTGTAATCTCAGCACTCTGGGAGGCCAAGGCGGGAGGGTCACTTGGGGCCAGGAGTTCAAGACCAGCCTGGGTAACATAGTGAGACCATGACTCCACAAAAAATGTTAAAAATTGGCTGGGCATGGCAGTGCATGTTATAATAGCCCCAGCTACTTAGGAGGCTGCTGTGGGAGGATTGCTTGAGCCAGGGAGGTCGAGGCTGCAGTGAGCCAAGACAGCCTGAGCAACAGAGTGAAACCCTCTCTCCAAAAATAATAAAATAAAATAAATAGGTCTCTATGATCAGCAGATGTGAAAGGAGTGATGCATGAAATGTCTAGTAGGTGACGAGCAGACTGATTGTGTACTTCAAGAGAAATGAGGAAGCCAGAAAGGGCCCTTGCTTGGGGAGGAAGACGACATATGTGGCTTCAGGCATGTTGGCTCTAATATACTTCCCAACAGGAAGGTCAGACAGAAGTTCTGGAATTGAGAGAGGAGTCCAGGCTGGGGATATGGATTTGAAAACACCAGAATTTCCGACCACAGGTAAGCAGTATTTCTCTGCTCTTGCCGTTGTCTCTTCTCCAGGACCTTCCAAGTGCTGGTTTCCACCTTTCAGACCCAGCCCAACTAAGCTTATCCTGGAACAGGACATTAGCTCAGTGCTGACTTCACCTGATATTGGTGTGTGTGCCTTTCCCTGCCCTGTCAGCTCCTGCAGACGCCTCAGTTTTAAACTTTTTGCATGAGGTTTCGGGCATGCTTAGTGCATTCATGATGCAGTGTCTTCTGCACCAGGGCTGTTGTAATTATTAATGATGAGTATTGGTTGGTGGCGTTGGTTGTGGTTCATTGTCCGGAGAGTACGTTCCCCACCCCTGAGAAACAGAATCCAGTCAGTACCTATTCTCCACCCACACTTTGCTCAGTTCTGAAACTGTCTACCCCATTCCAATTAATTTCAAGAGTCCCAGCCTTAGGGCCATAGTCAGGGATCAGTGTGGAGTAACCATTCAGCAAAGAACCTCTGCTTCCTTTAAAGGAGCCAACTTAAGTATCTGGTGTAGACAACCCAACTTCCTAGCTGGCTACTATCCTTAGAGTCCAGGTCAGGCAAAAACAGGTTAGAAAATGGGCCTAAAATTCCCAGGACAAGGAAAAGTCTATTGGTGGAAGGGGACTGGGGCTTTCGCTGGAAATACATTTGGGAGTTTTAAGCAAATTTAAAACAGTGCTAACATGTCAGTTAAGACAGAGTTAAGGTAAAAATCTATGAAGTCATAAGAAACACAGATGTGATTAAATTTTAGATCTAGGGCTATAGAGCAAGAATAAATATGCACATATAAAACCACTTGCTAGTCTAAAGTTGAGCTTGACAGTATAGCGCTTTGGCATCTTCCAAGAAAAAGATAAGGGTTTAGGAGATCCCAACAACGAACATGGGGAGCTGGGGGAGCCAGTTACACAAGTGAGGAATGGAAAGCAGGAATTACTCTAAAGAGACAAAAAAAAAATCCTATTTCATAAAACTCCTGAGCTGCCTAAGAAAGCCATGCATACTAAATTCTACAGTTTCAACAGGACATCCATATTAGACAAAAATAAGCCATATATCTCTATCCAATCTTTTTGGCAAATATAGGCAGCTCTCACTCTAGTGCCATTTTCCAAAAGAGAAAGTTGCAGAAAACTACATGTTCTCAAGATAATTTCAATATTAGAGGACAATGATTATACATTGTTCATTTTCCTTAAGGTTTAGGTATATGTACCACTTTATCTCTCTAGCTCGGTTCATTCAGTGTAGTTCACTTCCTACCCTTTATAATAGCATGCTTAGCTATGAAAACTAGTTGCTTCTTTAGTAAATGTCAAGTGGCATGGCAGCTCAATGCCCAGACGCTAGTTGAGCATTGGAGTCCACAACAGCTAATTGGTCGCTGGCTGTTTCCTAGAGCAGATGAGATCAGAAGAGCTGCTGTCTTTGGGAGGACTGCAATCCTCCAATCCAATCCTGCACCAATGCTCAAAAGCCTGTGTTCACAGAGGAGTCACAACTTCCTGTTTTGGCTCCAGAGCACAGCACCCTCACACCCAGTGCTCAGGAAGCAGTGCTCATCAACTAAGCCACATGTGACTCCCTTGGACATATCGTGTCCTTGCTTCTCTATGGCTGGCTCAGCACAAGTGGAAAGTAAAGATCAGCTCATCCCCAGCTCTCTGGCACTTCTTTGCCCTCCCCTCTATTGCAAGGTGTCTCCCAGTCCCCAGAGAGAGCAGTTCCAATCATTATGACCTGAGCGCTAAAAGCCACCCTCTGCACAGCTGGCTCAGAATATGAAGATGATGCAGTCCAAGGCAGCTCCCAGCGGAGCACATCCTGCATTGTGGAAGTCAAGAAGAGAGGGCTGACTCCCTCAAGTGCTGCCTTTAATAAATGCAAAACAGCTTGGTGAATGTCAGAGTCATCTCAACTGAGATTTTACCTGGTTCTTTAACATCTTCTTTGGTCTTGGATTCCTGAAACACAAACAATAAAGTAGCATTAATACATGATTAACAATTTATTTACATAAGAAAATGTCCCTGGGACCAGCCTGGAGATGGAGGGTAAATAGAAACAATAATGAAAAGGTCTGATAAGGGTGCTCTTGAATATATCTGGGGCCATATATAGTGGCATATTCACTTGCAAGTCACAAAAATCACCAGTGAAGATGAGACACAAATAACAGAAACCTCAATTAACACCAAGCATTTGGGAATATGAGGTACATCTTACATCAGAGAAACATCTTAGCTCATAATTTTTCCCTTGTTTAATATTTATTGAGGCTGGACTTGGTGGCTCACACCTGTAATTTCAGCATTTTGGGAGGCCAATGTGGGAGGATCGCTTGAGGCCAGGAGTTCAAGGCCAGCCTGGGCAACATAGTGAGACCCCATCTCTACCAAAAAAAATTAGGAAAAAAAATTAGCCAGGCATAGTGATGCATGCCTGTAGTCCCAGCTACTTGGGAGGCTGAGGCAGGAGGATCACTTGAGCCCAGGAGTTCAAGGTTACAGTGAGCTATGGTGGTGCCACTGCACTCCAGCCTGGGATACAGATGAAGGCACTGTCTCTAAAAAAGATAAAAATTAAATTAAGGACGGGTGTGGTGGCTCACACCTGTAATCCCAGCACTTTGGGAGGCCAAGGCAAGTGGATCACATGAGCCCAGCAGTTCAAGAGCAGCCTAGGCAACGTGGTAAAACCCTGACTCTACAAAAAATACAAAAAATTAGCCAGGTGTAGTGGCATGTGCCTACAGTCCCAGCTACTGGGAAGGCTGAGGTAGGAGGATCACCTAAGCTCAGGAGGTCAAGGAGGCAGCAAGCCATGATCATGCCACTGCACTCCAGCCTGGGCAACAGAGTGAGACCCTGCCTCTAAAAAAGAAATAAATAAAACAAATAAAAATAAAACTTTTACTGAGTGTTTATTATATATAACAAGAACTGTGTCATGTGCTTTATACAGATCATCTTGTTCAACCCTCACAATAATCCTGCAATCTGTTGTTGGATCATTATTGTTACTATTCCATTTTACAATTGGGGTAATACTTAATACAGGTAGTATGGATTGCTGTCTCCTCAAAATGACATAGAAAATAAAACAAATATAACAGGTTACAGGTTATAAAGAACTCTGGAGACACAGACCCCAAATTTTACATCCAAAACCACCATTATTATAACCCCCAAATCTTGGCTTTTCCAAATGTGTCTAAAATCACATAAAAAGTACCCCCAGCAGGGTGCGGTGGCTCATGCCTGTAATCCCAGCACTTTGGGAGGCCTAGGTGGGTGGATCATGAGGTCAGGAGTTTGATACCAGCCTGGCCAATATGGTGAAACCCCGTCTCTACTAAAAATATAAAAATTATCTGGGCATAGTGGCATATGCCTGTAGTCACAGCTACTCAGGAGGCTAAGGCAGAAGAATCACTTGAACCCAGGAGGCAGAGGTTGCAGTGAGCCAAGATCATACCACTGTACTCCAGCCTGGGCGACAGAGCGAGACTCCGTCTCAAAAAAAAAAAAAATACCCCCTCCTACTTTATCCCATACTACCCTACCCTACCACTGCCCTCACTCCCCCTACATTTGTAATCTGCTTTTCTCGCTGCAGTTTGCTTCATACTTTTCTTTCCACTATATTTTCTTCATGGTGATTCCCATCTCACACACCTTGGGAGACCTAAATCCCTTTTATTCATGCCTAAAGTTTACTTGCCTTTGTTAGAAGTTCCTCTTCAAAGACATGATGGATTTCATCTGGGGTTGCAGGTAACTGGACAGTTAACTTGAATGTTCCTTTTCCTTGCCATACCAACTCATGATTTTTTCTCTCCAGAACCTTCTGCCGAACTGAAATGTCCAAAGGGGGGAGAAAAGACAAATGACAAGCAATCTTTATTTACAAAATTATTCTATGATTTCCATGGGCTGCATTACCATCAATCAATGGCTTGGTCGGTTTCTCAAGAGAGGCTATATGTGAAGTAAAAGAGGAAAAGTTTAGCAAGCAAACATGGATTTGAATTTCATCCTTAAACTGACTTTTTAATATTGAGCATGTTCCCTAATAAGCCATACTTATAAGGCCTCAGTTTTCTTGTCTATTTGTAAGGTTAATGGAGATTGTTTTGTATGAGTGCCACGTGTATTAAATTGAAGAAACATTATAAAGAACTTGGTACAGGACCTGACACTCAGGAGGTACTCAAAAGGTAGCAATATTTATTCTATATTGAAGTGAATTAAATTAAAGCATCCTTCAATGGGAGCCAGTGAAGATTGGGTACTGGGACATGCCATGATGAAAGTCACATTTTAGGAAGGTGGCTAGGTGGCTATAAGCAGGAGCCTAGTTAGAAACAGGTCTCACATCTGATAGTAAAAGGAGTATAAAAGAAGGGAGAGATTTTTGCAAAAAAAAAAATAAACAAATTAATAGATTAGCATATCAGGCAGCTTGGCTGTAGTGAAACAACTGAACAGTGGACATAGAGTCCAAAGATCTGGATTTGAATTCCAACTCTACCACAAATAGCTGAGTGAATACCTTAACTTCTCTCAACTCTCAGTTTCCTCACTTAAAGTGGTGTCCATGAATGCACACTGTAACATCCTCAAGAACTACGCAGATGTGAGTTACAATTATAAAAAGGAGCAGCCAGAGAGATATGAAGAAAATCAGCATATCTCAGTCCATGAAGAACGGGAAGAAGTGAGTTTCAAGGAGGAGGCATGATCAACATAGTCAGATGGTACAAAGAGGTCAGGGAAAAAAGGAGTTTTTGAGAGTGCCCTACAGGTCACAGGTGTAGCTCTAGCATGAATGTTGGGTCACTATGCTGTGTTCTGATATGGCTGGCCTGATGAGGCCAAGGATATAGATCAGAATCTTTCATGAATAGGAGCATGATAGCTTTCCCACCTCAACCCTCTGTGAAGAGGGTGGAGGAAGTGGGGTCTTAATTGGATGCCAACTCAGAAATAGGCCTCAGAAACAACCTGAGAAGGAACGCCAGCTTCTAATCTCACTCTTTATGAGGAGGGCAGATGTTTCCACACAAACTCCTGAAGGGCTTTACTAAACCAAGGTGGGGATTGAGGACTGGATAGGACCCCTGCAGCCTGACAACAAGCTAAATTTTGTAAGTCAAGTTATTTAGAGTCATGGACCTCTGTGTTACAGTCCTTTTCTTATTCCCTAGACTTTGATAAAGTCCTGTCTAGACATCTAAATGTGCCAGTCTGTTCTCAGATTGTGGGCAATATTTATGGGCACAAGTATTTCAGGAGAACAGTTGGTAATAATATGGGTATATGACCTCCAAAAAGGAGAAAGTCAATCTGGGAGGAAAAAGCTGAAACTCTGATGTCCTACCTCCCTTACCCAAGTGGACAGTCTTCCACCTGCACCAACTTTAGATAATCAACATTTAATTTTATTTAAAGAGAAGATGGGTTCTTACCACAAGGAACCCGACAACAACCAGGAACCAAACTATGTTGGTAAAGTATGATAAAATAGACACATCTGAAACAGGGCTTAAAATGTTATGTCAATTTACACCAACTTTTCGGAAATCCAGTGAACTATATAAAAGTGAGATACAGCTTCCCATTTGTTTCTATTTGCTATACACGAATAAATACGGAGAAGTGCTGGTGGGCTCATTCTTATTATCTGCCTATTACAGTTTATATGAATCAAATCAGGTTATGCTATGGGCCCGCACCTGTTGAGGCCACTTCCTGGCATGGAGGGTGGAGAGTGTCCTCTGCAGAAGAAGAATGCACTTCTGGGACTTCAAGCGTAGGTCATTCATTGTCAGCAAATTCCTGACCCTTGTTACTGAGAAAGTGGTTCCTCAAGAAACTGAAACTGACTAGTGATTTTCCACCCCCAAGAACTTAGACCATACTAGGTTTCGAGTTTGTTTTTGTTTGTTTGTTTCTTTTTTTTGTTTGTTTTTGTTTTTGTTTTAGATGGAGTCTTGCTCTGTTGCCAGGCTGGAGTGCAGTGGTGCGATCTCGCCTCACTGCAACCTCTGCCTCCCTGGTTCAAGCAATTCCCCTGCCTCAGCCTCCTGAGTAGCTGGGACTATAGGCGCACACCACCACGCTTGGCTAATTTTTTTGTGTGTTTTAGTAGAGACAGGGTTTCACCATGTTGCTCAAGGATGGTCTCGATCTCCTCAACTCGTCATCCACCCGCCTCAGCCTCCCAAAGTGCTGGGATTAACAGGCGTGAGCCACCACGCCCGGCCGGTTTTGAGTTTTAATAAGTTTTGGGTCATCTGTGCTGGGGGGTAAGACAAGAGGGGCCACTGGAGCAGCCTGGGGGTGGAGGAAGAGGAGTAGTGGGCTGGGGCCGGTCAAGGATGGAAGCCCAGCAGGAAGACTGAAATCTTTTCTGCTTGGAGGGCTAGAATTGAGTTATTTTATCATCACAAAATTATACTTTGTGCTATTTGTATTTTCATGCTGTTTAAATTTGTATAATTATTTCTCTTTTTGTTCATTTGAGGTTAACATTAACTACAGAAATTCTGAAACTTGAACACATCAGGGTCACCTGGGCTGCCGGTTAAATACACGCTTCCCACCCACCCCACATTCACTGAACCTGAATCTCTAAAACAGAGCTGGGAAGGTGCCTGGTTAACCTGCTCTCCAGGTGATTCAGATGCAGGTCAGACCTACTTCTAAGGATAATGGAATCTAAAGGAGAAAGAAGCATCCTTAAGGGCCAGATCGATGGTGATGTTGACCTCTGAAGTCAAAGTGGGGAAAACCCTCAAGGAAAAGTGACACCCAAAAGAGAAATGACTAATATCACACAGTTGCCCTTCTGAGCACCCCTTGGTAAAATTAATCCTAGGAAAACATGGTATTTTGTTTTCATAAGGGCCATGAGCCATGCATGTCTCCTGTCCCCCTCCTTCCTTCCTTCCGTGCGCCATTCTTTTTCTGTTTCATTTTTCCTTTTTGGATCCCTGCTTGGGCACTCTAATTGCATGGCCTCAGCCTCAGCCTCCTTGCCTCTCCTCTGGCCCGAATGCTTCTCCAAATCTAGCGACATGAAAGCGGAATTAGGGGTTGACTAGATCCCGATAGGTCATCATCCATAAGATGCCAGTGGAAAAGGTGCCCATTCTGGGAGCTGCAGGTCACTGGCTTCCCATTGCAGACCAGGGAGGCCCTTGAGCCAGCAGATCACCTCTGGGCTCTTGGCCCACCAAGTAGTGGTGGGCCTGTAAGGAGGGAACTTTGCCGACTTTCCCTCCAAAGCTCAAATCTCCCAACCCACAATCACTTCAGAATATCATCCTTGCTCCCAATCTGAGGGCCACTAGAGACTCAGAGAAGAGGCTCCGGCAGGCCCTCGACAATGGGCACCTGTGGTCGATCGACAGCCCCTCCAATGTGGCCGCTGTGACGGCTCTACGTTGACATACAGGCAGTGTGATTTTAGGTAGCGCCTCTGCCCCTCTCCCAAGTGACCCCGGGACCCCTGGGAATCTCCAAGAACCACAAGGAATCTCTGTGACTTGCCACGTTTCTTAATCAGTTTCCTTCCCCACACAAGAATAATAACAACAGGAAAAGACAGAAAAGGATGATAAGAGGATAGACTAACTTCCACAACAACAGCAACAACAAACAATAACACCACCACAACAGGGAAAGACAGAAAACGATCGAGGGATAAAGAGTTACTTGCGCGGTTCCGCCGCCACCTCCGGGCCGCGCCATTAAGCGCCTGGAAGCGCAGGGCGCCGGGGAACCGCAGCGCCCCGGGTGCGCTCGGAATCCATTCTGCCGCCCCCGCCCCCGCCCCGGCCACCTCCGCTACAGCAGCCGCCGAAGTCGGGCGGGTCACCCTCCCGTGAGTGCCCTGCCGCCGTTTCCCTGGAGGGAGGGCAGAGGTGCCCCCTCCTCACCCCACCCCTCGCGCCCCTCACCGTCCTCCGGGTAGAAGAACACCAGGAAGCGGGATGGGCTCCTGGGATCCTGGCGGACCTCACACTCGCCGCCTCCCGACCTCTTCGGACTCTGGAAGTACATCTGCAACTTGGTGTTCAAGTTCTTCGGGGGGTCGGGGCCCCAGGAGCCCTCGACCAGCAGCGGGAAGGAGCCGGGCACAGCCATCCTCAGCTCCGCTCTCCGCCGGACTGCAGGGGCCGCGCCAACTCCGGGCAGCTAACTTTGACTCTTTCGCTTTCGTTTCCTGGAAAACTCCCAGGCCTTGGTTTCCTTTTGCCTTCAGCCTAACACAGCGGACCCAGGAATGGCAGAGTCATCCCCCGCCCACCTCCCCACCTTCGCATTCGGCCCACAGCCAAGGCCAAAGTAACCCTTTGGGGCTGGCCAGCGGCGCCCCGGGAAGGCGGCCTCCGTTCACCTGTGCTCCGCGGGCTCCCACACCCCCTCCTAACTCCGGGCCCCCTACCTGCCGCTCGCCCCAACCGCAGATCAAGTCGGCAGCTTTGGGGCACCAGACCTTGCCCAAACGCAAAGATCATTTAATTTTTGCCGCAAGCCGACCCTTTACAAAAGAATAAAATGACTCACAAACTGTGGCCCCTTTAGAATGTTTGCTGCCTATTTGGGGACTTTTTCAGCAATCATTGTGATTATCAGAATTTTACGTTGCTTTCCCTGTTTTGCTTTCTGTTCCTTGATCTGTTAATACTACATGTCTAGAAATGTGGCGGAAACAATTACACTCACAGTTTTTTTGTGGAATATTTTCTAGGCGCCATGCACTCACTCACTGAACCCTCGCTGAGCTCACGGAGCTATGGTGAACACAGTGGGCAATAGGTGCTCTGGGAAAGAATATACTTGTGTTCCTGGAACAGATGAGGAGTGGCTCCTAGTCCAGCTGTGGCGGCTCAGGGAGGGCTTATAGGGCGGTGACATGTAACCTGATAACCCCAAGGATATCAGGGGATAGCCTTGGAGGGTTAGGAAGTGGGGTTCCACGGTGTGATTCACATGTACAGGATCACTCCGGCTGCTGCGTGGTGGCTAGAGTGGAGGCAGAGAGGTCAGCCAAGTGGCTACCATAGTGTCCTAAGTGAGAGACAAGGGTGGCTGAGACTGGGGTGCTGGCAGAGAAGAACTGAGAAAAGGAGGATTCTCAATTAATAGTGAAAGCAGGACTTGCTGAAGAATGTGAGCCTTGAGAGAAGGAGAAGCTCAAGGATGACTCCATGTTCAGCCATGGATGGCCCGTGCAAGTGGCTGGATAATAGTGGCATCTGCAAGAGGGGAGGCCGAGTGATGGGAGAGAAGCTGGGGCTGTGTGTTTCCTTGATCCCAAATAAAGCAGTGTTGCAAGTCGAGGGGGGCGAGGGGATTATCATTCCAGTACTACCGATACCTCAGGTCAGAGAAGTGTCTGCTGGACTGCTGGGGAGCGGCAAGCATAGTCTCCTGGTGAGGAGGGAGGAGAGGGAGATGGCAGCTACTGAAGACTGAAAGGGAGGGAAGGAAGTGGAAGCAGAGAGCGTAACACGCTCTTTGCAGAAATGTGACCGTGAAGGGGAAGAAGGAGCCAGGCAGTAGGTTGTGGGGTTACAGGATCGGGCTGAATTTCAGAATGAAGAGAACCAGAGATGGGCCAAATGGTTTACCTGGCTTTTATTTCGGCTCTGTAATAATCCTAAACAGTACACAGATATTTTCTCCTGCCTCCAGCTTGCTACCTGCAGATGGCGCTCATCATCTGATCCAAAACTGCTCTGGACCCCCGCATGCGGAAGACGGGAGGACAAGCGCCCTCAGCCACACTTGGTGACTGTTTCTCCCCAGGGCCTTTACATCTCATCCCAAACCACAACTAAAATCAGCACTCCTCCTCTCCCACTCTCCCCTGAGTTTGGGGTTCCAGAACTCAGCAAAAAGTTTCCCTTTTTCCTCACATAATTATTGTATAAGAAATAAAGTCAGAGGCATTTCTGGATTACTTTCGAGGATTTATTTAATTATCGACAATGTGTCTTACCACCCGAGGTCTGCTTATCATGCCTGGGTGGACTGGGAAGGAGGTATCAGAGGATCAGGATGGCAGGTCTTGAAAGCCAAGGAAAGAAAGTTCTAGAAGGGGCAAATTGTTGAACGGCATTAGCTCCTGCAGTACTTAGTTTTCTGCAAGTTATTTTTGCCTTGTTCACTTGAAGAATGCTTATTCTCTCACAATTCTCTGTTTCCTGTGGGTATCTGCCTTCTGATCCTTTCTTCCTGGGAAGCACGTGTCTTCTCAGGGCCTGGGGTGGGGGTGGCCTTCTGCTGTAGAAGTGGCCGTGTTCATATCACTGTTCCTTGATTCTCCTTCTACTTCACAGCTACAGCTCATCTTAATGTAACAGCCCATGTCTGCATTTTTGGGCTGAACTTCCCTTTACTTCATCTAAATTCCCCCTTTTGGTTTCTCTACAAACTGCCGTAGCCTAGCATCGTGCTCCTTTGAACTTCTCTACCAACTAGCATCAGCCTCCTCATTTCTACCATTGAGGTATAAAGGAGGGAAAGGGCTGCTTTCCCTTCTGTCCTGAATCAGTGAGTTGTAGGCACCTCATGCCCACCACTCCACCTCATTTTGCTTCTGAAACTCCTGACCCAGTCACCCCAAAATAAGACATGGCCATACATCAAGGGAAAAGTACTCCAAGAAGTTCTGCCCTCAGAGGGAGCCCCGTGATGGACACATCACAGTCTTTGGCCTTACTCCCTATGCTCAGGTACCTTTCAAGAGCTTTTATCTTCAAACCTCCATAGGGACAGTCTCCATACCCCTCAACTGGCCAGGACAGTAATTACTAATGATGCATTTTCCCAAATAGAAGTAATTTCGTTTCACCAATACTATGGTTGAGTGGGAGGTGGAGGTGGCTTCTCCAGAAGAGTCCAGAGTAGACTTGATCTTTCCGTGTTTGTGTAAAGACCTTTCTTCATCATGAAATTAGGTAACCATTGAATTGAACACACATGTATATGTCTCAAGACAAGCATTCATTTTCAGTATAATCTAGATCATATTTTTTTAAGTAGAAACACACAATATTTTATTACCACACTGTATCATGCATGACACCTACCAGTAATGGCTGTTAAATATTGAGCAACCAGATTTTTGAAACAAAGTTTCCATGTGTGTTATGTTTATTATAAATTTTACTGATATAATGGTTGGATAACACATAATTTACAAATAATAACAAAATATATAATACTCTATTGTAGTTTCTAAATAGCTGATTGATTCTCAAAGAATGTTTCAAAGATTTTTGCCACAATTATATCTATACTAATCATTCTGGATTTTGTTTCTTTGAATTATTGGGCAGGGAAGATACTTAAGTATGGAAGATTATTGCTCTAATTTGGGTGAAATAAAAGTTTATTAGTGCAAGACAAACATAACTCATTTAACAGTAAAGTTTGTGTTGGAGATATATATATATATATATACATATTTTTTTTTTTTTAAGCCATAGGCAAACTATGGTTGCCATTGAGGAATGAGTGTAGTTTTGACATAAATGTAAATTGACACTTTTGTTTACATTAACAAGTAAAATGAAAGTGAAGCAATGCAGACATGTCAGAACCCTTATATGTCAATGACATAATTCCTTCTTTACTAAATTGGATAATAGTTTTCAAATACTGGAAGAATATTTCCTCAATTCTTTGTGCTTTTTACAATGTAATGGCTATAGATGTGACCCACTTTTAAATAATCTGCCCTGTTAGCAAATTCTCCATCACTTTAAGTCAACATAGCCAACAAAGCAACGACTCAGGCCCTGATTTGTAGTGTTTTTCAATTCCATGATGCAAATATTCTCACGACAGCTGATGAAGTTCCCAGTGTGATTTCAGTGAATGCCGAGTTGGAAAGAGATGAACAGTGGCACACCATTACAAATATCACAGATATTTATTATCTAAAAGCTCCAAGTCCTAGATCCAGCAGGACGTTTTTATTGGATTATGGACTGCCTGGAAATGTAGCTACAGAGTCAATGTGGTAATCAAATTTAAAGAAAAACAACAAAAACTGTCAGAATTTAACTTGAAAATTGAAAGAACTCATTGAGTTCTGGGCTCACTTCCAGAACTGTCTGTGTCACCCACACACATCTCCATTAAATTCTTGAATAATGAAGACAGAAAGATATTTCCAGAAGTTTTACCCAGACATCTAATCTCACCTTTCTTCTTGGTTGCTACAATGACCTCAGATCATGCAACTCAAGGAATACTTTGTTTATGTTACTATTATACTAGAAGACAAAAGTATTTCCTTTGAAGCCTAAAAAAATACTTTAGCAAGGGAAAAATATATAATGAAGACTGTGCAGAAATAAATAGTATAAGCCTAATTCTTCCATTCAGGCTTGTGGACAGAGTTAGGAAATAGCTCTAATTTCAATCAGTCACCACAGGTTCTTTCTCTCCTACCATTTCATATTTGTATGATTCTTATGATCTTCTTCTCATATGATTCTCTTGTATGAACCTTATCTCAAAGTATGAACTTTGTTTCCCAAGAACATTAATATATTTACTTATTTTCTCAATCCTTCATTACACACAACATAGTTTGGAATTGGAACTCTGTTATAAGCTGAATGCTTGTATCCCCCCCAAATTCATATGTTAAATCCTAACTCCTAATGTGATGGGCATTAGGAATTGAGGCCTTTGGGAAGTGATAAGGTCATAAGGGTGGTGCCCTCATAAGTCAGATTAGCGCCCTTATAAAAGAGAACCCAGAGGGCTCCTCTCTGCCTTCTGCCATAGGAAGACATGGCAAGAATATGGCCATCTGTGAATCAGCAGTTTGGGCCCTCTGTAGACATGAAATCTGCTGGCACCTTGATCTTAGACTTCCCAGACTCCAGAACTGTGAGAAATACATTTCTATTGTTTATTAGCTAGCCAGTCTATGGTACTTTGTTATAGCAAAACTGAATAGACTAAGACAAACACCAATACCCAATACCATTATCAACAACAAATCTACTAAATAAAGATTTCCTTGTAGTTCTTTTTATCCACTGAATAGAAACTATTGAGGCTGTATAGTAAGAGTACTAGGCTCAAAAGTTACTTGGAATACTTTTTTCCTGAGTATGGTTTTGTTATAAGACACATAATCAGGGTCATCATTTCTGTTTGGATTCAATTTTAGGGCTTTTCCTCATCCTTGTTGACTTTCTTTCTTTTTGGAAATGATAAAATTTTAACACTCAAAAATCAAAACCATATAAAGATATATATTCAGAGAAGTCCCCTAATCCTCTCACTCCATCTCCACTATCTCTGTAGGTAACCAGGTAAGCATATCATCAGTTTCTGGAATATTCTTCCACCGTTTTCTTTTTGCAAAAATATGTGTTTTGTGTATGACCTTTTCTTCTTTTCATGCAATAGGTAACATGCTATAAATAAGTAATCTATATCTGTATCTATACACACAGTTATACTTTGAATTTTACATTTAATATATGCTGTAAGTTATTCCATATCAGATCACAGAGATCTTCCTCATTACTTTTTACAGCTGCCCAGTTCACTGAAGTATAGATATATAGAGTTTATTTAACTCATCTCCTAGGCATGGCATTTAGGGCATCTCTAATATTTTGCAATTACAAATAATGTCACATTGAGTAATCTTGCACATGTTTGTTTGGTTATTTGTTTGTTTTGTTGGGAGTATATTTTCAATGTAAATCCCTAGATGTGGGAATGACAGGTTAAAGAGTAAATGCACATACACTTTCCTTATATATTGAAAATTTCTTTCCATAGGTGTTTCAGTTATCTGTGGTTAGATAACAAACCATCTCAAAATGTAATGGCTTAAAACACAACCATTTTATATTTATCACACTCTGTGAGTTGGCTGGGCAGGGATCAGCCAAGATGGTTCCTCTCTGCTATCGGAGGTGCCAGTTAAGCTTGCTCATACAGCTGCTATTTGGTCTAGAAGATCTAAGATGGCCTCACTCATACCTGGCCCCTCAGCTACGATGGTTAGAATACAGAGCCTTCCTTTGATGTGATCTCTCGGGCAGGATATCCTAGACTTTATATGGCCCTGGCTTCACGGTGAGCAAAAATTTAAATTGCAAGGCTTCTTAAGGCATGGGCTTTGAGGTCACATAACATTGCTTCCCCCATTTGATTGGTAAAAGCAACTCACAGGGCTAGTTCATATTCATTCACATGGAAGGAGACTGATAAGGTTTGGATTTGTGTCCCTGCCCAAATCTCATGTCGAATTGTAATCTCCAGTATTGGAGGAGGGGCCTAGTGGGAGGTGATTGGATCATAGAGGCTGATTTCCCCTTTGCTGTTTTTGTGATAGTGAGTGAGTTTTCATGAGATCTGATCGTTTAAAGGTGTGTAGCACTTCCCCCTTCTCTCTCTTCCTCCTGCTCTGGCCATGTGAAGACATGCCTTCTCGCTTCCCCTTTGCCTTCCACCATGATTATAAGTTTCCTGAGGCCTCTGCAGACATGCTTCCTGTACAGCTGGCAGAATTGTAAGCCAATTAAACCACTTTTCTTTGTAAATTACCCAGTCTCAGGTATTTCTTTATAGCAATGGGAGAATGGACTAATACAGAGACTACACTGGGTATGAATACAGGAAATAGAAGTTATGGGGGCAGCATTTTGTAACAGTCTACCACAATAGTAACTGTACCATTTTACACTGCCACCAGCAATGTATGAGAGTACCTGTTTCCCTATAGCTTGCCAATAGAACATCTTATCATAAAAGTATTGATTATATTATATTTCATGGAAAAAAACAGACTGAAACTCACAAATTGATTTTACAACCCATTATTACAGTAGGATCTACAGTTCATAAAACAGTATAGTAACTCATTTAATTCTCACAACAAACTTATAAGATGATTAATATTATCTCCACTTTATTATGAGGAAACTGGTTAACAAGAGACGTGCCTAACCTAACTGGTTAACAAGAGATGTACCTAACTAAAGACACAGAAAATATCTTGGTTATCAAGAAAATACCAAGGTTAAATATCTTGCCCAAGGTCACACAGCTAGAGAATGGTCAAGCTAGGATACAAACCCAGGCTGTCTTGCCATAGAGTTCAACATTATGCTATACTTTCATAGTGCATACTGCAATGCTCTGCTTGGATCCCTTCTTCAGAGTTATAAGCCCATTCCCCAGCTGCTGGAAATATTGGCTGCTGGCAACTCATAGCAGCATCTCTCATTGGCCTTGCCTTTGCCTCACCTCTCCCACCTATAGCAGAGAATACTGTTGACTCTTATGTTTGAATCCAGGTCTACCTCAAGGCCAAGTTAACTGTATCATGTTTATATGGCCTGAATAACAAAGCTCTGGTAGTGAGTGTATGGGAAAATAGAGACTTTCATACCCGGTAGATGATTTGTTAATTTTTCCTTGTAATATTGCCACTTTCTGCTTATCTTCAGATAAGCAAAATCGATTTTGCTTAATTTGAGGCTATACAGTTTCAAGACTTTTATCTTTTCTTTTAAGAGACAGGGTTTTGCTATGTTGCCCAGGCATGTCTTGAACTTCTGGGCTCAAGTGATCCTCCCACCTCAGCCTCCCAAAATGCTGAGATTACAGGCATGAGCCACCGCACCCAGCCTCCAGTTTCAAAATTTTTATATCTTCCCAGTGAATTGTTCCTTTTTGTCATCAGTGAGTGTCTGCTGTATTCTCATTGCCCTAATGTCCATTTTGTCTTATATTAACATTTCTATGACTACTTTACTAGTTCTTGCCAAGTGGGGCAGATACTTCGAGTAGATTGATTGCTTACTCTAAGATACTCTTTTTTTTCCTTGCAAGGGGAATTTCAATTTTTTTTAGATACTGAGTAGCAAAGTGTTTAGCTAAAATAGATGTTCTTTTGACCCACAACTGACTGATGCTTGGGCTAAGCCAGTTTTAATAATCCAATTCCCTTCTAGTGGGATTGGTTTAGGGATGACCATGTGAGCCAGTTCTAGGCAGAAATATAAAGGGAAGTCCATTGTCTGCTTCTGGAAAACTCTTTCTTCCTCCATAAATAGAGACATGTGAGAAGAAATCATTTTTCTCCTTTTTTTTTTTTAAAAAAAAAAATGTTATCAAGTAGGATGTGACCAGCCATTTTGTAACCTTGAAGGCCAATCTCTCAGAAATCTACAAAGTGCCTGGATATTTGATGGCACCATTGAGCTACAGAACCAACCTTAGAACACCTACCTCAAAATTTCTTGTGAAGTGAGTCAATATACATCCCTGTTATTTAAGCCTGTTTTAGTTAGTTATTCCGTTGCCTATTGCCAAAAGCGTTCTCTCTGATACACCTGAAAAACTTTTTCATCCCTTTTCTGTCAAATTTTCTATGTCTTTAGTTTAGGTAAGTCTCTTGCTAACAGAATATGGCTGGATTATTTTAAATCCAATCTGTCTTTTAATTGGCAAACATAAATTTCTAGATATTACAAATGACTGGTATAGTTAGACTTATTCCCACCATTTTATTTGTGGGTTTTTAAATAAACTGCCTTCTTCCTTGCTTATTTTTCTTCATTTCTTAGATTAGATTGATAGTTTGATATTATTAGATTATATCAAATATTATAGTTTTTATTAGATTGATAGTTTTTTTTTATTCCCTTTTTCCTTCTCTTTTTTGATTGAATTTCTGTATCTATTCTTTTGCGGAGTTTAGACTAAACAAAGTATAAAGCTAGTCAATACATCTCAAAAGACACAAAGACCTGAGAAAAACTTGACCCCTATTTTGCTATCCTTTTGCTATTGTTAACTGTTTTTTAACACTCCAAAATTAGTCTTTTCAGAATTAGTCAATATTTATTTAGCAATATGTTTAACAATTAACAATTATTTTGTTCTAAAGGACTCTTTTTTCTTCCTCATTCAATCTTCTTTTTCCTAAAGTAGATACTTATTCTTTGCAGTTCTTTCTGTAAGAGCTCATGAATGATGAGATTTCTCAATCTATTGGTCTGAAAATGTCTTTAATTTCAATAATTTTTATTTTGAAATAATTTTGACCTCACAGAAAAGTTGCAAGACTAGTATAGAGAATTTTTTATTTCCTGAACAATTTGAAAGTAAATAGCTGACATAATACCCCATCACCTTGAGTATGTTGGAATAGGGCATCGCAAAATATGGCATGCTGCCAGTCAGAATGGCTATTAAGAAGTAAAAAAATAACAGATACTGGAGAGGTTACGGAGAAAAGGGAACACTTATACACTACTGGTGGGAATGTAAATTAGTTCAACCATTATGGAAAGCAGTGCGGTGATTCCTCAAAGACTCAACAGAACTACCATTTAACCCAGGAATCCCATTATTGGGGTATATCCCCAAAGGAATAGAAATCATTCTACCATAAAGACACATGCACGTATATGTTCATTGCAGCACTATTCACAATAGCAAAGATATGGAATTAACCTACATGTCCATCAATGACAGATTGGATAAGGAAAATGTGGTACATATACACCATGGAATACTATGCAGCCATAAAAAAGAACAAGATCATGTCCTTTGTGGGAACATGGATGGAACTGGAGGCCATTATCCTTAGCAAACTAATTAGCAAACTAATGCAGGAACAGAAAACCAAAAGCCACATGTTCTCACTTAAAAGTGGAAGCTAAATGATGAGAACACATGGACACAAAGAGGGGAACAACAGACACTTGGAGCCTACTTGAGGGTGGAGGGTGGGAGGAGGGAGAGGATCAGAAAAAATATCTAGTGGGTACTAGGCTTAGTACCTGGATGACAAAATAGTCTGTACAAAAAATGTCTGTGGCACAAGTTTGCCTACATAACAAACCTGCACATGTACCCCTGAACCTAAAATAAAAGCAAATATATATATATGTGTGTGTGTGTGTGTGTGTGTTTGTGTGTGTGTGTGTGTGTGTGTGTATCATGCTGGCCAAATCCAGCATACTACTTGTTTATGTAAATAAAGTTTCGTTACTTCCCTAACTTGAGCCTGGAATCACTCATTATTCCAATTAGTGCTGTGTTCATCGATTTTAAAGTGTTACTGTCTCAGGCTTTCTCAGTGGACAGTGCTAGGGAATACATGTGTACACACACAAGTGCATTTTTTATTTCTCTCTCTCTTTACATCTATATATCTATATACATATAAAATGATGAGTTTATACTGATACCTCCAGTTCCAAGCCAACACTACAAAGTTCATTCTGGTTTTTTTCCTTTGCATATTTGTAACTTCTTTCTCCAATAGTGAGAAATCTGCCTTCCATTATCCTCAATATATTTACTTATTGGGTCAGTTCCTTCTACATAACTGTGTTGGAGTCTATATAACTGTGCAATATCCTGTGTTGGTTACATACCAATCTCCTGTTGCTACTACCATATCCCCATGCAGCCACCCTCCTCACATTGCTCAGGCATTCCTGGAACTAACCCAACTTGAACATAATGTTATACATAAACAATATATAAATAATATGTATTATTATGTTATATGTAATATATATTATATATAAATAATATACATAATAAACATTATGTTTATGAATAAACATAAACAGGGAATAAACATTCCCTGGGAAAGGCTGACATTTTAAAGCATCTTTTAATGCCACTGAACGGAAGGCTGGTCAGTGGCTGGGAATAAGTGCCATCTGCTCAATCCATGTGTTTTCCACAGCCTAACCAGGAACACCTTGAAGAAAGCGGTAGCGTCCTTCCTCCTTGCAGCCTCAAATTCAGAGTATTTGGACGTTGCATCTATCATCCGCCAAAAAGTGCAATCTTGTGAGCTATTCCACACACAATCAGGTAGTAGATATCTCAAAGCCCTTACATACAAAAAAAATTTGCTCTGAGGAAGAGATTTGGAAGATCTTTTCTGTTTCTAAAAATCAGTCATAAGCCCAAATTAAAATAAATTAAATCCCCATCCTACGTATCAACTTCTTCCCTAAATCCCATAATCTTTTAGTCATTTAAAGACATGAACATGAAAGAAATTTCAGTATAAATGACTCCCTTTTTATAGTAGGCAATGTAGCTAACTTAAAACAATTTTTTTATATACAGCAGGAGGTGAGAACATTATTCCAGTTATCTTTTCCTGCTTAACAATCCTCCCCCAAATTTAGTGGTATTATCCCTCAAGATTCTGGGGGTTGACTGGGCTAAACTAGACAATTCTTTCTCAAGAATTGAGAAAATTGTAATCAGACTGTGGCTGAGGCTGGAGGCATCTCGAAGCCTACTTACTCACACATCTGGTACCCAGCCTAGGATAACTCAAAAAACTGGGGGCTGGACCCTCTGGAGCTCCTCTGGTATCTCTATCAATACGTGGGCTCACCACATGGTTTCTCCAGCATGGTGGCTTCAGAGTAGGTGAACTTTCAACTTGGTGACTCAGCTCCTAAGGCATGTCGAGAGAGAGCAAGAGAGAGTCGAAAGCTCTATTACTTTTTATGACTTAGCCCTTAGAAGTTATAGTTTCACTTCTCAAGCATTCTATTGATTAGAAGTGAGTCACAGCCTGAACAACATAGCTAGACCCTGCCTAACAAAAAACATTTTTTAAAAATTAACTGAGCATGGTGGCGTGCACCTGTAGTCCTAGCTACCTAAAAGGCTGAGGCAGGAGGATCACTTGAAGCCAGGAGTTCAAGGCTGCAGTGAGCTATGATCGCACCACTGCACTCGAGAGAGAGACCCCATCTCTAAAAAAATGAAGTGAGTCACTAAGTCAAGTTCATAGTCAGGGAGAAGAGAAACAGATTCCACATCCTCACTGGAGGGGTATTTAAGAATTTGCAGACATTTGCCTCTCTGTTCTGAGATGGCTGAATAGGAACAGCTACAGTCTGCAGCTCCCAGCGTGATCAACGCAGAAGATGGTGATTTCTGCATTTCCAGCTGAGGTACCTAGTTCATCTCACTGGGACTGGTTGGACAGTGGGTGCAGCCCACGGAGGGCGGGCCAAAGCAGGGTGGGGCATCACCTCACCAGGGAAGCACAAGGGGTTGGGGGATTTCCCTTTCATAGGCAAGGGAAGCCATGACAGACTGTACCTAGATAATCAGGACGCTCGCACCCAAATACTGTGCATTTCCAACGGTCTTAGCAAATGGAACACCAGGAGAGTATATCCCGCACCTGGCTCGACAGGTCCCATGCCTACAGAGCCTTGCTCACTGCTAGTGCAGCAGACTGAGATCAACCTATGAGGCAGCAGCCTAGCAGGGGGAGGGACGTCTGTCATTGCTGAGGCTTGAGTAGGTAAACAAAATGGCCAGGAAGCTCAAACTGGGCAGAGCCCACCACAGCTCTGCAAGGCCTGCTGCCTCCGTAGACCCCACCTCCGGGCAGGTGAACAAAAGGCATAGCTGAACAAAAGGCAGCAGAAAGTTTTGCAGACTTAAACGTCCCTGTCTGACAGCTCTGAAGAAAGCAGTGCTTTTCCCAGCATGTTGTTTGAGCTCTGAGAACGGACAGACTGCCTCTTCAAGTGGGTCCCTGACCCTCGTGTAGCCTAACTGGGAGACACCTCCCAGTATGGGCTGACTGACACCACATAAAGGCGGGTGCCGTATGTAGAAAGTTAAAACCGGATACCTTCCTTACACCTTATACAAAAGTTAATTCAAGATGGATTAAAGACTTAAATGTTAGACCTAAAACCATAAAAACCCTAGAAGAAAACCTAGGCAATACCATTCAGGACATAGGCATGGGCAAGGACTTCATGTCTAAAACACCAAAAGCAATGGCAACAAAAGCCAAAATAGACAAATGGGATCTAATTAAACTAAAGAGCTTCTGCACAGCGAAAGAAACCACCATCAGAATGAGCACGCAACCTACAGAATGGGAGAAAATTTTTGTAATCTACCCATCTGGCACAGGGCTAATAACAAGAATCTACAAAGAACTCAAACAAATTTACAAGAAAAAAACAAACAACCCCATCAAAAAGTGGGCAAAGATATGAACAGACACTTCTCAAAAGAAGACATTTATGCAACCAACAGACACATGAAAAAATGCTCATCATCACTGGTCATCAGAGAAACACAAATCAAAACCACAATGAGATACCATCTCACACCAGTTAGAATGGCGATCACTAAAAAGGCAAGAAACAACAGTTGCTGGAGAGGATGTGGAGAAATAGGAAAGCTTTTACACTTCTGGTGGGAGTGTAAATTAGTTTAACCATTGCGGAAGATAGTGTGGCGATTCCTCAAGGATCTAGAACTAGAAATACCATTTGACCCAGCGATCCCATTACTGTGTATATACCCAAAGGATTATAAATCATGCTACTATAAAGACACATGCACACGTATGTTTATTGTGGCACTATTCATTCACAATACCAAAAACTTGGAACCAACCCAAATGTCCATCAATGATAGACTGGATTAAGAAAATGTGGCACATATATACGATGGAGTACTATGCAGCCATAAAAAAGGATGAGTTTATGTCCTTTGCAGGGACATGGATGAAGCTGGAAACCATCATTCTGAGCAAACTATCACAAGGACAGAAAACCAAACAGCACATGTTGTCACTCATAGGTGGGAATTGAACAATGAGAACACTTGGACACAGGGTGGGGAACATCACACGTGGGGGCCTGTCGTGGGGTCGGGGGCAGGGGGAGGGATAGTATTAGGAGAAATATCTAATGTAAATGATGAGTTAATGGGTTCAGCAAACCAACATGGCACATGTATACCTATGTAACAAACCTGCATGTTGTGCACATGTACCCTAGAACTTAAAGTATAATAATAATAATAATAATTTGCAGACATTTTTCTTTTCATTTTTTATTTTTTTGAGACAGGGTCTCACTTTCTTGCCCAGGCTGGAGCGTAGTGACTCAATCATGGCTTACTGCAGCCACTACCTCCTGTGCTCAAGTAATCCTCCCATCTCAGCCCTGAGTAGCTGAGACTATAGGCACATGCCAGCACACTTGGTTAATTTTTAAATTTTTTTTATAAAGATGGAGTCTTGCTGTGTTGCCCAGGCTGGTCTTGAACTCCTGGGCTCAAGTGATCCTCCTGCTTCAGTGCAGACATTTTTTAAACCACGTATACTCCAAGTCTTTTCCTTTGGATTTGAAAAGTGATTGCGCTTCCTTTGTTTCTTGGCAGGTGTTGCATCCTGGCCAAGTGATCTGAGTTTCCATACATATTCTAGAAAACAGTAGTTAATTACAAGAGCTAACGTTTATTGAGGGCTTGCTAAATGTCAATCATTATTCTAAGTCCCTAAGTTCTCTACCCTGTTTGAATTGTATTTCACTTGATATCTAAATAAAATGTCCGAAATCCCCATTCAGTGCACTGTGGAAAGGCCCAGAGCTCTCTGCAATATCTGTTTTCAGGGACCTACATTTTTCCAGAGAAAGTGCGCAACTAAATCTGCTTCATGGCTCCTGTCTCTGTGGTCCTGTTTTCACACTGCTTCTACTCTAGAAATACTACCCCCATTTCTTACCCCCAAATTATCACTAACATACTTACTGAAAATTAATTACATCTCAATGTAGAAATCAACTCCCAGGTCAAAGTTCACACATAACTATTTCTAGGAATTAATTTATCAGGCAATTCCTGCCAAAACCATTTAACAGTTAACATGGAAAGGTCCTCTCCGACTCCCTCGCTTGAGATCAGAAGTCACAAGTTGGTGGCCACCAAACTGAAGCCTGCCTGAGACCTGCTTTTGAAAAATTCAAATTAGATGCTAACATTTTAAAAGTGAGTCTTCATATAAAACCTCAGATTTACAGCTTATTTGGGGAAAAACAAACAAACAAAAAAACAGATGGTTTGCCATCAGCTGCAACCAAGGGTCCTGGCTCCAGTTCAGCAAAATTTCCATTTGGCTCACTTTGCTCATTGGCATCCCAGCCCCTCTAGACATTTGGGTTTGCAATGCCTTGCCCTAAGATCCACCTCTTCTGATCACCCCCTTCCCCATGTTCCCAGGCCCCTACTGCTTCTCTTTAAGCCACCTAAACAAACTCAAAATCCCTCACTTTATTATACTAAATAATTTAACTTTCTTTAAGTATCTTGCATACACATCTAGTTACCTAGCCCAAGTTTGACTGCAAACTTTTCCCTTAAAGAGAGAGAGAGTAAATAGTTTAGGTTATGTAGGCCATATGGTCTCTGTTGCAACTACTCAGTTCTGCCATCCAAGACCAGAAGCAGCTGTTAGGGAAATATAATTAAAAACCAAATCTCCTGCTGACCCGGAAAACCTCTACACAAGGCAGAAGAGAAAGAAAATAGTATATTATTGAATAAGCATTAAACCAGAATGTGATGCTTATCACAGGTAATCCACTAAAAAGATTTCAAAGATAGAAAGAAATCTCACCTTTTTATGTAGTCCAGTAGATACACCCCATTACACACATGTTCTCAGTTGATAACTAGCCCTCAAGTAAGAGGATTTGACAATACCATTTGTCACACATAGGTCATCCTAAACCACCCAGTAATTGGGTTGGCCATCTGTGTTAGCTAATTGTCTTTATCCAAAGAAATAATAAAATTTCTCATAGTTCTATGACAAGTAGGTAGTTATGATTTGGAGCCAGATGCCAGCTGAAGTCAGGCTCCTGCCCTCCTGTGGAAACCGGGAGATGGGGCACCATCTTCCTTGATGATTACATTTCAAAGAGATGGCTCCCAGGTCCTTGAGAAAACACTCCTGGGTTGTAAAACTGGCGAGAGGCTTTAAAAAAAAAAATGCCTTCAAAAGAGATTTTTATACATCTCAAAAGGGCAGAAAGAAAATTAACAATTACAAATTTTCAAAAATAAAAATGGGAGGAGAGTTTCCTCTTGTGCACCTGAGAGAATTAGATTTTTAATTTTGATTCATATTCACCCATATGCAGCCATAGAATGTACATAAACGAGTGAGTATGGCTGTACTTCAGTACAACTCTGTTATGGACACAGAAATTAAACTTCCTTTTTTTCTTTTCTTTTCTTTTCTTTTTCTTTTTTCTTTTTTCTTTTTTCTTTTTTTTTGTTTTTTGTTTTTTGAGGCAGAGTCTCACTCTGTCACCCAGGCTGGAGTACAGTGGCACCATCTTGGCTCACTGCAACCTCTGCCTCCCGGGTTCAAGAAATTCTCCTGTCTCAGCCTCCCAAGTAGCTGGGACCACAGGCTCATGCTACCACATCGAGCTAATTTTTGTATTTTTAGTAGAGATGGGGTTTTTGCCATGTTGGCCAGGCTGGTCTCATACTCCTGAACTCGGGTGATCTGCCTGCCTCAGCCTCCCAAATTGCTAGGATTACAGGTGTGAGCCACCACACCTGGCCTGGCCTTTTATCTTTCTATCAGAATATAGATTCAACAAAGTCCCTATAACTAAACAGAAACATAGTCATCTGTCCATCTGTGCAGTTTAGGAAGGCAGCAAAAAACTGTATTTTTATAAGCCAATTCAGTGTCCTACAAAGACAATCTCATCATAGCAATATTAAAGTTTTTTAAAAATCTATTTTTTTAAGATCAGATTTTTTTGGAGGAAACAAAAAACTCACAACCCAAAGGATGGGATTTTACATCTCAGGACATCTCCCACATAATAAGTCTATAGATTATAAATCATTTTCAAATTTTACATGTATTTAGGAGAGGGACATTAATCAATCCCCATTTCTATTTTAACAGGGGGGCAAGGTAGGGGAGAGGGAAAAACAGTTTGGTATCTATTTGGAGGGAGAGTAGACATGAAGAGGGCAAACCCTAGCTTCTCATTATCTACAATCAATGTTTTTTTTTTTTTCTTAAAAAAAAGCTTTCAATCTCTCTTTAAAAGCCTACTTCTTAGCTACCAGCCAGTCCACCCTAATTATTTAAATTCATTTGGTACACACTTTTGTTCACTGGGCAAATTATATTCATTATGCCCACTGCTGCAGCACGCATAAACCAACACCCCTGCATGGCTGAGCAGGGCCTAATCTAGGACTGACAGGAGAAGTGCTTGCAAACCAAGATCAAGGTTCTCTGCTAATACTGTCTACCAAGCTGATCCCTACAAAAACGCACACAAAAGCAGGCAAGTTTAGCTACTGTGTTGCAAGAGAAACCAGGACCTTGTTAAATAGTTCTCTCCATTATCATTTATTCTCTCAAGGGAGACTTAAAAAAAAGAAAAGAAAAAGAAAAAACAACCCATTGGCCTGGCCACCTCATAAATCCAACAACCATTGGTATGTCATTTCAGTGGAGAAGGAAACTTGGGGGGAAAAAAACCATCAAGGTTGTGAGAAAGGCTCCCAATTTAACTGTCCCTGTCCCTATTTACCCACCTTTATTCACCACCCAAGATCATCCATTACCCTAGAGCACCCTGATCTATAAAAGGGGTCAAACCATTAGGAGTAGGCAAGGAGTGAGAACCAAAAGACATCAAGAAACCGATTTGCTTGAGAAAAGCAGCGATTCTGCCTTTCACACCTCTCCATGGCTGAGAGAAAATGCCCAAGAGATCATCTATGTGACTTAGAGACTGCTTTTTGGGAGGTTAAGAGTAGCATGAAGAGCTTAAGATGACGACAAGAGTCTAAATTTTTAAAGTTTCAAGGTTTCAACAGAATGTGGATATATTCGAACTTTCAAAAAGGACAGTGTTTAAAAAGGGTAAAACCAGGACACACAAACATTGGGAATTATCATGACCCCCAAGTGCTTCTGGCTCCGGGAAATAACCATTCTTGTGTTTGCTGGAGGTCGCACAATTTTCCCCTATTACCTGATACAAAATGACCCATTACCTCCCAAAAGCTTCTTTTCAAACCACAATTTTCCCATTTATCTTGGTCCAATGCAGTCCTATTCTTTATGGCCTATAGACTCACTCCGAACTACCCCCTTGGAGGGTAAAAAAAAAAAAAAAAAAAGAATGAAAGAATTCCCTCTAGGCTGGCCCCTAAAACTCAGAATTAAATAACAGGAGGGGCTGGGAGCCTCCTGAAGACTAAAACAACTTGAGGCTAAATCTACCTTTCCAAGAGTGAAAAATTTATTTAGATGTTTGAGAATTCATATATGCCACAATAGGATAAAAAAATAAAAGGTAGAAATCTCACACTTTTTCTTATACTTCCTTCCCCTACTGTCCAACCAGATTCCAGACCTTATCTCACTGTCATTACCATTTCCACTAAATGGAGGCTCCTAGGTATTAATCACTCTGGCAACTGCATGGTGACATAACGCACCACAACTTTTCCACTAAAAAGCTGTAGTCTCTTTCTCTCTGGCTATATTGGCGATTCTCCAGTTACTTCAATACTTTAAAGGCTGCAGCAGCATGCAAAATAATTTCACTTAAAAAAAAAAAAAAGAAAGGTAAGAAAAGTCTCCAGGAGATGGTAAGTTTTATTTTGTCTTGTCTGGATAGAAGTTTGATTTGCTCTCGAACGTTCCAGGGTGGAGAGAAACTAGGAGAAAGCACAGGATGTCTAGGTCCACTCGGCGTAATCTTCTCCCTTGTTTTCATCTTCACCAGAAACGGAGACAGCAGCATACTTGCTTGCAGAACTGAACTTGGAAGCTGGATTTTCCTCAGGTTTCTTTGGCTCAGGTGCAGATCTGGAGTCTTGATCCTTTTTGCCATATTTCCTATCTGACTCCTTTCAGTGGTCTTTGTTCCCTCCATCTCCTGGACCACAGCTAGAGTTCCCAATTTGACCTTTTGGGACTTTCATCCCATCCACTTTATTTTCATCTTTCTTTGCTGGTCCTTCCTCAGATGATCGAGCTGGAGCTACTTTTCCCCCACCACTTGTAGGGGATTGCTGCTCTGTGTCTGAGCTCTGAGATGGAGCAGGAGGGTTAGAACTTCACTTCACCGAAGCATTCTCCTTTGGTGGAGGGGCTGGCATTACCTTTGGGTCTGGTAGGATCAGGTTTGAGACGTTTAGAAGTTAGAGAGTGACAATCTTCCTCCTTATTGAGTGTTTCATTTTCTAGAGACTTCTCACTCTTTCCTTCGTGCATTTCTGCTGGATGTGGCGGAGGTCTCAGTCTGCGATGACTCACTTCCTGTCCGCGACCGTTCCATTCTTGAGTTTCTTCACTTTGCCAGCTTGGGTGTCTCTCCCGAGGTCGTCGTTCTAGTTATGGCTCATCCAGCTGACGCTGCAACTTCTCTTGTTCTGTAGCATTTCTTCTACTTCTCTTTCTCTGGCAGCTGTGTCAACGGGCTTTGCCCCTCCAAAGATAGAAGCAGCTCGACTGGACTGGGAGGTACTAACAGAGGAATCATCTTCCTTGGGAGTACTCCAAAGCTTTAGATTCAGTTTGGGTCTTTGCGGGGACCTCTATCATCACACCTATAATCATCCCAAGTGTAATCATCTCTGGAGCTCCATGACCGATCATCCCGTCTGTTGTATCGGTCTTCAGAGCCGTCCCTGCCTCCTCTGTAGTCATTATCCCTGCGGTACCCACTACCAAATGCTCTTCTGCCATTGCCTATCTGGGAATCATAGTCTCTATCATAGTGTCTGCTGCGTGGGTCATCATAGCAATCCTGGCCGCCATATCGATCCATATCCCAGCGTGGGCCATCCCGATACCCCTCCCGATACCCATCGCGATACCGGTCTGAATCATAACGATCTTGATACTTGTCTCCAAAGCAATCATCACCTCTTCTAGGCGAGTAGTCATCCAAGCTGTCTGTGACAGGACGAGCCCTCCAGTCTGTATTTGTTTTGTCAAAATCCCGATTTCTCTCATGGCCAAAAGAACGATCGTCCCTGTCTTTATCCTGTGCTTGATCAGCAACGTCCACTTGAATTCTCCTGTTACCTAGAGATTCTTTATTGAGACTCAGGGCACTGAACAGGGAATCCACGTCGTCAAATTCAGCATAACCAAAACCTTTCAACCTCTCTGGATTGCTGGGTTCACGTGGTAAACGCACTGCACTGATATTTAATCCTCTAAATAATTCCTTAATTGACTCTTCTGTCACGTCTTAGGGTAGGTTCCCTAGAAAAGCAGTGTAGGGTGGCGATTTGGGAAGACCGCTCCGGTCGATAATGGGTTCCCTAGCAGCCCGTGGAGCAGTGGGAAGGATGGAACGGTCAACTGGGGGCGCCCTATACACATCGTCATCGTTACTGTGCCAAGTTGAAACATCTCCTTCCAGGTCATCCGTTTCATCAACCCAGCTGACTGGTTTGGATACATAGCTACTTCCTCCACCGGTCCGCCATCCTCAGCCAGAAAGTCTGTTAGGGAGATAGTCTTCCCCTTCTTATTCTTCTTTTTCGCTGAGGCAGCCATGTTGGGAGAGGGAAAGAGAACGCAAAGGGAAATCTAATGTCTTAACAACTTGACAGAATAATTCACTGCAAGTCTGTTGATCTTAACCCAGCTAGAAACATTTCCTAGGTGTGTCCTTTTCTCACTTTGCTTATGTATATTCATGGTTCTGTTATAGTCATAATGGGTGTGTATGTTCAATTTGGTATTCTTCCTTTTATGTAACATGATTTATCCAAATATTTTCTATTTCCTATAGCACCTTTATATTCATCATTTTTAGTATATCACTAGAGTATATCATTTTGATATGCCATAGTTAGCTTCTTTCTATATATCTGTATTGTTGGGCTCTTAGCTTTATTCCAATGTTTGCCATCATAAAATAAACATTATATATACATATACTTTTTATTAAACATCATTTCCTCAGGATAAATTCTATTACTTGGTCAGGGGTTAGGCATATTTATGATTCTTTCAATAAAGTACCATTTTGCCCTTCAGGAAGACTGAATCAATTTACACTGCTTTCATTAATGCATGAGCATATCTGCTTCCCAAAGCCTTGCAGGCTTTGGCTTTTACAACTTTTTAAAAGTTTTTCTAAATTTTTTTAAGGCACAAAATGAAACTTCACCGTAGGTTTAATTTGCAGTTATTTTACCAACAAGGTTGACTGAATAGTTTTAAAATTATGATTTACTGACAGTGTTTCTTGTTGTATGAACTGTTTTTTAATCATTTGTTTAATAGACAGTTGGTACTTTTACCTATTTGTATGCACTCTTTATACTTTTTAGTTATTGAACTTTGTCTTCATTTGCAAACTTTTTCTCCAGTCTTCTGAATTTTTAAATTTCAGCTTTATTGGTATTCATTCCACCAAAGGTAAAGCTATCTAAGTAATGAACCTGTCCATCTTTTTTTCATTTATATTCCATCGACAGTCAAAAAGTGATTTCCCCTAGTGCTAGTCTTTTATATATGTGTATTTGGGTTTTTTAAAATGTATTTAACTCCCAATCTACCTGGATTTTTTTTTTCAGAGTGTAGTGCAAAGTGTGGGTCTTTTAAATATTCTCATTATTGATATTCCTGTACACCAAGTGTTTCAAATTTGTTACCAGTACATTAAATGTCTGCTAGGACAAATTCTTCTCATCACTCTTTTTGAATCTGAAATACTCTTTGATGTACTTGCTCATTTATTTTCTCCACATACAATAAAAATTATATTAATTTTATAAAGCATCTTGCTTCTAATTGGTGACTTGTATCTAATTCTAATTTAGAATTAATTAAATCTAACCCTGAATCCTCTATGCACTGTGGTGAGTTGAGGCTGAGTTGCGTCCTTGGTAAGGCTCAGCCTGCATTGATTTTACTCCTGCTTCTTCAGGATTTTCAGCAGAAATCCTAGTGTATTCTCCATGCTCTTCCACCTGGTGGGCCAAGGATTCTAATCTTTGTCTTTACAAGACTGCCAAAGGCTCTGTTCCGCTTCAGAGGTTTTCTGCTTCTCTTTTTAGACTCCAGCCTCATGCACCCCTGTAATTTAACAGATGTTCTGTGGAGACCTTCCAAATCTCCTCCCATATCCCTCCTGGCCTCTGCCTCCCAGCAGTGGTCTTCCTTGGGTGCAAGGCCTGGGGTTATCAGTCTCCTTCCCAAGCACAGAATCAGCAGATGACCCCTGGGCACAGTGGCTGCAGAACTCAGCTCTCCCTAGCTGTGATTCTCCCTCTCTGGAGTTTTGGCTCCTTCAGTTATTGCTAACTCAGAAGCCCTTTTCTGCCTTAAAATAGATGCCTCCTCTATTTTGTTCTAATTTTCTGCTTATTTTAGGTGGGAACACACTCTGTCACTAGCTAATTCATCCCACTTGGAAACATAGGTTTATTTCACCTTAAACATTTTTCTTCTACCTTCTTATATTTTAAAACCAAAAAATCTTATTTCTGTTTGACATATTCCTCAGAAAAGCCTATCCTGACTTCTCAGACTCAGTTAAGCAGTACATTTTATATCACTCTCTACCTCTTTTTAAATATTTATTGCAATTTTAATTACTTAATTCTGTAATTTATTTTTTAATTATTTTATTTTATTTTATTTTATTTATTTTATTTTATTTTATTTTATTTGAGACAGAGTCTTGCTCTGTCACCCAGGCTGGAGTGCAATGGTGTGATCTTGGCTCATTGCAACCTCCGCCTCCCAGGTTCAAGCGATTCTCCTGCCTCAGCCTCCTGAGTAGCTGAGATTACAGACACCACTACGCCCGGGAATTTTTTGTATTTTTCATAGAGATGGGGTTTCACCATGTTGACCAGGCTGGTCTCGAACTCCTGACCTCAAGTGATCCACCCACCTTGCCTCCCAAAGTGCTGGGATTACAGGCATAAGCCACTGCGAACTGTAATTTATTTATTTATTTTTAGAGACGGTGTCTCACTCTGTTGCCCAGGCTGGAGTAGAGTGGTGCAATCACAGCTCACTGCAGCCTTGCTCAACCTCCTGAGCTCAAGCAATCCTCCCACCTCAGCCTTCTAAGTAGCTGGGACTGCAGGCACGCACCACCACGCTCAGGTAATTTTTGTATTTTTTGTAGAGACAGTGTTCCGCCATGTTGCCCAGGCTGGTCTCAAACTCCTGGGCTCAGGTGATCTACCTGCCCACTCCTCCCAAAATGCTGGGATTACAGGTGTGAACCACTATGCCCAGCCTGTAATTTATTTATACAATGTCAACACGTCCTGTTGGTTCTGTTTCTCTAGAGAACCCTGACCAATACAATTATTTAGTATCAGGCCAAGTTAAAGGTTTTTTTTGTTTTGTTTTTATTTTTTATTATACTTTAAGTTCTAGGGTACATGGGCACAGTGTGCAGGTTTGATACATAGGTATACATGTGCCATGTTGGTTTGCTGAACCCATCAATTCCTCATTTACATTAGCTATTTCTCCTAATGCTATCTCTCCCCCAGCCTCCCACCACCTGACAGGCCCTGGTGTGTGATGTTCCCCACCCTGTGTCCAAGTGTTCTCATTGTTCAGTTCCCATCTATGAGTGAGAACATGCAGTGCTTGATTTTCTATCCTTGTGATAGTTTTCTCAGAATGATGGTTTCCAGCTTCATCCACATCCCTGCAAAGGACATGAACTCATCCTTTTTTATGGCTGCATAGTACTCCATGGTGTATATGTGCCACATTTTCTTAATCCAGTCTATCATTGATGGACATTTAGGTTGTTTCCAAGTCTTTGCTATTGTGAATAGTGCCACAATAAACATACGTGTGCATGATTTACAATCCTTTGGGTATATACCCAGTAATGGGATCGCTGGGTCAAATGGTATTTCTAGTTCTAGACCCTTGAGGAATTGCCACACTGTCTTCCACAATGGTTGAATTAGTTTACACCCCCACCAACAGTGTAAAAGCGTTCCTATTTCTCCACATCCTCTCCAGCATCTGTTGTTTACTGTCTTCTTAATGATCGCCATTCTAACTGGTGTGAGATGGTATCTCATTGTGGTTTTGATTTGGATTTCTCTGATGACCAGTGATGATGAGCATTTTTTCATGTGTCTGTTGGCTGCATTAATGTCTTCTTTTGAGAAGTGTCTGTTCATATCCTTTGCCCACTTTTTGATGGGGTTGTTTTTTTCTTGTAAATTTGTTTGAGTTCTTTGTAGATTCTGGATATTAGCCCTTTGTCAGATAGGTAGATTGCAAAAATTTTTTCCCATTCTGTAGGTTGCCTATTCACTCTGATGGTAGTTTCTTTTGCTGTGCAGAAGCCGTTTCGTTTAATTAGATCCCATTTATCTATTTTGGCTTTTGTTGCCATTGCTTTTGGTGTTTTAGTCATGAAGTCCTTGCCCATGCCTATGTCCTGAATGGTATTGCCTAGGTTTTCTTCTAGGGTTTTTATGATTTTAGGTCTAACATTTAAGTCTTTAAACCATTTTGAATTAATTTTTGTATAAGGTGTAAGGAAGGGATGCAGTTTCAGCTTTCTGCATATGGCTAGCCAGTTTTCCCAGCACCATTTATTATACAGGGAATCCTTTCTCCATTTCTTGTTTTTGTCAGGTTTGTCAAAGATCAGATGGTTGTAGACGTGTGGTATTATTTCTGAGGCCTCTGTTCTATTCCATCTGTCTATATCTCTGTTTCGGTACCAGTACCATGCTGTTTTGGTTACTGTAGCCTTGTAGTATAGTTTGAAGTCAGGTAGTGTGATGCCTCCAGCTTTGTTCTTTTTTCTTAGGATTGTCTTGGCAATGCAGGCTTTTTTTTGGGTCCATATGAACTTTAAAGTAGTTTTTTCCAATTCTGTGAGGAAAGTCATTGGTAGCTTAATGGGGATGGCATTGAATCTATGAATTATGATATTGATTCTTCCTATCCATGAGCATGGAATATTCGTCCATTTGTATGTGTCCTCTTTTATTTCATTGAGCAGTTGTTTGTAGTTCTCCTTGAAGAGGTCCTTTACATTCCTTGTAAGTTGGATTCCAAGGTATTTTATTCTCTTTGTAGCAATTGTGAATGGGAGTTCACTCATGATTTGGCTCTTTGTTTGTCTGTTATTGGTGTATAGGAATGCTTGTGATTTTCGCACATTGATTTTGTATCCTGAGACTTTGCTGAAGTTGCTTATCAGCTTAAGGAGATTTTGGGCTGAGACAATGGGGTTTTCTAAATATACAGTCATGTCATCTGCAAACAGGGACAATTTGACTTCCTCTTTTCCTAACTGAATACCCTTTATTTCTTTATCTTGCCTGATTGCCCTGGCCAGAACTTCCAACACTATGTTGAATAGGAGTGGTGAGAGAGGGCATCCTTGTCTTGTGCTGGTTTTCAAAGGGAATGCTTCCAGTTTTTGCCCATTCAGTATGATATTGGCTGTGGGTTTATCATAAATAGCTCTTATTATTTTGAGATACGTTCCATCAATACCTAGTTTATTGAGAGGTTTTAGCATGAAGGGCTGTTGAATTTTGTCAAAGGCCTTTTCTGTATCTATTGAGATAATCATGTGGTTTTGTCATTGGTTCTGTTTATGTGATGGATTATGTTTATTGATTTGTGTATGTTGAACCAGCTTCAAATCCCAGGGATGAAGCCAACTTTATCATGGTGGATAAGCTTTTTGATGTGCTGCTGGATTCAGTTTGCCAGTATTTTATTGCGGATTTCCGCATAGATGTTCATCACGGATATTGGCTTAAAATTCTCTTTTTTTGTTGTGTCTCTGCCAGGCTTTGGTATCAGGATGATGCTGGCCTCATAAAATGAATTAGGGAGGATTCCCTCTTTTTCTATTGATGGGAATAGTTTCAGAAGAAATGGTACCAGCTCCTCTTTGTACCTCTGGTAGAATTCGGCTGTGAATCCATCTGGTCCTGGACTTTTTTTGATTGGTAGGCTATTAATTATTGCCTTAATTCCAGAGCCTGTTACTGGTCTATTCAGAGATTCAACTTCTTCCTGGTTTAGTCTAGGGAGGGTGTATGTGTCCAGGAATTTATCCATTTCTTCTAGATTTTCCAGTTTATTTGTGTAGAGGTGTTTTGTTTGTTTGTTTGTTTGTTTTTGAGACAGAGTCTCGCTGTGTCTCGCAGGCTGGAGTGCAGCGGCACGATCTTGGCTGACTGCAACCTCCACCTCCCAGGATCAAGCGATTCTCCTGCCTCAGCCTCCCGAGTAGCTGGGACTACAGGGGCATGCCACCATGCCCCAGCTAATTTTTTTGTATTTTTAATAGAGATGGGGTTTTACTGTGTTAACCAGGATGGTCTCAATCTCCTGACCTCGTGATCCACCTACCTCAGCCTCCCAAAGTGCTGGGATTACAGGCGTGAGCCACCACGCCCAGCCTGTGTAGAGGTGTTTATAATATTCTCTGATGGTAGTTTGTATTTCTGTGGGATCAGTGGTGATAATCCCCTTTATCATTTTTTTTGGTGTCTATTTGATTCTTCTCTCTTTTCTTCTTTATTAGTCTTGCTAGCGGTCTATCAACTGTGTTGATCATTTCAAAAAACCAGCTCCTGGATTCATTGATTTTTTTGAAGGTTTTTTTGTCTCTCTATCTCTTTCAGTTCTGCTCTGATCTTAGTTATTTCTTGCCATCTGCTAGCTTTTGAATTTGTTTGCTGTTGCTTCTGTAGTTCTTTTAATTGTGATGTTAGGGTGTCAATTTTAGATCTTTCCTGCTTTCTCTTGTGGGCATTTAATGCTATAAATTTCCCTCTACACATGCTTTAAATGTGTCCCAGAGATTCTGGTACGTTGTGTGTTTGTTCTCATTGGTTTCAAAGAACATCTTTATTTCTGCCTTTAGTTCGTTACTTACCCAGTAGTCACTCAGGAGCAGATTGTTCAGTTTCCATGTAGTTGTGTGGTTTTGAGTGAGTTTCTTGATCCTTACTTCTAATTTGATTGCACTGTGGTCTGAGAGACAGCTTGTTGTGATTTATTTTTATTTTTTATTTTTATTTATTTATTTTTTTGAGGTGGAGTCTCGCTCTGTCACCCAGGCTGGAGTGCAGTGGCGAGATCTCAGCTCACTGCAAGATCCACCTCCTGGGTTCACGCCATTCTCCTGCCTCAGCCTCCTGAGTAGCTGGGACTACAGGCACCTGCCACCACGCCCGGCTAATTTTTTGTATTTTTACTAGAGACAGGGTTTCACTGTGTTAGCCAGAGTGGTCTCAATCTCCTGACCTTGTGATCCGCCCGCCTCGGCCTCCCAAAGTGCTGGGATTACAGGCGTGAGCCACCATGCCTGGCCTGTGATTTCTATTATTTTACATTTGCTGAGGAGTGCTTTACTTCCAATTGTGTGGTCAATTTTGGAATAAGTGTGATGTGGTGCTGAGAAGAATGTATATTCTGTTGATTTGGGATGGAGAGTTCTGTAGATGTCTATTAGGTCTCCTTGGTGCAGAGCTGAGTTCAAATCCTGGATATCCTTGCTAACCTTCTGTCTCGTTGATCTGTCTAATATTGACAGTGGGGTGTTAAATTCTCCCATTATTATTGTGTGGAAATCTTAAGTCTTTTTGTAGGTCTCCAAGGACTTGCTTTATGAATCTGGGTGCTCCTGTATTGGGTTCATATATATTTAGGATAGTTAGCTCTTCTTGTTGAATTGATCCCTTTACCATTGTGTAATGGCCTTCTTTGTCTCTTTTGATCTTTGTTGGTTTAAAGTCCACTTTCTCAAAAACTAGGATTGCAACCCCTGCCTTTTTTTGCTTTTCCTTTGCTTGGTAAATCTTCCTCCATCCCTTTATTTTGAGCCTATGTGTGTCTCTGCACGTGAGATGGGTTTCCTGAATACAGCACACTGATGGGTCTTGACTCTTTATCCAATTTGCCAGTCTGTGTCTTTTAATTGGGGTATTTAGCCCATTTACACTTAAGGTTAATATTGTTATGTGTGAATTTGATCCCATCATTATGATGTTAGTTGGTTATTTTGCCCGTTAATTGATGCAGTTTCTTCATAGCATCGATGGTCTTTACAATTTGGCATGTTTTTGATGTGGCTGGTACCAGTTGTTTCTTTCCATGTTTAGTGCTTCCTTCAGGAGCTCTTGTAAGGCAGGTCTGGTGGTGACAAAATCTCCGCATTTGCTTGTCTGTAAAGGATTTTATTTCTCCTTCACTTTTGAAGCTTAGTTTGGCTGGATATGAAATTCTGGGTTGAAAATTGTCTTCTTTAAGATTGTTGAATATTGGCCCCCACTCTCTTCTGACTTGTAGAGTTTCTGCCAAGAGATCCACTGTTAGTCTGATGGCCTTCCCTTTGTGGGTAACCTGACCTTTCTCTCTGGCTTCCCTTAACATTTTCTCCTTCATTTCAACCTTGGTGAATCTGACAATTATGTGTCTTGGGTTACTCTTCTCGAGGAGTATCTTTGTGGTGTTCTCTGTATTTCCTGAATTTGAATGTTGGCCTGTCTTGCTAGGTTGGGGAAGTTATCCTGGATAATACCCTGCAGAGTGTTTTCCAGCTTGGTTCCATTCTCCCTGTCACTTTCAGGTACACCAATCAAACGTAGATTTGGTCTTTTCACATAGTCCCCTATTTCTTGGAGGCTTTGTTTGTTTCGTTTTACTGTTTTTTCTCTAACCTTGTCTTCTCGCTTTATTTCATTAATTTGATTTTCAATCACTGATACTCTTTCTTCCACTTGATCAAATCAGCTATCAAAGCTTGTGCATGGGTCACGAAGTTCTTGTGCCACAGTTTTCAGCTCCATCAGGTTATTTAAGGTCTTTTCTACACTGTTTATTCTAGTTAGCCATTTGTTTAACCTTTTTTCAAGGTTTTTAGCTTCCTTGCGATAGGTTAGGTACACGCTCCTTTAGCTCAGAGAAGTTTTTTATTACCGACCTTCTGAAGCCTGCTTCTGTCAACTCATCAAAGTCATTTTCCGTCCAGCTTTGTTCCATTGCTGGCAAGGAGCCGTGATCCTTCGGAGGAGAAGAGGCACTCTGGTTTTCAGAATTTTCAGCTTTTCTGCTCTGGTTTCTCCCCATCTTTGTGGTTTTATCTACCTTTGGTCTTTGATGTTGGTGATCTACAGATGGGGTTTTGGTATAGATGTCGTTTTTGTTGATGTTGATGCTATTCCTTTCTATTTGTTAGTTTTCCCTCTAACGGTCATGTCCCTCAGCTGCAGGTCTGTTGGAGTTTGCTGGAGGTCCACTCCAGACTCTGTTTGCCTGGGTATCACCAGCAGAGGCTACAGAACAGCAAATATTGTAGAACAGCAAATATTGCAGAACAGCAAATATTGCAGAACAGCAAATATTGCTGCCTGATCCTCCGTCTGGAAGTTTCATCCCAGAGGGGCATCCACCTATACGAGATGTCAGTCAGCCCCTACTGGGAGGTGTCTCCCAGTTAGGCTACACGGGGGTCAGGGACCCACTTGAGGAGGCAGTCTGTCCATTCTCAGAGCTCAAACACCATGCTAGGAGAACCACTGCTCTCTTCAGAGCTGTCAGACAGGGACATTTAAGTCTTCAGAAGTTGTCTGCTGCCTTTTGTTCAGCTATGCCCTGTCCACAGAGGTGGAGTCTATAGAGGCAGTAGGCCTTGCTGAGCTGTGGTGGGCTCCGCACAGTTTGAGCTTCCTGACCTCTTTGTTTATCTACTCAAGCCTCAGCAATGGCAGATGCCCTTCCCCCAGCCAGGCTGCCGCCTCACAGTTCAATCTCAGGCTGCTGCCCTAGCAGTGAGCAAGGCTCCGTGGGCATGGGACCCACCGAGCCAGGCACGAGAGAGAATCTCCTTGTCTGCCACTTGCTAAGACCTTTGGAAAAGCATGGTATTTGGGCAGGAGTGTCCCATTTTTCCAGGTACAGTCTGTCATGGCTTCCCTTGGCTAGGAAATGGAAATCTCCCAACCCCTTGTGCTTTCCGGGTGAGGTGATGCCCTGCCCTGCTTTGGCTCGCCCTCCGTGGGCTGCATCCACTGTCCAACCAGTTCCAATGAGATGAACCAGGTACCTCAGTTGGATATGCAGAAATCACCAGCATCAATCATGCTGGGAGCTGCAGACTGGAGCTGTTCCTATTCAGCCATCTTGGAACAGAGCTCAAGAGTGTAAAGTGTTTTAAAAACATTTTTTGAAAGATAGAAATGGTCCAGAAGGGTTTTTTAAAGCAAAATATGTATTTAAATTATGGTAGATATGAAACCATATATAATGAAATATTAACATCTGGATTTTAAATTTTTATTGTTCTTTAAAAAATACATCAGAGAAATTAAGGAAGGAAGGAAGGAAGGGAGGGAGGGAGGGAGGGAGGGAGGGAGGGAGGGAGGGAAGGTATTGCCTTCCATAGGACAAAAATACCTTCATGTTCTCTTCCTTTCCTCCATCTCCAGGCATTCAGCCTCCAGGTCTTTCCATCCAGTAGCGTGGAAGGGCTGGGAAGTTAAGGCTATGACTTTCAACTGACACTGTAGGTTACAACGATTTTGTAGATACTAGAGGAAACATGGGCCTTGCCAAATGCTGAGGAAATGGTTAATATGGTTTGGCTTGTGTCCCCACCCAAAATCTCATCTTGAATTGTAATTCCTATAATCCCCATAATCCCCAAATGTCAAGGGAGAGACCAGGTGGGGGTAATTGAATCATGGGGGCAGTTTCCCTCATATTGTTCTCATGAGATCTGATGGTTTTATAAATGTTTGGTAGTTCTTCCTGCATTCACTCTTCTTCCTGCCGCCTGCTGGAGAAGGTGCCTACTTCTCCTTTGCCTTCTGTCATGATTATAAGTTTCCCGAGGCTTCCCAGCCATGCTGAACTGTGAGTCAATTAAACCTCTTTCCGTTATAAATTACCCAGTCTCGGGCAGTTCTTTATAGCAGTGTGAAAATGGAATAATACCAAGGTTGTAGTCTGGAAAAGGAGGGAAGGCTCAAAGTTGGGAGAAGTTAAAAGAACATGGGAGAAAGGAGAACACAGTAGCACAAGGAAGGGAGGAGTGTTCTGTATCCCACTTGCTTCACCTGGTTAAGGCCTGGACAAGGAGACTGCCCATAGGGATGAGTTCCAGTAAAGACATGAGGTCTCTTTTTCCCCCTTACAGTATGGCTACTTCCTTGGGGTACTCAGAGTAAAGAGCACACGGGGTATCTGTTGCAGTTGCATGGTTGTGTGCTCATACCACAGAGAGAAGAGAATAAAACAAAGTCTCTCACCCCAGTCAGTGACAGACACCTGAGTCACCTTCAATGTGGATGAAAAACTGGACAGACCCTCTTGGAGATGACTGTCAGATAGAGAGTAAGGTTGAATTACCTAAACAGCTTCCATCTTTCTCCATGGGCTGAATCGCAGTTGAGACTTTCTCTTCTTCTATTTGGGAATTAGTTTGCTTAGAGTTATAAAATGTACAATCCATACCATCTTTCCTTTTACTTTTTGTTTGGTGTGTTTTAAATGATGCCTTATCTATAATACACCTAAAGACCCTGACTCGCTCTCCAAAGTGATTACTCTAATTAGTACTTCCACCAGCTATATGAGAGCTCCTGTTCCACAGTCTCAACACTTGATATTGTCGGACGTTTAAATTTTCCTAAACTGATACATACGAAATAATATCTTATAGTTTTAATGAAGTTGAATATTTAAGAAATCTATTTATTGATCATTCAATTTTCCTCTTCTGTGAATTGCATCTTCATGGTCTTGCCATATATTTGTGAGGAGTCTTACTTTTTCTCTTGATTCATAGGAGTTCTTTAGTATTATCTGGATACTAGTCCTTTACTGGTTATATGCACTATAAATCTCTTGTTTCAACATGTGACTTGTCTCTTTCACCTTATTTATTGCTTTTTAAAAATTTTTAAAGAAGTTGTAAAATTTTAAGGGATAGTATTTGTTTTTTTTAAAAAATAGGTAAGACATTGATATGATTTGGCTGTGTCCCCACCCAAATCTCATCTTGAATTACCACATGTTGTGGGAGGGACCCAGTGGGAGGTAATTGAATTATGGGGGCAGGTCTTTCCCATGCTGTTCTCGTGATAGTGAGTAAGTCTCACGAGATCTGATGACTTTATAAAGAGGAGTTTCCCTGAATACTCTCTCTCTCTCTTTGCCTGCTGCCATCCATGTAGATATGACTTGCTCCTCCTTGTCTTCTGCCATGATTGTGAGGCCTCCCCAGCCACGTGGAACTGTAAGTCCATTAAACCTTTTTTCCTGTATAAATTACTCAGTCTCAGGTATGCCTTTATCAGCAACGTGAAAATGGACTAATACAGACATTCATGAAGTTCAAAATTCAAAGGCATGAAAGTACCCAGTGAAAAATCTCCCTCAGGCTGGTCATGATGGCTCATGCCTGTAATCCCAGCACTTTGGGAGGCTGAGGTGGGTGGATCCCTTGAGGTCAGGAGTTCAAGACCAGTCTGGCCAACATGGTGAAATCCTGTCTCTACTAAAAATACAAAAATTAGCCAAGTGTGGTGGCAGGTGCTTGTAATCCCAGCTACTCAGGAGGCTGAGGCACAAGAATCACTTGAACCTGGGAGGAGGAGGTTGCAGTGAGCTGAGATTGTGCCACTGCACTCCAGCCTGGGCAACAGAGTGAGACTCTGTCTCAAAAACAAACAAACAAAAACCTCCCTCCTACTCCATCTAGCCTTCTAGTTTCCTTTCTTGCAAGGAAAACAATGCAAAAAAAAAGCTATGCTGCTACAATAAATAACCTTTTACAAATAATCGTTCTTCAGTTTTATCTGTATGACAAATTCCTAGCAATGGAATTGCTGGGTCAAGGATATATGCACTTGTAATGTTGATAGTTATTGCCAAATTGCCCTCCATAGAAATTGAACCAATTTACCCTCCCACCAACAAAGCCCCCACTTTCCTGCACCTTCGCTGGCACAGTGTGTTACAGAACTGATCTTTGCAAGTCTAATAGGTTAAAAGGAGGGATATCTCAATATAGCTTTTAAAATAAAATGTATTTTATTTTATTTATTTTTCAAATAGGTGATATATGCACATAGTATAAAATTTAAAGGAAACAAAAAGGTAAACAGTAACAATTAAGTCTGCCTTACACCTTTATTCCATAGCACCCAGTTCTGTCTAGAGGGAACACAGTTACTAGCTTCTAGTATATCCTTCTAGAGATATTCTATGCACATCCAAACACATATTTAAATATGGGAGGATTTCTCTTATTTGGACAGACTTGTGTTTTCTTTTGCGTTGCAGTCTACAGTGATCAAAAGGCTCTTGCCATCACTATAGTTAGAAATATCTTCCTGTTGGAATTTTTCTTATTTTTGAGACAGGGTCTTACTCTGTTGCCCAGGCTGGAGTGCCGTGGCACCATCAATGCAGCCTTGACCTCCCAGGCTCAAGCGACCCCCAATCCTCCTTCCTCAGCCTTCCCAGTAGCTGGGACTACAGGCATGTACCACCACACCTGGCTAATTTAAAAATTTTTTGTAGACATAAGGTCTCACTCTGTTGCCCAGGCTGGTCTCAAACTCCTGGGCTGGGCTCAAGTGATGCTCCTGCCTCAGCTTCCCAAAGTGCTGAGATTACAGCTGTGAGCCACGGTGCCTGGCCTCTGCTGGAATTTTGAAAGCATTGTTCCATCGTCTTTAAGCTTCGTGTTGGTGCTAAGAAATCTGAAACCATTCTGATTATTGATCCTCTGTAGATAACCTGTTCTCTTTTCTTCCCTCTAGAAGTTTTTCCTTCGTGTTTCTGAAATTTCCCCATGGTATACTTTGGGGTTGGTCTGCATTTTTTTTTCCATTATGCTGAGCACTAGGTACAAACTTCTAATCTGAAAACTTGTGTTCTTTAGTTTGAGGATGTTTTCTTGAATTATTTCTTTGATTTTTGTTTTTCTCTGCTTTCTGATCTCTCTTTCTGATGTTGGACAACTTGGCCCGGTCCTCTAATTTTATATTTGGTTTTCTATTCTCCACTTCATCGCCTTTTTACTCTACTTTCTGAGATTTCCTCAACTTTATCTTCCAATGCTTTTTTTTTCATTTCTGTTATTATGTTTAAGACCTCTTGCTTGTTTCCTAAATGTTCCCTTTTTATGGCATTTTCTTTCTTATTATAGTTTTTTTTAAAAACCTTTATATTCTGAGTTAGAGATTTTCCTGCAATGTTTGTTAAACCTTGGTTGTCTGTTTCACAAGAGTTTAAAAAACTAGTGAGAATTCTGAGCTGGTGAGTGGGGCT